>NW_020174037.1:1703885-1986120 GCF_003031525.2 Neophocaena asiaeorientalis asiaeorientalis | reverse complement strand
GTTTGCTTACCCAGTACCTAGCACAGTCCCCATGGAGGACTCTTGACAAATACTGAATTGAAAAGAATCATCAAATACTGAATTGTTGATTTTTTTCCAGAATTGAGAGGATCTTTTAGGATTAAACTGTACTTCCTCCACATTTCATAGATGAAAAAAGAAGAAGAAGAAACCTTGAAATGACCAACAATTTAGTGTTAGAACTCGTATGGAACATAAACCTTCTGACTTTCAGGCCACTGAGAATTTTTTCCGCTTCCGTTTCTAGGCTGAAGCTATTTTTTAGTTTGACCACTTCATCCAACTCTGGTGACATGACTTTCCCCCAGCTCTAGCTTTACCAGTCATAGAAATAATTTTCCATAAATCCTACTTTGAGCACAAGGAAGAAGAGAGAAATGTCAGAAAGGAAAAAAAAAAAGAATACATCCTGGTTTGGAAATCAATCATCCCTAGGATCACACTAACCTAGCAAGCCCTGCCTTACCAAAGACTTCCTGGCTTGCAATCTAGACACACACACTGGGCCTGGAAGCCATCCTGGTCTCCAACAGGAATGGGTAGAGTCTGATATCCTGTACGACCCTGCCCAGTCAAAATCCTTTCCTGGAGGCAGCCGAATTCTTCCCTCTAGTCTAGCATCCACTGTCTGATCTCTTATTCCAGGCTGAGAAGAGCACACAGAAATAAAATACTGGCACATAATTCAGTATATTGTGCCTGGAGATGCCCGTTGCCCCACACACCCCAGACTAGAGCCCTTAGATACTGAGCTCAGCCTGGATGCCCTTTTACCTCTCTGACTGGTCTGATACCAACTCCCAGCACGCTGAGTTCATCCAAGATGAGGCAGGAAAAAGAAATGGCAGTAGCCTTCTTAGCGGGCTTCGTGCAGTATCAATATTCATTCATGCATTCAACAAAAATTTATATTTCTCAACGTCACTAATCACTAGGGAAATGCAAGTCAAAATCATGGAATAACACCCATCAGGATGGCCACAATCAAAAGAACACAAAGTAAGTGTTGGCGAGGATGTATAGAATGTAAAATGGTGCAGGCACTGTGAAAAACAGTATGGAGGTTCCTCAAAAAATTGAAAATAGAATTACCATATGATTGAGTAATCCCACTTCTGGGCATATATGCAAAAGAAATTCAAAACAAGATAGATATTTGCACCCCCATATTCGCTGCAGCATTATTCACAATAGTCAAGAGTAGGAAGCAACCCAAATTTCCATCAACAGATGAATTATAAAGAAACTGTGGTATACACATACAAAGAAATGTTATGCAGCCTTTGAAAAGAAGGAAATCCTGTCACATGTTACAACCTCAAGGATATTATGCTAAGCAAAATAAGCCAGGCACAAAAGGACAAACACTGTATGATCTCACTTATATGAAGTAGCTAAAGTAGCCGAAATCTTAAAAACATAAAAGAGCAAGTTGGTTATCAAGGGTTGTTTTTACTTATTGTTTCTTCTCCATCTATACTTTTCCTTCTGCAACGTCATATATTTGTATGTTGGGTCTCTTTAATCTCTGCCCCAGTAACTTTTTTTTTTCAAGATTTCCTTATTTTTATCTTTCTGCTGAAGTATTTGTAGCAGATATGACTGGTGCCCTGCTTCACATCCACTTGACCAATCTCTGACATCAATTACAGCTGTAGTGTACGGTTCCACGTATTCTCAGACTTGCCTTGTGCTGACAGCTGTCCACTTCAACCACTGCCCACATCCTGAAATACAGCAGAGTTAATGTTCCCAGGGGCATCCCTCAATCAATGGGGAATGGGAGACAGTAGATAAATGCTCCAGTATCCTATCCTTCAGGGGCTCAATTCCAGGGAGCATTCCGGATGCCTCTCAGGAGGGCCCAGTGAAACTGAGCCTTGTTGCACATAGCAGTGGTTTCAAGAATGCTCCTTTACAATGGATTTTACTCGTTCCCTCTCTCGTTCTCCATCCTCTAAGCCCTGCTTACAGAAATCACCTCCAAAACACACTGTCTGCACCCAAATCCTTGTCCCAGTTTCTGGTTTTCAGTGACTGAGGTGGGATAGAGGGAGACAAACCAAGAAAACAGTTTAAGAGACTCTTGTATTTACTTCTCCAGATCATTAATCTGGGTCTCAACATTCACCATCCTTTCCTTTAACTCAAATTTTTAGCTCAAAAATTAAGTTATTAAGCTCCAAGAAAGCTATATTTTATTTGGTCCCCTCTCTCATGTGTGTGCTCTCTCTCTCTCATTCAGATGGACATCCAGTAGAACTATTTCACCATTTTTGTGTCCTAATTGTTCAATCTGATTCTTTTCTGGCTGTTGGGGTCTATCAAGCCTAAATGCCATTATACCCTTAATTATGGGAATCTGAAAGAAGGTAAAACCCCTGTGGGTCTGTGGTTTAAGAGTGGGATACCAGCCCCCACTGAGGCTACAGAGGGGAAGACTGCCTACTTTCAGTTCTACCTGCACTCTTCCACCCTGAAGAGAAGAAAAGACTTGGCATACTCTTTCAACTCCCTCCTGCCTTTTTGTATGATGGAAAATGAGCATACTCCCAAGAGTTGGCACGGGATTTCTTCTTACATCCAAAGATCTCTGAAAACCAGTCTCTCCCCAGAACCAACACTATTCTTTCCTGATCCTTGGTCTCCGATGCTCTCTCCAGGTGATTGCCCAGCAATTAGAAAAAGTCTCATCCAGTTCTCTCTCAGGGACCTCAGCAAAGCCCGAGGCCTTATCCACACCCAGTCACTGAGAGATCTTGATACCTAGTTGACGCAGAAGTAAGTTTCCTTAGAACTGGAGGAGAAGGAACTGGAGTTATTTTCAGGTCACCATGTTCCTACTACCCTCTTCTCTCAGTTATGGATGATAAGTAAGCCTTGGGACTATTTGAGATCATCTAGGAAGTGAATGCATTAAAAAAGAGGGCTGAGGACAGGGTTCTGGACATGAAAACATTTAGAGGACAGAGAGAGGAGAACTTATCAACAATATAATTTAAATAAACTTTTAAATAAAGTATTTCTGATAAAAGTGTATTTTATTAATAAGAATGTAAAGGGGTAGCCATCACATCAAAGCTAAAAGAGAAAAAGCACATGATCATATCAATAAATGTAGAAAAAGTATTCGACAAAATCTAACACCCATTCATGATTTTTAAGAAAATTTTCAATAAACTAGTAATAAAGAACTTCCTCAACTTGATTAAAAAAAAATCTACAAAAAACCTACAGCTAACATCCCACTTAATGGTAAGAAACTCTAAGCTTTCCCACTAAGATCAGGTATGAGGCAATGAACTCCCCTATCACCACTCCTTTTCAATATCGTCCTGGAAGATGAGACAAGAAAAAATAATATGACAAGAAAAAGAAATAAAAGGTACACAGATCAGGAAGGAAAACATAAAACTTACGACATTCACAGATGACATGATCATCTCTGTAGAAAATCCAAAAAAAAATAATACAAAAAAAATCTCCTGGAACTTTAGTGCAGCATACAAGGTTAATACACAAAAGTCATTTGCTTTCTTATATACCAGCAATGAACAAATGGAACTTAAAATTAAAAATATAATATCATTTACATTAGCACCCCCTAAAAAATTAAATACTAATGTATAAATCTAACAAAATACATACAAGATCCACATAAGGAAAACTATAAAACTCTGATGAAAGAAATCAAAAAAGGGGCTTCCCTGGTCGCACAGTGGTTAAGAATCCACCTGCCAATGCAGGGGACATGGGTTCAAGCCCTGGTCCAGGAAGATCCCACATGCCGTGGAGCAACTAAGCCCGTGTGCCACAACTACTGAACCTGTGCTTGAGTCCGTGAGCCACAACTGCTGAGCCCGTGTGCCACAACTACTGAAGCCTGAGTGCCTAGAGCCCGTGCTCCACAACAAGAGAAGCCACTGCAATGAGAAGCCTGCACACCACAATGAAGAGTAGCCCCCGCTCACCGCAACTAGAGAAAGTCCCTGCACAGCAACGAAGACCCAATGTGACCAAAAATAAATAAAATAAAATTAATTAATTAGAAAAAGAAATCAAAGAAGAATTAAATAAGTGGAGAGATATTCCATATTCACAGGTAGGAAGAGTTATAATGTCAAGATATCAGTTCTTCCCAACTTGAACTATAGATTCAAAGCAATTTCAATCAAAATCTCAGCTAGTTATTTTGTGGATATTGACAAACTGATCCTAAAGTTTCTAGGGAAAGGCTAAAGAATAGCCAACACAATATTGAAGAAGACCATAGTTGAAATACTGACACCACTCGATATCACAACTTACTATAAATTTAGAGTTATCAGAACAATGTGGTATTGGTGGAAGAACAGGCAAACAGAGCAATGGAACAGAATACAGCATCCAGAAATAGACAAATACAGTCAACTGATCTTTGACAAAGGAACAAAGGCTGTCTTTTTAACAAATGATGCTGAAACAACTAGATATCCACATGCAAAAATAAAAAAGAATCTAGACACAGACCTTATATCCTTCAAAAAAATTAACTCAAAACGGATTACAGATTTAAATGTAAGATGCAAAACTATAAAACTCCTAGAAGATAACATAGAAGAAAACCTAGATTACCTTGGGTATGGTGTTGACTTTTTAGATACAACACCAAATGCACAATGATTGAAATAATTGATAAGCTGGGCTTAATTAAAATGAGAAACTTCTGTGGTGCAAAAAACTAATGTCAAGATAATGAAAGGACAACTCACAGACTAGGAGAAAATGTTTGCAAAAGATATATCTGATAAGGACTGTTATCCAAAATATACAAAAAACTCTTAAAGTTCAACAATAAGAAAACAAACAATCCAGTTAAAAAATGGGTCAAAGACCTTAACAGATACCTCACCAAAGAAGATATACAGATGCCAAACTAAGAAATGAAAAGATTCTCAACAGCATGTCATCAAGGAAATGCAAATTAAAGCAATGATATATCACTATACACCTATTAGAATGGTCAAAATCTGTAACATTGACAACAGCAAATGCTGTATAAGATCTGGAGCAACAGGAACTCTCACTCATAGCTGGTAGAAATGCAAAATGGTACAGCCAATTTGGAATACAGTTTGATGGTTTCTTACAAAATTAAATATACTCTTACCATACGATTTAGCAATTATGCTCCTTGTTATTTACCCAAAGGAGTTGAAAGCCAGGTCTACACAGAAACCTGAACATGGATGTTTATAGCAAGTTTATTGCCAAAACTTGTAAGCAACCAAGATGTCCTTCAGTAGCTGAATGGACAGATACAATGGAATACTATTTAGGACTAAAAATAATTGAGCTGTCCAGCCATGAAAAGATGCAAAGGAACCTTAAATGCATATTACTTAGTGAAAGAAGCCTGAAAAGGCTATATACTGTATGACACCAAGTATTTCATATTTTGCGAAAGGCAAAACTATAGGGACAGTAAAAATATCAGTGGGTCCAGGGGTTGGGAGTGGAGGGAGGAATGAATAAGTAGAACACAAAGGATTTTTAGGGCAGTGAAAATACTCTGTATGATACTATACATACATGTCATTATACATTTGTCCAAACCCATAGAATATATAACACCAGTAGTTCAATTTGAAGTAAACTATAGATTTTGGATGATTACAATGTGTCAAGGTAGGTTCATCAATTATAACAAATGTACCACTCTAGTGGAGGAGGCTACACGTGTGCAGGGGCAGGAGGTATGTAGGAACTCTCTTTCCTCTCAATTTTGCTGTGAAGCTAAAATTGCTCTATAAAAAAAATTTTTTTTCCTGAAATATAGAGGGGTAGTACTGAGAATTGTGTTAGCAAAGAGGTCCTTGGAGGATCCAATTAGGACAGTAAGTGACTCGTCAACCTTAGATGGTACAAGACAGAAAAGAAGAGAAACAAAACGGCAATGATCAGTGACATTAATTCAGCTACCTTCCCTTGGCAGAGAAAAACAAGTTGCAAAGGAATTAGCTTATGAATTCAAGAAGTGAAGGGTACACTGGCCAAGCAACTTGGGAGACAGAACCTGTGTCCATACAGACGAGAGATGAGATGGGTGCTGGAAAGGCAATCTAGCCACTTGCAACACTCAGTGAATACTGGCATGCCTCATTTAACTGCACTTCACAAATACTGAATTTTTTACAAACTGAAGGTTTGTGGCAACCCTGAGTCAAAGCAAGTCTATCTGTGCCATTTTTCCAATAGCATTTGCTCACTTCATGTCTCTCTGTGACACGTTTTGGAAATTCTAGCAATATTTCAAACTTTTCCTTATTATCATATTTGTTTTGGTGATCGGTGATCAGTGATTTTTGATGTTAGCACAGGGAAATCCTGATGAAGTTGGGAGGCCAAAGATAGGAATAAGGGTATATCCCCAAGTCTCTCACAGTTATCAGAAAAATGGACAGAGTCCCTGGTTGCAGAGTAGGGAAATAGTGAGTTTGTATAGAATTCTAACAAGTCTGCAGACCTAACACACCCTATATGGGATATATAATATTGTATGTCTATGAAACTCCTATTAAGAGTCTTGTAAGAGTGCCTTCTCCATATCTCAGAGAATCACAGGCGACCTTGAAAAAACAAATATGCTATCCAAAAATATCCATGAATATATTTACTGGGGTTAATTCATAAAAAATGTGAATGGCCAGGTTTGCTACATAAAAGATATAAATACATATAGAACTTGTCAGTTTGAACCACGTTCACTTCTCTGCTTTAACACCATTCTTAAAATAGTCCTGTGTGAAAGGTAGGGCAGAGATCATTAATATCCCCATTTTATAAGTAAGGAAATTAAGGCTTATAGAAGTTAAATGACGCACTCCAGGTTGCATGCTAAGTGACAGAACTGGGACCAAGCCCCAGGGCTGGTGCCACACTGCCGAGGAAGGCCTGGAAGGAAGCGTAATGACTTGTAATTGAAACGTCTACCGGGAGTGCGATGAGCTCGTGTGGGTAACGGCTGCCCCGGCTAGGGCTGGGCCGGCATCAGGCCAAGAGCAGCCTGTTTCCCAAGCATTCCTTCACTTGTTCAAGAGATCATGAAAATTAAATTGGGCTATAACCAGACCTTAATTCCCCACCCTTGATGTGAGGAGCCATATTTGCCTCATTAGTCTAAGTCATAAACTCCAGCAGGAGGGAGAAAAGGAGGCAGAGGATAAAAGGGAGGGAGACAAAGGGAGACGACTGTACAAAGTGTGAGGGAGGAAGGCTCGAGAGGGAAGGGCTGGCACACCTTCTCGGGTTAGGTGCATCCCCCACCTGGCATAAGCATAATTATATTTTAAATTTATGTTGCTGTTTGTAGTTTTCTAAACAAGTGTGTGCGCTCTCTCATTTGGTCCTCATTATCTTTCTGAGAGGCAGACAGGGAAGAGAGAACCAGTCATTTTACCAGAGAAGGGATGAGGCTCTGAGAAACTGAGAGACTTATCGAGTGGGTGGCAGACCAAGGGCCAGTGAAACCCTTGTTTCTTGGACTCCTACTCGGTCAACAGCAGGCCATTGTCAAAATCCCCTTGAGCCATGCAGAGGCAGAGGGTAGAGCTCCAGCACTCTTTTGAACATATCGTGCTGCCTCTCTTGTACCTTTCAAAATACAGAAATATATCAAATGAGGATTTTTATTTCTACATAGCAGTCGGGGGTTGCGTACAAAAGTTTTATTACCAAATACTTAAAAAGCCAATGGAATGTCCCTCTTCTTCAGCTATATTGGAATATGAATGAATCATCTATTGCTTAAGCTAGTGGATCAAGAGTAGAAACTTAGAATTATTTTTGTTTAGTTTACAGAGATCTATGCAATAATGGTGTGGATTAGAGAAACTTGATCTAAATCAAGCATGAAAGTCTTGACTTCAAATTACATCTCTCGGATGCCTGCCTTCCATATAAAAGAAATATAGCAATTGACTGTCTCCAAAGAATCAGAGAGCCAGAGGAGATACACTTTCGGAAAAGCAATGAGGTCCTGTACAATGATGTAGGCTGTCAAATCAGGGAAGCTGGGTTCAAATTCAGTCTCTACCACTTAGTGTAACATGGATAAGTAGAATTGGGGTTCAAATAGATCCAGGTTCAAATCCCAGCCCTAAAATTTTAGGAAAATTATACTGAACCCCTCAAGACTTCAAATTCCGCCATCTGTAAAGTGGGGATAACTATGTCTGACTTGAGGGATATGCTTAACAAAAGGTAACTATTATTATTAAGAAATATCTATTCTTCAATGGAAATACATTGTATTGTATCTTTTGCCTAAATGGGACTTAAACAGCCCAGCTGTACCATGTAAGGTTTCTTCCAACAGAAACACTGATTGGGAGGAACCAAGATGGCGGAGTAGGACGTGCTCTCATCCCCTCTACCGAGAACAACAGAATCACAACAAGATGCTGGACAATCATCGACAGGAAGACATTGGAACTCACCAAAAAAGATACCCCACATCCAAACACAAAGGAAAAGTCACAATGAGACAGTAGGAGGGGCGCAATCACAGTAAAATCAAATCCCATAACTCGTGGGTGGGTGACTCACAGACTGAAGAACACTTATACCACAGAAGTCCACCCACTGGAGTGAAGGTTCTGAGCCCCACGTCAGGCTTCCCAACCTGGGGGTCCGGCAACAGGAGGAGGAATTCCTACAGAATCAGACTTTGAAGCCTAGTGGGAACTGATTGCAGGATTTCAACAGGACTGGGGGAAACAGAGACTCCACTCTTGGAGGGCACACACAAAGTAGTGTGTGCATCAGGACCCAGGGGAAGGAGCAGTGACCCCAGGGGAGACTGAACCAGACCTACCTGCTAGTGTTGGAGGGTCTCCTGCAGAGGCGGGGTGAGGGGGGAGTTGTGGCTCACCGTGGGGACAAGGACACTGGCAGTAGAAGTTCTGGGAAGTATGCCTTGGCGTGAGCCCTCCCAGAGTCTGTCATTAGCCCCATCAAAGAGCCCAGGTAGGCTCCGGTGTTGGGTTGCCTCAGGCCAACCAACCAACTGGGAGGGAATTCGGCCCCACCAATCAACAGTCAAGTGGATTAAAGTTTTACTGAGCTCTGCCTACAAGAAGAACAGTCAGCTCTACCCACCACCAGTCCCTCCCATCAAGCCTCTTAGATAGGCCCATCCACCAGAGGGCAGATAGCAGAAGCAAGAAGAACTACAATCCTGCAGCCTGTGGAACAAAAACCACATTCACAGAAACATAGAAAAGATGAAAAGGCAGAGGGCTCTGTACCAGATGAAGGAACAAGATAAAACCCCAGAAAAACAACTAAATGAAGTGGAGATAGGCAACCTTCCAGAAAAACGATTCAGAATAATGATAGTGAAGATGATCCAGGACCTCGGAAAAAGAATGGAGGCAAAGATCGAGAAGATGCAAGAAATGTTTAACAATGCAAGAAATGTTTAACAAAGACCTAGAAGAATTAAAGAACAAACAAAAAGAGATGAACAATACAATAACTGAAATGAAAACTACTAGAAGGAATCAATAGCAGAATAAATGAGGCAGAAGAACCGATAAGTGACCTGGAAGACAGAATGGTGGCATTCACTGCAGCAGAACAGAATAAAGAAAAAAGAAAGAAAAGAATTGAAGACAGCCTAAGAGACCTCTGAGACAACATTAAACACAACAACATTCGCATTATAGAGGTCCCAGAAGAAGAAGAGAGAGCGAAAGGACCAGAGAAAATATTGAAGAGATTATAGTCAATAACTTCCCTAACATGGGAAAGAAAACAGCCACCCAAGTGCAGGAAGTGCAGCGAGTCCCATACAGGATAAACCCAAGGAGAAACACGCTGAGAAACATAGTAATCAAATTGGCAAAAATTAAAGACAAAGAAAAATTATTGAAAGCAGAAAGGGAAAAACAAAATATAACATACAAGGGAACTCCCATAAGGTTAACAGCTGATTTCTCAGCAGAAACTCTACAAGCCAGAAGGGAGTGGCATGATATACTTAAAGTGATGAAAGGGAAGAACCTACAACCAAGACTACTCTACCTGGCAAGGATCTCATTCAGATTTGATGGAGAAATCAAAAGCTTTACAGACAAGCAAAAGATAAGAGAATTCAGCATCACAAAACCAGCTCTACAACAAATGCTAAAGGAACTTCTCTAAGTGGGAAACCCAAGAGAAGAAAAGGACCTACAAAAACAAACCAAAACAATTAAGAAAATGGTCATAGGAACATACATATCGATAATTACCTTAAACATGAATGGATTAAATGCTCCAACTAAAAGACACAGGCTTGCTGAATGGATACAAAAACAAGACCTATATATATATGCTGTCTACAAGAGACCCACTTCAGACCTAGGGACACATACAGATGGAAAGTGAGGGTATGGAAAAAGATATCCCATGCAAATGGAAATCAAAAGAAAGCTGGAATAGCTATACTCGTATCAGATAAAATAGATTTTAAAATTAAGAATGTTACAAGAGACAAGGAAGGACACTACGTAATGATGAAGGGAACAATACAAGAAGAAGATATAACAATTATAAATATATAAGCACCCAACATAGGAGCACCTCAATACGTAAGGCAACTGCTAACAGCTATAAAAGAGGACATCGACAGTAACATAATAATAGTGGGGGACTATAACACCTCACTTACAGCAATGGACAGATCATCCAAAATGAAAATTAATAAGGAAACAGAAGCTTTAAATGACACAATAGAACAGATAGATTTAATTGATATTTATAGGACATTCCACCCCAAATCAGCAGATTACACTTTCTTCTCAAGTGCACACAAAACATTCTCCAGGATAGATCACTTCTTGGGTCACAAATCAAGACTCAGTAAATTTAAGAAAACTGAAATCATATTCAGCATCTTTCTGAACACAACACTATGAGATGAAAAATAAATTACAGGGAAAAAAACATAAAAAACACAAACACATGGAGGCTAAACAATACGTTACTAAATAACCAAGAGATCACTGAAGAAAAAAGGGAGAAAATCAAAAGATACCTAGAGACAAATGACAAGGAAAACACGACGATTCAAAACCTATGGGATGCAGCAAAACCAGTTCTAAGAGGCAAGTTTATAGCTATACAAGCCTACCTCAAGAAACAAGAAAAACCTCAAGTAAACAATCTAACCTTACACCTAAAGGAACTAGAGAAAGATAAACAACAAAACCCAAAGTTAGCAGAAGGAAAGAAATCATAAAGACCAGAGCAGAAATAAATGAAATAGAGAGAAAGAGAACAATAGCAAAGATCAATAAAACTAAAAGCTGGTTCTTTGAGAAGATAAACAAAATTGATAAACCATTAGCCAGACTCATCAAGAAAAAAGAGGGAGAGGACTCAAATCAATAAAATTACAAGTGAAAAAGGAGAAGTTACAACAGACACCACAGAAATACAAAGCATCCTAAGAGACTACTACAAGTAACTCTATGCCAATAAAATGGACAACCACAAAGAAAGGGACAATTTATCAGAAAGGTATAACCTTCCAAGACTGAACCTGGAAGAAACAGAAAATATGAACAGACCAATCACAAGTAATGAAATCGAAACTGTGATTAAAAATCTTCCAACAAACAAAAGTCCAGGACCAGATGGCTTCACAGGTGAATTCTATCAAACATTTAGAGAAGAGCTAATACCCATCCTTCTCAAACTCTTCCAAAAAATTGTTGAAGAAGGAATACTCCTAAACTCATTCTATGATCATATTAACAAATTGAAGAAGAAAAACCATATGATCATCTCAATAGATGCAGAAAAAGTTTTTGACAAAATTCAACACACAGTTATGATAAAAACTCTCCAGAAGGTGGGCACAGAGGGAATCTACCTCAACATAATAAAGGTCATATATGACAAACCCACAGCAAACATCATTCTCAATGGTGAAAAACTGAAAGCATTTCCTCTAAGATCCATACACCAGTTAGAATGGGCATCATCAGAAAATCTACAAATAATAAATGCTGGAGATGGTGTGGAGAAAAGGGAACCCTCTTGCACTTTTGGTGGGAATGTAAATTGATACAGCCACTATGGAGAACAGTATGGAGGTTCCTTAAAAAACTAAAATTAGAATTACTGTATGATCCAGCAATCCCACTTCTGGGCATATACCCAGAGAAAACCATAATTCAAAAAGACACGTGTACCCCAATGTCCATTGCAGCACTATTTACAATAGCCAGGTCATGGAAGCAACCTAAATGCCCATCGACAAACGAATGGATAAAGAAGATGTGGTACATATATACAATGGAATATTACTCAGCCATAAAAAGGAACGAAATTGAGTCATTTGTTGAGACATGAATGGATCTAGAGACTGTCATACAGAGTGAAGTAAGTCAGAATGAGAAAAACAAATATTGTATATTAACGCATGTATGTGGAACCTAGAAAAATGGTACAGATGAACCGGTTTGCAGGGCAGAAGCTGAGACACAGATGTAGAGAACAAACGTATGGACACCAAGCGGGGAAAACCGTGGTGGGGTGGGGATGGTGGTGTGCTGAATTGGGCAATTGGGACTGACAATGTATACACTGATGTGTATAAAACTGATGACTAATAAGAACCTGCAGAATAAACAAACAACAACAAAAAAACAACTAACATTAAACTTTCTTTGGGTTATTTTTAAGGAAATATGCTAATATAAATATTTCAGACATTACATGAAATTTCTAAAACTCTTATATGTTCTGGTATAATGTCATAATTCTAGTTATTACTTTAAAATGTATATCTCAGAAATAACTAAATTTCTCTGTCAAATGCATTATTATGAACTTTCATCAAACCTTTAACTGTGGTCATTTTTAAGTCTTTTGTCATTTACACACAGTTCTAGGTGTACTCTGATGGTTTTGCAAAAATGTTCCTATAAAAGGGTTTCATCTTCAAGGAATTCATGGAAAAGACTCTGACAAGTACAGGTTTCTGGTTGTAACTGACTCTACTGCTGACCTGAATGAATAAGCATTTTCAGAACTCTAACGGAAAACTGATGCATTCATAAAGGTGCTAACAAAAGATCAAGATGAAAAAAAAATGAATTACATGGGACTGAGTGAACTGATGAGGATGATTATAGTTTTTGTGACTTTCTGTTTGAATAAAAAAAGCCCCAAAAGAAAAAGAAATACTGATTGGACATCATCCTTATTTCTTATTTTTGGTATTGGTACTAATTTGATAAGTGCTTCTGAATTTGCCTACCCTAAATAATCAACATAGATTGTATTTCCGCTTCAAGTAGGTAGAGTTCACTATACACTTGACACTAGTAAACCTCTGTTGAATTGTTTTGGAAAACAACAGGAGTTTTTCATTCAAAGAGGTTTCAAGGATTCAGAAGAAAGATAAAATATTTGATAAATATCATTTAAAAGGAATTCTTAAGGATTTAGTTCCTTTAGTTCCAAAACTTTAGTTGGAGGCAAAGTTTAAGCTTTCCATATGTAAATAGCTCTGCTATATTCTCTGAAGGTAATGCAGCATTTGCTGGGACTTTTTTGTTTGTAATGAAGAGAGTGGCCCATGTTCATAATGCTGAACCTTCAAGGAAAAGTTGGTTTGTCAACACATGGTCAAGTACAATTTTGGAATCTCAAGGAAAAAAATCTTTCAATAACTAGAGGGTAGATGACAGGCAGAATTTTCATGTATCTTTCTAAGGAAATAAATTAAATGACTTCCGGACAGAGGAAATACAAACATGCTTAGGCCCCAAAGCCCCAATTCCTAGAGTAATTTACAAAGGGTTAAAGAACACTAGTCTACCTCTTGACATCTGAAGCATTGCACGAGGCTCTCCATCGACTGAACTAGAACTAGACTGCCAAGCGCCAAGGCTTTGACTATGTGTTCTTTGGAAACTCAGCTCAAAGGTTACTGCCTTTGCCCCTGGAAGAATTATTTTTGGATTAGAGTAGCACAATAGTTCTATGGTCAGAGTGCCTGTATTTGAATCCCAGCCACTCGTAGCTGACATATGCAAGGCAGAATTCTAAGATATATATAATACTATACATATACAAAAAATAAACATTTTATATAGATACACATATAAAAATGCACAGGATCCTCATAACAACTCTGTGTATGAAGTAGATACTTGTATTATTCCCATTTTACAAGTGAGGAAACTGAGGCATAGAAAAGTTGAGCAAGTTGCCCAGGATCACAAAGAAAATATTGGAGCTAGAATCCAACGCAGACAACCTGGCTCCACTCTGCTCTTTCCTCGCAAGGTCAACCACTTACCAGCTGTGTGGCTTTGGGCAAGGTACTCAGCCTCTCTATGCCTCACTTGCTAAATGGAGATAATCATAGATCACTGAATGTTACAAACTTGTAGGGTTGTTAAAAAGATTAACAAAGATAACTCCTGTGTTTTTCTTAGCACAGCACCTGGCACATAGTAAATGCTCAACAAAGACTATGTATTATTTATAGTACTGTCTCCTTGGTGAGAACAGGGACTGCATTTTATTCATTTAAACATATTTGCTGATAAGTAAGTCACTTAACCTCTCTGAGACTTCATATCTTCATCTGTAGAATGGGATAATATGATATTAACATCACAAAGTTATTTGGGCACATAAAAGTCACTTGATGAATTAGTGGAGTCTCTTTATGTAGTACCTAACACAGTCCCACATAAAAATAGGTACTGCAATAAAAACTTCTTGGTCATAGCCATCCATAATGTAAAAATGATAATATGGCCTCCTCTTCATCACTCGGGATCTGTGAGGATAAATGAGACAATCTTTAGGAGAGAGACTGTCAGCAGAAAGATGCTTTCTAAGTCTAAGGGGTTGCTATTAATGATCAGTCATCATCATAAATTTGGTATTGGGGAACTCCTAACTCATCATGCATGACTCCTCAAGGGAAGCCTATGAAGACCTCCTTCAATGACACAGCGGCTACTGGTGCTTGAGGCTCTGAATCTATGGAAATAGGAAAGAGAAGAGAGTGAAGTCACAGAGAAATCAGAAAGGCATTTGAGCTGGCCATTCCGAGAGGGTCCTCCCTTCCATGCCCTCCTGCCCCCACCCTCCACATCTCTCACACCAAATCCCCTCGGGTGGGAACACCAAAGCCTGGGTTCTGGTCTTCTACTTCTCAAGCCCAGGAACACAAACATGTCCATACACCCAGAGTCCAACAGACTCTTGGAGATTCTCCCCTATAGGAAAGTCTCAGAGAACCAGACAAGTTGTATGGAGTGCTTCCCTGTGGCAGCCTGATACAAAGTTGTCTGTTCTCGGAGACACAATTTTATACCAAAGGCAAAAGACTGGCCCAGATAGGAGAGGTGAAGTTAAGACAAAACTAGCATCACATCACAATGGCCGAGAGCATACAGGTCTGGACAGGAATCCAGCTGCCCTGCTTAGACTCGTGTGGCAACCTCTCTGAGCCTGTTTCCAGTAAAACAGAAGGTATCTCTGAGGGGACTTGTAAAGATTAAAGGAAATAGAGTCCATGATGTGGCCAAGCGCAGCAAATGACACATGTAAAGCCCTCAGGTAATGACAGCAGTCATCATTGTAGTTACTGTGCTGCTAATATTTTGATTTCAATTGTTCAAAGGAAGACTGTGTAGCAAAGCCAGGCTAGTGTGAGGGGAAAGGAGCAGGTCAGACAGCTGATCAGATGAAGGGTCTTCCCTATATGTCCCATAATCTGGTCAAGAGTATGCTGAGTATGGGTGGGTCTACAGTGTCTTTAAAGGAATTGTGTCAGGCTGGACAAACTTCCTGAACACAGGAGACACTGATACAGAAACCAGACACAAACACATTCACTTACAGATTCAGATTTCCATTTCTAGTAACCACGCCATATCAAGGACACAGGAAACCAAATTAGCAACTGGAAGATGACTTGGTGAGCATGAGATCATAGAAATTAGAAGGTCCAGTGGGGTATTTATCCAGGTATGTCAAAGCTAAACAGACTCTCTCCCACAGCAGACTCTACCTCCTAAGTGATCTGAATACTTGACATTCACGTCAAGTACATGACATTTAGATACTTCTGTTTTACTGGAAACAGGCTCAGAGAGGTTGCCACATGAATCTAAGCAGGGCAGCTGGCTTCCTGTCCAGATCTGTATGCTCTTGGTCATTACGATATGATGCTACCACATATGATGTCTCCTTCCGATGTACGGAGCTGAAGTCTTACTCCCCTTTGCCCCAGATCCACAGAGAACACTTCCTTTGATAAAGCAAAGGTTTTAAAGTAAAATAAACCTGCTCCACCACTGACGAGCTGTGTGACTTTGGTAACATCACTCAAGCTCTCTGAACCTCAGTTTGCTGATCCATAAAGTAGTGCCAACAGCCCATTTCATAGACTGTGGTGAGGCTTAGCAAGAATGGACATAAATACTCAGCACAGTACTTGTACGATTATTGTTAGAGTAGCTACCACTTTAATTCTATTAAACCAACTCTTTCTTCAATTTCTGTGATCCTGGTCCTAAAGACAAATCCTAAGCACACTGTTTGAATGTACAACTGTCCTGTGTCCACTTCCACACACACAAGTATAGAACATCTCACGGGCTGACCATGTCTGAAGATGGCTCAATTCACTGATTCTTTGCTGATCTGTGGATACTTCACCTTCAGAGGGTGACCTCATTACCTACTTCTGGGGACATCTAACTGTAGCTAACGTGTGCAGGGAAAAGAAGAGGAATTCTGAAGGCCCAAAGGAATGCAAAGGACTGAATATTCTGCCAACGACAAGGAGCTCTGGATCTCATAAAGTGCAGTCGTTTCTACTTTTCTGCCCAGAACATTTTATTCTTCCCTGAGACCAGCCCCACTCTCGAGGGACAATTTCTTCTCCTTGCTACTATTAGTCAAGCAGCCGGCATTAACGCGATGTTAGTGGGATCAGCTACAGTGATGTCACATTTTACTCCGGGCCATTCTTAATTTACTATAAATCTCAGGATAAAATGTCCCAGATAGCACTTTCCCCAGTGTCTTTGAACAGTCACTTTCTCTTTCTTTCCAAACACCGGCACAAGCCCAAGCCCTGTTCAATGAAGAAACACATTAACAGCAACCTCTCTATTCCCTCTAGGTTGTTTGCAAGTCTCCCTGTGTTTTTAATCTTCGCCAAGCTCCCAAACCAGCCGTGTTGAGTGATGTGAATACCAGGTTTCTCATTTCAGTAAGGAGATGGCTGGATTGGAGTCTGCGAAGATTAATAAAAAGAAAAAGAGTCCACACTCAGAAAAAAACACCGCGGCTTGGGGGAAAAATGTAGATCACGATAACGATTAAGAAGAAAAAAAGGGAAGATATAAAATATTCCCATTTTATCTAGAATGGTGAAAAACTACAGTACAAGTGGGGCAATGCTGACCTCCTCTTTAGTAACACTGCTGATAAGGAACAGGGACTCAGAATGGGGAGCATATCTGTAGCTAAACGAGGCTGGGGGCTTGAGGTTCAGATCACACAGAGACAGGGGTTGTTGATTTAAGTGATGTGGGAGGATGGAGGAGGTACTGCTTAAAGCAGTAACCAATGTTGCTTATTTGGGATACAACCGAGAGAATATTATTATGGCAGAGAAAAGAAGTTATCTCTTGTGAATTGTCTTGAATTATGGGGGGAGCGAGAGAGGCGCACCACATATGACATTTAGAATTGCAATTTCTAAGCAGAGCGCCATGTCTGATACATCATTTATTGCCTCTGCCTCCATCCTTCTGAAGATGCGTTGACGACAGATGCGCCCCTCACTTCCCTGGGTCTCCACTTTCACATTGATTTGGAGGACATTTATTTTCCCTTCGCAACAGAATCATATTTCTTCCCCCTCTCGGAAGGTTTAGTTCATCACTAAATATTCAGGTCTAGGAAGCGATTTTCTTTTCTCTTTGTGCATGATTTGTCTCTCCCTGGAGCTGAGCCCCTTTGGTTGAAAGCAAGAATCTATACAAATAAAGGGCACAGGTGAAGAGAGAGAGTTGGGTGGATGAGTAGAGGGAAGGTTTCTCCAGTCGTGATGGAAATTTGCACTTGACTCTTCCTGGTTTAGCTGATTTTACAGGAAGGAGAAAACAATGCACATCTGATCAGGTATCAGATCCTGCTGGCTTGGAAGATTCAAAAGGCAGTTTCGATTACCACACAGTGTACACCTCCTTCCCGCTGAAAAGCATTATGCATATGTGCAGATTCTGGTGGTTGCTCTTTGAAAATGAAGTCTGCACTCCATCCTCCCTGCATTTCCGGCGGAAATGAAGTGATTCCAGAGACAGATGCTCCAATTTCATAGATTCAGTGAAGTTTAGAACTGGGAGGGACTGATATATCCATTTTTTTGGTAACTGGAGAAACTGAGGTCTTAGAAGGTAATTGACTCTGTCAAGATGACATATTCTTACAAGTGGCTATATATGTATATTTAAGTGTGTTCTTAGCACTCTAAAATTTTTTTTTTCTTTTTTTTTTTTTTTTTTTTTTTTTATGCATGTATGCTGAGAATCTCACATTTAGCATCAGGTATTTGCCAAGACTGGGCACTGGAAGTACCATGGAGTTCTTCCTTACCATGGTCAACCTGCCTGGGGGTCTGTGAAGGTATAGGAGCAGGTGCAGCTGCCCCTGCAAACCTAACCTGCAGCCCACGTGTAGTCTTAGGGAAAATGGCTTCTCTTCTGTTCTCACTATTCCACATCCCCACAAAGATCCTCGTCACTCCCTCTCTCCTTCCTACAACTCCCCCAAAAAGCTGAGCCTTCTGAAAACAAAAGCTAGCAAAGTCTGTTGTCTGCAAGCAACTTCTGCTTTCAGCCCTGCAGCTAAACCTCTGCAGAAAACAGATCACAAGACACAATTACTATCTTAGCAAATTATTCTGCCACACTTGCCTTGTATATGCCTGCCGCTGGGGCTTTGTTTCTGCTGTGCCTTCCCACCAGGAACCTTCTTCCCCTTCTCCCCAAGCTATCCAAGCTTTGCCACCCCCCTCTATCATCCAGGAAGCCCTGCTTGACCTCCTCACAGAATGCCTAAGGCATTCCCTGTCTCTGCCAATGGCTTTATCTATTATTTCCCATCTCTGGCCTATGTGACTTTTTTCTCCAATCAGATTGTTACTTCCCTGGTGGCTCTATTGTATCCCCCAGATTACCTAATAAACCAGTCACATGCCTTCAGGTGAGGTTTGGATTTGAATCCCAAGCAAATTATTTTTCCTCTTTGCGACATCATAATAACCTCAATGCGGCTGGTAGTATTTTTCCTCAATAGCTTTATTATAACTTCCTTGTTTTTCTTCTGACTATATAGATGATACATTCTCATTGTGAAAAATCCAAACACTACACAGTACTATAAAACATGTAAAGTTCACATGAATTCCACCTTCTTGATGTAAGCACCATTAACATCTTCTTGGCTACCTTTCACGTATCTTTCTGTGACTCACTACATAGGTGTGTATGTATATATATGATTTAACATTTCATATAAATGGGCTTATTTCATACATACTGGCTCTTTCTAAGTGGAGAATATTGATATGCAAAAGTGTCAAGAAACATTCTTTAAATAAAAAATACTAGTTTAATCTGAGCTTCCACAGTTTTTCCCATAGAATGTACAGAAAGCAGAAGTTGTCCCCTAGCTCATCCTCCTGTCTCTAGGCAGGACTTCACTGAAAATATTCCACTTAAATTAGCCCAGGGCCCAAAGTATGTGGCACAGAGGACAAATGAACATTTTAATTGGAAGTTCTATACCCGACACTAAGATCAGATTTCTTCAGCCTAGAGCAGCTTTCAGACTTGGTCTGTACTCTGTTTACCAGCTGGAAGCACTGAATAGAATGGACAGAGCCTTACACCTGGAGTAAAATGGTTACCAAAGTTAAGACAAACCAGACCAGACTGATGTGTATCTTCCCTGGAGATCTTACAGAAGAGACTCCAGCCTGTAGAGCCCAGGGAAGAAACTTAACTTTCTTATCTTAAATCATCCTGTTTTCATTTAAGCCTGTTTCCTCTTGTTCTACCCCTAGTGAGGGAGAACACTTATTAAGTCAGCTCTCTTCCCCCTCCTCCCCTCACCCTGGCCACACACACGTCTTTCTGCAGGCCTAATAATTTTGATTTCCCTTCCTCCCTGGGCCCTTTAATCACTTTTGTGGCTCTGCTCTGCATACCCCGACTCTCTACATCCTTTTAAGGGGGTACAAACTCTCACTCCTCCTGTCTTCAAATGAACTGAAAGAGACAAACATTTTACAACCCAGATTACTCCTTCCTGAATATGAGAAGTAAACATATCTCATCTATTAGCAATGGTGTTAAAATTTACGTTAAAAAAACTGAAAGAACCAGCTCCTTTTAATAGTCCTCCTTGAAAGATAAATTTAGACCCATGAAAAATTGTGTTTGCATGATAAGCAAATGTGCTAATAGGATTTTCCCCACTCGATGACAACATCCCACTCTCTGGGTAGTGGCAAGCGTCACATAGTTTCTCCTGTCCCATGCAGAGAGGCTAGAGTCTGCATGTGAGTCAGACAATCCATCATCACCCATTTACGCCACTGGAAGTATGACTAATAGATTATAAATGTTTCCTCTTCTGTTGACTAATTGGCTGGAATATGATACCTGCTATGACACGTAGTAGACACGTAAGTTGTGACCACCTCCTAGCAGGTGTGTGTTGGCAATAGAGACACTGATCAGCCAGACGGCCGTGACTGTCAGCGGCCTCATGGAAGAGCCCAGACATCCAGGGCCAGGACCTTGAGTTTCTCATGCTATCCTATTTTCTACAAGGCATTTATCACTATTTGAAATTAAATGATTTATTTACTTATTGCCTGTCACTTCCACTAGATGGTAAAAGAGGTGCTTTGCTCATCACTAAAATGAACTCCCTCACCTCCTTCCAGTCTCTCCCCTGCCCCTCACTTCCTCAGTGAGAAATACATTAAACTGCAAAGTCCCCTACATACACTATCTCTGGCATTCCTGATCCCTTACCTTGATTTCCTTTCCTGTTTTTGTTAAACTGCTTCTTTCATCTCCTAACATATTATGTAATTAACCATGGTAAATATCATTTGTTTATCTCCCCCACCCCTGTGAGAATGAAAGGTCCATAGGGGCTGAAATCATTGTCTGAAACCTGGAAGAATAACTGGATCATAGCAGGTGCTCAATAAATATTTATCAAATGAATGAAAATAAATCATTCACTTTATTCTTAGCTCCTGTAACAGTGTCCGGCATATAAGAGCTGCTTAATAACTGTTGAATCTATTGCTTTCCTGTGGAAGCCCCTGAGCTTACAAATGTTTTCTCCAGTGTCCAAGCACTCGCCCATCTAAATGCCTTTCACTCAACGTCTTATGTCCCTAGTTAATAGCATCTGATAGGAAATAAACAAATGTCTGACAAATTAACTAACCAATTAATAAATAATTGACTCGATTGTACTCAATGCTCAATGCACAATGACTGGCATCCACATCTGACACTCTTATCCGACTGCCTCTTCCCTCAACATCTGCAGCACTGAACTATCCCTTTTGTAGTTCAATTCAACAAACATTTCCTGGATACCTACTGTATTAAGTCATTATGCTAGATTCTGAGTGGGACAATCAGCAACAACAACAAACTAACAAGTGTTTATTGAGCACTTACTTGGTGCCAGATGCCATACTAAGCGCTTCACATGCACGACCTCATTTAATCCTCATAGTAACAATATGAGGCAGGGATTATTGTTATGCCCACCTTACAGACAGAGAAACTGAAACCTCTAGAGGTAACTTGTCCAAAGTCAGGCAGACAGTCAGCCAAGACAGTAAGCAGACAAAGCCTGGATCCTCACCCAGACACCATCACCCCAGAGCTCATACTCTTAAGCTCGATGATGACCTAAAGATTGAAGAACAATCAGAAGAAATGTGTTTTCTCAAAGAAACTTGGATATATTGAAGGAGGTTAAAAAAAAAAAATTTCAAAAGCTCTGAATCTCTCATCTTTTGGTCCCTAGTGACTACCATAGACTACCATAGTCCAGAGTGGGTAATGAATACATTTGGGCTAATAAAAGAATGATACTACACAATAAAAAGAGTTAAAGCTATGAGAGAAACATGAATTCTAATTGGAGGAAACTGAGAACAACCCAGAACAACTGAAACATTTCAATCAAGAATATGTAGGATTCTAAAAGATTGAGAGGACAGCCATTCTTAGTGGAGAGTGTATTGGTCATCTACTGCCACATAACAAACGTAGTAGCTTAAAACAAAAATAAACATTTACTATCCCTACGGTTTCTGTGGGTTTGGCATTCAGGAGCAGCCTCACTGGGTGATTTCAACTCGGGACCTCTCCTGAGGTTGCCATTAAGATGTTGGCTGGGGCTGCAGTCATTTGAAGACTTGACTGGTAAGAAGATTCTCTTTCAAGGTGAGAAACACATGGCTGGAAAGTTGGAGCTAGTTGTTGGTGGAGGCCTCAGTTTCTCCCCACAAGGGCCTCTCCACAGGCTGCTTGAGTGTCTTCAGCAATACGGTGACAAGCTTTCCACAGAGTGAGTGATCCAAAAGAGAAAGAGAGAGATCTAGGCAGAAGCTATTTTTTGATGACCTACCCTTGAAAGTCATATAGCATCTCTTCTGCCACATTCTATTGTTAGAGGCAAGTCATTAAGTCTGACTCACATTCAAGAGAGGAAGAACTAGGCTCTACCTTTTGAAGGGAGGAGTGTCAAGAATTTGCAGACATATTTTAAAACCACTAGAGAGGCAGCCCACAGGAAAGCATAGGGAAGATTCTGGAATGACAAGTTTTCCAGTATCCCAGTTAATGGACTTCTATAACCTGGTGACCTCTTATTTTTGCAATTTTCACATCACTCCATCTATTTCTTATACTTTGATCCTTTGGTCTTTGTCATTTTGTGGAGAGAATCTGTCAACATTTCTTATCCAGTTTGTCCATTCCTCCATTTCATTTAAATATCATTCTATTCCATGTGCTTAGCACTGGAAACACAAAAAGGGAAAAAGACACGACACTTGCTGTCAAGTAGTTTGCCATCCACTCGATAATCACATGTGTAGTCCACATAATAATCACATACAGGGCTTCCCTGGTGGCGCAGTGGTTGAGAGCCTGCCTGCCGATGCAGGGGACATGGGTTCGTGCCCCGATCTGGGAAGATCCCACATGCCACGGAGCGGCCGGGGCAGTGAGCCAGATTCGTGCCCCGATCCGGGAAGCTCCCACATGCCGCGGAGCGGCCGGGGCCGTGAGCCATGGTCGCTGAGCCTGCGCGGCCGGAGCCTGTGCTCCGCAACAGGAGAGGCCACAACAGTGAGAGGCCCGCGTACCACAAAATAATAACAAAATAATAATTATCACATACAATATGCCAAGGGCCATAATAGAGGTATGTACAAAGTGCATGGTAACATAGATGAGACGGTTTTCTTGTGAGAGTGACCTTGTTGCCCTGCTAAGGAGTTTGGACCTCATCTTCTCATCAATAAAGGTTTTTAAGCAGGTATTTGCCAAGATTCAGATCTGTAATTTAGAAAGACAATTTTGAGGGCAGTAGAGAGGATGGAGTTGGTGGAGGCTACGTGAGCAATGGCATGTGGAATGGAAAGGATAAAATATAATTGAGAGGTGTTTATTAGAATTGACAGGACCTAGTGATTGATTACACATGCAGAAAAAAAGACTGGGAATAACTTCTAGATTTCTGGAAGGCATGTGATGATCTCATTAACTAAGATAGGAAATACAGGAAGAGGATCCAGGTGTTTTATGGGGAAAAGAACGAAATAACTTCAGTTTTAGCCATATTGAGTTTGCAATGCCTTTCGTTACATTGTTGAAAGATGCACCACAGAGGTGATAAGAAATGTGCAACCCAAATTCCAAGAGAGAAGTCCCAGCTGGAAACATAAACTTTGGAAATACTGGCATTCAGTATAACTGTGCTAGTTAAACTCATGGTACTGAAGGAGATCATCTAAAGAGATTACAATGTAGAAAAGGCAGCCAAGAATGGGACCTTTGGGGATACCAACATATAAAGGGTAGTGGAGAAAGAAGAGACATTACAATCAGTGAAAAGGAGAATCTAAAAGAGGAGGAAGACTTTTAAGAGATTTCAGGGTCATGAAACACACAGAAGGAGAGATTTTCAAGGAGAGAGAACCAACAGAGGCAAAAAAAAAAAAAAAAAATGCAGAGACATTAAATTAGAGGCAGACCGAAAGTTATACTTCACATTTGTCAATTAGGAGATTATTAATCACATAAATGTTTCAGTAAGGTGATGTAGGATGGAATCCAGCTGCAGTAACTTCAGGGGTGAAAGAGAGGTGAGGGAGTGAATACAAAGGTAGACCACATTCACGAAAAGTTTCAAAGTGAAGAACCGCAAAGAGATTGAGTGTTACTATTATGAGGTGAGAAAGTGAAGCAGGATCCATATAATTCCAGCCCATTAGGGTTGTGCTTTCAGGATTCTTTTTTATTCTCAATCTAGTCTCAAAAAATCTCCTTTTGGTTTTTGCAACTGCTTCTACCAGATAATGTTATCAAAATGAAGACGATTTAAAGGGGCAAGGAGAAGACCTAGAACAAACACAGGATGTCAACTTCAAGACAGAATGCCAGTGACCGAGAGAATCTGGATTTATCAGCCTGCCCACTACGTTCAATGGAACAAATCCCCTCTCAATTCTCAGAGGGATTAGGTGGTCAAAAATTCATAGCATTTTTCAAGGTAAGTGAAGTTCAACTAATTATTAATGAAGGCAACCAAAAAAGAGGGAAGTATGTGTTTATTTGATTTATGAAAACCTTCCCTTTCCTCTAAGGACACAGCATGTGCCTATGAATATAAAAATCTTAGATTCATAATATTTTTCATCTAAGTGATATTTTCATCATTTATCAAGACATATATAAGGAGAATCAGAGTCTAAACATAAATTTCCACACTGGTAGACTGAAGGACAAAACTTGGAGATCCAAAAGGTAGAGAAGTGCCATTGAACGATTGTAATTAGTTCTCTGGTGGGTAAATCTGGGCATCTTAGCAGAGTTCACCAATCAATCTCAGTTATCAGAAAGAACACAGAAACAGAGGCAAACTCTAAAGAATATAAGACCCAGTTTAAAGAGGTCTTACCAAGCAAGAGTCAATTCTTTCTCTCTCAGTGAAAATAATATAAAAGTGTATAGGAAGCATGAAAAATAGAAGAGAATACTGCCCATAATCTCAATATTTCAGCATTATAATTGTTGTATTTGGGTGCTTCTTTTTTTTTTTTTTTTGCAGTACGCGGGCCTCTCACCGTTGCAGCCTCTCCCGTTGCGGAGCACAGGCTCCGGACGCACAGGCTCAGCGACCATGGCTCACGGGCCCAGACGCTCTGCGGCATGTGGGATCTTCCCGGACCGGGGCACGAACCCGTGTCCCCTGCATCGGCAGGCGGACTCTCAACCACTGAGCCACCAGGGAAGCCCTGGGTGTTTCTTTTTAATAACAATAGAAATAACAATAATTGATTACAATCCTTTATTTCACAAACATTTACCAAGCATTTATCTTGTGCCAGAGACCGTGTTAGGTGCTGGCAAACAAAGCAAACCTCTCCCTGGCCTTACGTACCTCATATTCTAAAGGGAAAGCAGACATTGAACAACTAAATATATACTTACTGGACAACAACTGGGATTGATAACAGGAAAAAGGTCCTTAAAGGCATTATAAGGACCTGTGTCCTTTACCATCTGAATAAAACAACGCAAGCTCCTTTGTGCATTAGGCTGAAAATCCTGCCTCTGCATGAATATTCCCAAGAAGTCCTGCGGCAGGTGCTTCCAAGTCATGGTTGTCTCCTACCAGCCCAAGTTTCCTCTATATCCCCTTGGGCCTCCTCATCAGCTCTCCTAACGCTACTCCAGCTCTCTCTGGTTGATTTCGCAGTAACGACAAGAGGGGCGCTTTATTCTTCAAGGCAGCATTTATAGTACAAGGCTAGCTAAATTAGCCACTAATATGGATCTATTAAAAATTTTACAATGAACGAAGAGAAGGAAGGAGAAAGAGGAAAATTAAAACACTAAGCATTGGGTATCAGACATGTTTGCATCAGCTACACATCCACACACCTTGTCAAAGGAATCTCCTGCTGGAACCCTCCTCTTTCATTAGTCTTTTATCTCCTGCCATCTTCCTAGGATCTGTGTTTACTCAGAACCAGGTCCTTCTTTCCATCTCTTCTCCTCTTCCCAGTGCCAAGACTCCTTACAAACTCCTGATCAGAGATGCACTCTGATGAAGCCAAATGTGACTGCGCAGCCTAAGATCTTCTAACCCTCATTTTATTATAATGCAGAAAAGCTTAGCATCCTTAATCGACACTTCATCATATCATCTCACATCATCTTAACTTCACAGCAAAGTTCCATTAATGTGTCTTCTAAATAAAATACCAGGTTTCTCCTTAAGAATAATTCCTCACCAACCTTAGAATGTAGAAGGGGTTCCAGTTGTTTTCTTCTTGTTGTTTAATGGCAATTTTTCCTTTCAGCTACAACAGTTCATCAGTGGGGAAAAATGAGCTCTTTGTAAACTGGGGAGCACACATTTAAAAGATCATTCTAATCTAAACCCTGGGCAAAGATTTAAGCATAAAAGTTCCCAACCCAGAGCCATATTTCATTGTGGAAAAAAGTGGAAGCAATCTAAATGTCCAACAATAGAGAAATGACTGAAAAATTTATGGTAAAATCATTTGATGAAATATTACATAGCCATTCAAATGGTGTTCCTTTAGACTTTTGGCAATAAAGGAAAATGCATGCTGTAATATTAAGTCAAAAATGCAGGATTCTGAATTTAATAGAGGACTTAATACCAAATATTCAAAATGTTTGTATTTCTAGGTCCTGAGAAAGTGGAAAAGTAACTAGTGTGACTGGTTCTCTCTCAGCCCCCAAAGATCAATCACACTAACAGTAAATAAGGGAGAGGAAAGCAAACATCTGGGAACTACCTAATACTGTGAGAGCTCCCTGAAGAGTCTGAAGGATGTAGTAATCCCAGGAAGGAAGGAAGCGGGAGTACACTGACATATTATATTAGATGCTCCAGGTATAGCAGAGGATGAACTGAAAGACAGCTTTTACATTCTGCTCCTGACTCACTCTAATATTGTCTTGAAAGGATAATGGCTGACCATTACCCCTGTGAGATAAAAACCATGGTGTCAGCAGGACAATAACAAGGAAGACCCAAAGCCCTGTCGGGGTGAAGGGCCAGAGAAAAAAGGTAGAGGTGGATCAGCAGCTCTCACCACTCTGACCTAAGGACTGATGGATTATAATCCAGGACAATGGCTTTCAAAATGTTTGATTTGGGTCCACAGTAAAGAATACTTTTTTCCCCCGTACATATCTTTGTGTGCATTAGAGATATAGATACAGAGATAGCGATAGAGCTGAAACAAAAGTTGCACTAAACAGTACTTATATTTATCAACTGTGAGGTACTCTGATATTTTCCGCTATATTCAATTCTACTTCATTTTTAAAACAGTGGTTGTACTCTACTAAACATTTACCTTGAAAACCACTTGTCTGAGATTAACTCTACTCAGTGCTATTTCTACCAGATAGTTTAGAGAAGAATCCCTAACCAGAGATGTGGCCTGGTAGAGTAGTGGCAAAAAAAGGACAGTCAACAATTTCTCTCTCCCCTTTCCTATATTCACCTGGAAGAATGTAACACAGAGGTTGAGTACTGGCCTCTTGCCCAATATACATCAGTAGATGGTAGTTAATGATCCAAAGGAAAAATAAGTAGACAGTTAAGGTAAACAATGACTATTTTAAAAAAACAAGCAAACTGAGCATCATATGCCACAGGAAGCATAATTAAAGGAACATAAATATTTTACGTTAAGCATAATAAATATTTTCAAAAGAACAAGGGAAGATATTGATTAAATGAAACAGAAACAAGAGTTCATAAGAAGAACCAAATGAAATATTAACTATGAAAAATATAACAGTTAAAGAATGTATATAAATGAAATAAATTATAAAGTGGATGTTGTTAATGAATGAATTAGTAGGCTGTAAGATATGAGTAAGGAGCTCTTCCAAGGGCAGCAAAGAATTATAATGACATAAAAAAATACAAAAGAAAAGCTAAGTCACATGGAGATGAGAACTGGAAACACTAACTTCCAGATAACAGAAGTCTCAGAAAGATATGGAAAAAAATAAGAAATAAAGAATAACTTTCAGACTGAAAAAAAAAAAAGATGAAACATGTTTAACCTAAAGGCTCAACACAGTGCCACTCAGAATATAAAAAAAACCCTCACGGATACATATCAAAACAAATTTCAGACCAAAGAGAATATTAGATACATTAATAAACTTTTTTTAAAGAATTCCAAAAAGGGGCTGCAGATAACCTGCAGAAGACCAAGAATCATAACTTCACACTTCTCCAGAGCAAGCACTGGATGCAAGAAGGCAGTGGTTATTTTCTTATCATGGGAAGAAAAAATTCTGACCAAACTTTGTCCAGCAAAATGATCATTTAAAGGTGAAGGTGCAGAAGTTAGCTTCTGGCCATGACAGAGTAACAGGAACAAGATTTACCCTCTCAACTTAAACTAAAAAACTAGAGAAAATATATGAAACGTGAGTTTTCAAACACTGGAAAACAATAAAATAGATATACCTCCAAACAGACTAACCAGCAAGAGAGAAAGAGAAAAAAGAATTTTCAACATCAGGAATGATGAGGATACATCACTACAAATCCTACAGATATTAAAAGGATAATAAGCAAAATACTGAGAACAGATTATGCCAGTGAATATGACACCTTAGATGAAACAGTAAAATACCTTGAAAGACACAAACTACCAAACCTCACTCTCTATTTATTAAAAAGTCTTTACCTTGCCTTTGTTTTTAACAATATTTTCATTGGGTTTAGAAATCTAAGTTAACAATTTTTTTTTCATTACTGTTATATGTTGAATGGTGTCACCTCCAAAAAGATATGTTGAAGTCCTAACCTTCAGTGCCTGTTAATGTGATGTTATTTGGAAATAGGGTCTTTGCAAATATAATCAAGCCATTACAGTGGATCCTAATGCATCATGACTGATGTCCTCAAAAGAAGGAGAATGTGCCATGTAAAGACAGAGACACAAGAGGAAAAAGCAATGTGATGCCGGAGGGAGAAATTGAAGTGCTATAGCCTCAAGCCAAGGATTGCCGAAGATCACTAACAAAGCATCAGAAGCTAGAAAGAGACAAGGAAGGGTTCTCCCCTACAGGTTTCAGGGGATCCTGCCAACACCTAGATTTTGGACTTTTAGCCTACAAAACTATGAGACAATAAATTTCCATCGTTTCAACCACTCAACTTGTGGTACTTTGTTACATCTGTCCTAGGAAACTAATTCAAATCTATTAAGATGCTGCTCCACTGCCTTCTTGTTTGCATTCTTTCCAAAGAGAAACCTGCTGTCACTCTCACTTTTTTCCCTCTGTATATATGTGTCCTTTTTCTCTTGTTGTTTTTAAAATTTTATCTTTATAACTGATTTTGACTAATTTGATTATTATGTTCATTGGTGTAGTTTTCTTCATTCCTTGTACTTCACGTTTATTGAACTTTGTGGATCTGAACATCTTGCTTAGATCAAGACAAAATCTGGTCTTGCTTTTGTGGTTTGTTGGGCAGGCCAGAACCAATGCTTAGTCTAGAGATACTTATTCTCTACCACTGAGGCAAGAGCCTTCTGTGTAGTCTACCCAATGCCCCAGGAATCTTGAGTCTTCCCCATCTGTGTTTTCATGTCCTTTTCTACTAACACTATCATCTGTGTCATTTCTGGGTTGTTTCCTATTGACTGATTTTTCTCTTCTTTATGAATAGTATTTTTCTGCTTCTTTGCATACCTGGTAATTTTTTAATCGAATATCAGACATCCTGAATTTTTGTTAAGTCCTGGATATTTTTGTAATATTACAAATATTTTTGAGCTTTTCTCTGGGATGCAGTTAGGTGTTTGGAAAGAGTGTGATATTTTTGAGGTTTTATTTTAAGCTTTGAGAAGTAACAGCAGAGCAACCTTTAGTTGAGGGCTAATTATACTCCACTATTGAAGTAATACCCCTCTGAGTTCTCTACTTCCTGTTCATGAACCATGAGCTTTTTTTCCACTGGACTTGTGGAAGCACAAATTATTCCTGGTCTTGGCTGAGCTCTAGAGATTATTCCCTCTAATCTAGTATTCTCAGCTGGAGGCAATCCCCCACCACCTCAGGGAACATCTGGCGATATCTGAAAACAGTTTTGGTTCTCACAACTGGGAAAAGGTACTGCTAGTGTTTAGTGATGAGACATCACAGATGCTCCTAAACATCCTACAATACACAGGACAATCCCCACCACCACCACCACCACCACCCACACACAGCAAATTATTTGGACTAAGACTTTAATAGTACCAAGGTTGAAAAATCCTATTCAAATACCTTTAGATGATCTTCTCCAAGTTTTGGGACAGGAAAATCTTCAAATAGATGAAACCAAAGAAATCTAGAATGTATAAAATCTCTCAAAATATAAAGACAAAAACACAATAGGTAACAAAAAGAGATGTCATACTCTTGTGAAACATAAGAGTAGAGCAAAAAGATCTAACAATCACGAAGCTATATGGATCTAACAGCATAGTCTCAAACTATATAATGCAACAACTAATAGACCTACAGAGGGAAGCAGATAAATTGGTAATTGTGGTGGAAAATTTGGGAGACTGTAATACATGCCTTCAAAAGCTGGTAGATCAAAAAGCCAAAAAGTAATCAGATATACTGAAGACATAAATAATTCAAAAGTTTATATCATTAGATACATAGAGATCTTTTCACATTATAAAGGATATCCTTTCTTTTCAAACATATGGTCAACATTTACAGATTAACCATGTTCTGGGCTACCAAAAAAAAAAAAAAGTCAATAAATTCCATATAATTAATACCATAGAGACCAATAGCAAAAAAAAAATTGAAATTAATACAAAATATACAAAATTCCACATCACCCCAATCACCACTGCCTCTACTGCTTTCAGGATCCATAGACTAAAGGAAAAAAGGATTTTTGAAAATTGAGAAAAAAGAAAAAAACAATGTATTCCTCCTAGAGAACAGTTAGGGAATTTTCCCCTCCTGAACTGACACTGTAGTTTGTCTCATGGTGACCTGTACACGTTCACCTGTTTTCTGCCTGCACATAGTGTTTTTTGTCCAAAGAACTTCTCCGTGTCATGATTCAACACATTTCTGCTTGAATCATATGCACTTCCCTCTTGTGACCTCACATGCTACATGGCAGACTTTGTCCCTCTAACTTTACCCATTTTTGCAGAAGCCTGCATCTAGAAGCTTGCATGCTCCTATTTGTCTTGTCTGCCCTTTATCCCACCATGTTCCTGTTTTCCTCATGCACCCTTGGAGCCTGGCATGTGAAGTGGACCTGATTCAAAGACCATCTGAGGCCCTAGAGAGTGGCAACCAACTAATATTCAAACTGCCAAGGACGTAAAACCTACAGTTATAGATATGATGATCATATAATTTGTTAGCCAAACCAAGACACTTCCAGATGAGAAGCCAGGATTGCAGAAATAATCCAGGATGTTCCTAAGAGACTGGAAACCTTCCTAATCACTCTAGTTAGAGAAATGGTGGCTGGAAAGCCTCTGCGGATGGCATTCGATTTCTCCTTAAAGAATTTTTGCAAACTTGAAGGAAATTTCCTGGCTAAATTTCTTTCATAATTTGATAATTTAAATAAGAATGACTAAACTACAAATCCCCAGTCCAGACTACATCTATTATTGAGGTTCTGTCAGAAGATTTTGATTAAATAAAGATGTGATCTCTCTGAATCTGATTTTCACAGCCTTTAGACATTCTGTTATAAAACAGGATGATGATGTTTATGAGGAAAACTTAAGGAGGTTTTTTTTTTTTTTTTTTGGATCAATAACTAGTGTTAAGACAATGCTGAAAGATGATAGAAACAAAGGATTTGTATCTTCTCCCAGAGAGGCCTTCAAAGAAAGAAACGATTGCATCATTAACCAGTATATCCAAAGATGGCAAGAATGAGAGAGCTACCTGACAAAGCAGTTCCATAGGCTCAGGGAAGACTTCCATAATCAACCAGTTCAAGTGAGACCTAAACTCTGACGGTAAAACCTACGAGACTTCAAACTTTCTAGGAAATATTAATGCCGTATACTAGTCTCAGCCATGCCCAACCTTTTGCTCCCTGGATCCAACTGGTAATGTTATAGTCTCTGGGCCTCCCTGTCAGGGTTCCTATTATGTGCTGAACTTTGCAGCTCATGCCACCATAATTTCTGCTGCATCTGAAGCTGTCACCTCCTACAAAGATGCCTTTAAAGTTAGTAGCGTATATCCCACTATACAGCATTTTTGGCTACCTCCACTTGAAGATTATGTGCAGGGATAGAAGGGAGAAATGTCCCCACAGGAGCTGTAGGAAATTAGAAACTAAATGTTTCTCCTATTTATCCAAATCTTACCCTCAAACACAGCTTAGAAGTTTGAGAGAATGCAGCTGGAGATTGGCAACTCTGGGCCTCCACCAAGACTGGAGCCTCTGAAGTCTCTCCCTCCAAAGTAGGTGGGGTTGGGGCAAGAGCTACAACTTTATGTCCCCAGAAAGGAAGCTCTCCAGAGGTGGTCACTTTTGCTACTACCTGTTAGACCAGAAAAAAACAGATTCATGGATTCACGGATTCATTCATGGATTATGAGCACACGGTTTGAAAACTTCCTCACTGTCTTACAGTTATAAATACTAAAACCACAAGTTTCTTTTGCAAATATTTCTTAATAAGATCAAGAGGTCAATTATTTCTTTTCAAAAAAACTGGAATTTCACAGTTATCAGAATCAATTTTCTAAATTTTTTTGTGAGTAGCCTAGGCAACGGTAACCTTCTTCCACTTATGTTTTTTGGTTTGAGGTTTATTCTGACTTGTTTATATTTTGTGTATCCAATGTACATACCAAATGTCCTAAGTATAAAACTTGTCTCAATTACAAAATAAAGCCTTCATTCAAAAAATCCCATATATCTGAAAGTTAACAATATAGTATTAAATAGCCCTTGAGTTTGAAGGATATTAGAATAGAAATTAGAAATACTTAGAACTGAATGCAATGAAATATAATATGCCAATATCTACATTACACAGCCAAAGAAGTATTTATAAGTATATGGGTTGAGATATATTTTATCAGCAAAGACAAAATAATTTAAGGAAAAAAAGCTAAGCTTTTAGGGCAAGAAGTTGGATAAGAAAGTCCCAAGAGAACATGTATTCCAAGAAACACAAAGGCAGTTAAATAATAAAAGATAAGTACATAACTCAATAAAATAGACAAGAAAAGAAGAGGAGGAAATGAGTTTAACAAAACTAAATCTGGTTCTTTGAAAAAACTTAATAAGATAGTCCTTTAGCCAGACTGAGCAAAATAGGGAGAAGAGGATATAAATAATTAAATATAGAATTTAAAAGAATAACTATAGATACAAAAAAAACTATATAAAATAATATTAAGAACAACTGTCCATTAAGTCATTTGAAATCTAGACTAAATGAATACATTCCTGCAAAAAAAATCATAAAATGTTAAAATTGGTACAAGAAGAAATAGAATAGTTGACCAGACCAATAAGCATAAAGATGTTAAAATAACAGGGAAGTTAAAAAGACGTCTCCACTGGAAAAATCTCTAGGCCCACAAAGCTTTTTTGTTGACTCCTACCAAATTTTCAAGGAACAGATAATCCCTATTTTATATAAATTGTTCTAGAAAATAGGAAAAGTGAGAAAACTTTAGATTATTTTATAAGACTAGTGTCATGTTGCCCCCAAATAAAATTAATTTGGTGCCATAATCAAAGTTAGCATTTAGACAGAGCTTACTATGTGCCAGGTATTCTAAGTGTTTTCTCTATTTTAACTCATTTATTCATAAATACAAATTATAAGTTAGGTATCATAAACATTAATTCCATTTTATAGATGGGGAAAACGAAACCAGAAAGAAGAAATCTGCTTCCTCAGATTACACATCTAGTAAGTGGCCAAGCTGGAATTGAAATCTAGGCAGTCTGGTTCCAGAGGCTGCATTCTTAAGCTTTATACCATACTTGTCCTAAAAAAAGAACTCAGAGGCCAAATTAATTTTATAGATGCAAAAATATTAGGTAACAACAACTAATAGTATAAAACAAAATACATCATGATCAGGTAAGGTGTATCTCAAGAATGCAAAGATGGTTCAATAACAAAAAATATTCCAAGGAAATGCAACACATTAATAGTGAGAAAACTAAATGAGAAAAATCCTAGATAGAGCAAAAACTATAAAGTTTATCTCCTATTTATGACAAAACTCCTAGCAAACCAGGGATTGAAGGGAACTTCATTAAAATGGAAAATATTATATCTGAAAATTCACTATATATATTTCTCTTATTAGAGAACGTTTAAGTACATAAACAAGACAAAGACGGTTTTTACCATTTACCATAATACTAGGTCATGCCCAATACAGTAAGAAAAAAAACAACAGATGTGAAGACTGTAAGGAAAGAAATAATACTTAAGATCCATGTAAATGGAGAGAAAACTCATCATCTTAGATAATAATAGTTTATATCATGAAATTATTCATTTCTCCCAAAATTAACCTAAAAATTAAATTTCATACTATATTTCAGTTAGGTCTTTAAGGAACTCAATTTATTGCAAAATTTATATGGAAGAAAAAATGCTTATGACTAGTTAAGTCAGGTTTGAAAAAGTTGAGTAAAGAAAGAGTGGAGACCTCTACTCAATATTCTGTAATAACCTATATGAGAAAAGAATGTAAAAAAGAATGAATATATATATGTATAACTGAATCGCTTTGCTGTACACCTGAAACTAACACAACATTGTAAATCAACTATACTCCAATAAAATTAATAAAGAGTGGAGACTTGTTTTCCAGATATTAAGATCTGTACAAACCCATTGCAATAAAATCAATATGTAACAAGAACAAACAAATCAGTGGAGGAGAGTAGACGGTTCTGAAACAGATCCATGAATTTACAGTAACCTGATATATAATAAAGGTAGCACTACAGAGCAGTACAGAAAAGGCTGATTCTTTATAGATGGTATTAGAAATAACTGGCCCAGTATGAAGAGCAACTAAACCTAGACCCTTACTTTACACCATACACAACATTGGTTGCAGATGGATTAAAAATGTAGATGAAAAAGACAACAATGAGGTTGATATAAAATAATGTAGGAGAATATCTGTATCCCCAGGGTAGGGAAGAACTTCTAAAACAAAACTCTGAAAGCTTAATCCATAAGGCAAAAAAATGATAGATTTATTACACAAAAATTATGGACATCCATTTCATGGAGAACACCTTTGACAATGTTAGCAGACAACTGACAGATGGAAGAAACTATTTTCATTATCTAAAAACAACAAGAGACTAATATCTAGAATTCATAGGCTATGCAAGGAATTCCTAAAATCAATAATGAAAGAACAGGAAATCTAGCCAGAAAACGGGACAAAGATATAAACTAGTAATACACAGAAGAGGAATTTCAACAGGCTAACAAACATATGAAAACATGCTTACGCTCATTTGTATTTATAGAAATGCATATTAAAACAACAATGAGGGATATGAAAAAAGGGGAAATCACTACAGATCCCATGGGTATTAAAAGGATCATAAGGGAATGCTGTGAACAGTACAGGCCTATAAATTTGATAACCTAGATGAAATAGACCAATTCCTTGAAAAACACAATTTGCCAAAACTCACACAAGAAGAGTATGTCCTTATATCAATACCTTTGTCCAAACCCATAAAATGTATGATACCAATAGTTAACCTTAAGGTAAACTATAGACTTTGGGCGCTTACAGCGTGTCAGTGTAGGTTCATCAGCTGTAACAAACGTACCACTTTAGTGGGGGATGTTGATAATGGGGGAGGCCATTATGCGTTTGGGCAGGAGGAATATGGGAAATCTCTGTACCTTCACTTCATTTTTGATGAGAGCCATAAAATGTTCTAAAAAACAGTCTTAATTTTTTTTAAGTTAGTGACCAAAAAAACTTTGACCAAAACTATGACCAAAAAACTTTGACCAAAACTATGACCAAAAAAACTTTCAAAAATTAGAAAGCTGGCTAGTACCAAGTATTAGAACGGATGAGGCAATACTGGACACCTCCTACAATGGTACTGGTGATGTTGACAAGTACAACCATTCTTGTGTGCAATTTGGCAATACTTCAATTAAATGTACATATATCTTTGGGTCCAGCAATTCCACTCCTGGGTTTATATCTCATAAAAAGAATCACACAGGTAGAAAAGGGAACACGTTCAAGGATATTTCATTGAGTTATTAATAGTGGTGAGCTGGAAACAATCTAGCTGCCCATCACCTTACCAAGAGATGAGTAAAACGTATTGGACGTAGAATGCTAAGCATTATTTAGAAGCTACTAGGTATAGATACACAAAACAACGTGGATAGATCTAAAAACACAGTACTGAGCGAAAAGTAAGAGAAAACCTTGCAAGGATCATTGATGATGTTCCATGAATTGAGGAGTACAAGTAACTCAACACTTTGTACCAGAGAGCCTAAATAAATAGCCAAACGGTAGATTTTAAAATATGTGTTTTGGGGACTTCCCTGGTGCTGCCATGGTTAAAAATCCACCTGCCAATGCAGGGGACGTCGGTTCAAGCCCTGGTCCAGGAAGATCCCACATGCCACAGAGCAACTAAGCCCACACACCACAACTACTGAGCCTGCGCTCTAGGGCCCGCAACCCACAACTACTGAGCCCATGTGCCACAACTACTGAGCCTGCGCTCTAGAGCCCGCCACCTCCTCCACCATCGTTAATCATGTACCCGAAGGAAGGGTAGAGATAGTGAGCTGACCAGGTATCGTCAGAAGCAACAGTAGACCAAGCGATAAGTTCAGCCCACTGTGGCTGCTTCTTCCTCTCTTATTCAGCCAAAGCTTGAGCTGTTCTGATACCCTCCAGGAGTAAGGAAAGGTAAACTGAATACAGCACAGGATCACCAGCCACCCAGCATCCATGCAGTCTACCAATGGGTTGTCCATCTGTCCCTCTAGTGGCACCCAGCCTATTCTTAATGGATCCCAGCCTTTAAACATCCATTTGACCTCCTTCTCCTTCAAGTCTTTTTCCTTCCATTTCTTATCCCTCAGTTCCATCTTCACTTTCTAGCTGCTCTCCAAGGCTTCACCTTTTTGATTACCTTTTATGTGTTAAATATTGGACTCTGGTGCTGGGCTCCGGTGAATGTTGCTTAGAACCAAAGGTTAAGCAGAGAGCAACTGTATTGATTAAACATCCATTTTCTTTCCTTTTGTTTTTGTAAGAGCCCTTGATGTTGTCTCTGACTGACAACCCCACCTGTACACCTCTGGCCCCAGATTCCCCCTGGTAATGTCACTGAGACCTACAGAGCACCTCACCCGCTCTACACAAGACACAGATCCTTCATGTACAGATTTCAAAGGAAATGTAGCTTTTGTCTCTTTTCCTTTCTTTCTCCATTCCTTAGACATATTTTATTTCCACAGGTCCCTGTTGAATGAAGAAAAGTGAAATGGAGAGAAGGGAGAGCTCTCAGCACTGACCCCTCCCTTTTATGCAAATGTCTTCAGCTAGAAAGCTTTTGAATAGGCTTTCAAGAAGGTGACAACCTTGTTAAATTAGCTTTTCCTTCTTGCCTCTCACAGTGTGAACGACCTAAAGAATCCTTCCTGCAAGACTAACAAAATTACACCCATTAAAGAGCTCGGCATGAGAGGTATGGTATGATGGTTGCTTTGCCCTGTTGTTCGTTCATGATAATGACTACATCAGCTGGCTCTGCCTCTTCCTTGCTTGTCCCTAAAAGTGTAATATTGCAAGTAATAGGGCATCACCTTGCCATTAGAGAAGAGGATAAGCCTCCCAAGTATAGAAGCCAAATGTCCAGTTACTAATATGTACCTAACAATAAATGAAGTGGTACAATTCCAAAAATTCGTCTCCTTCCCTACAAAACTCCATTTACACTACCAGGTGAAGCCCATTCATAAGAATAGGGTCATGAGAATGATCATTAGAGCTGGCAGGACTGACTAGGGGGTCCAATGGTAAAAAGCACTGTTTTAGCAATTTGAACCTCTATGTGGCCCCTTCATTGGGTTTCACCCACATCCTCACCTCTGCTAGTTCACTTTAGACATTTTCAGGGAGAAAGGCTAACTTGGATCAGATTCTGCATCAGTGTCACTAGGATTTTAACTAGAAGAAAGCTGGGGGACAAAGAAATGAAGTGCAAAGATCAAACTCCTGCCTTTCTCTTCCTACACTTATCAAGACCCATTAGGAACTAATTCAAACATCCAGAAATGTGATAGACCCAGATTCTATCAACTTGCAAGAGCAGACTCTTAAATTTTCAGAAATTCTGCAATCCAGTTGTCAATCACAGTTATTATTAAAACTTAAATTATACACAAATGAAGTTATTTACAAAATAGAAACAGACTCACAGACATAGAAAACAAACTTAGGGTTACCAAAGGGGAATGGAAGGGGGGTAGGGATAAATTAGGAGCTTAGGATTAGCAGGTACAAACTACTATATATAGATAAACAACAAGGTCCTACTGTATAGCACAGGGAACTATATGCCATATCTTATAATAAACTATAATAGAAAAGAATATGAAAAAGAATACATATATGTACATAACTGAATCCCTTTGTTGTACACCAGAAACTAGCACAACATTGTACATTAACTGTACTTCAATAAAATAAATATTTTAAAAATTAAATTATATAAACTTATTATTACATGTTATATTATAAACAAAGCTAAGAAATATTTAAAACTCAACACTTCTTAATTATTTCACTACATTTTACTGTTATCTATGTTCTTATGGCTATTTAAATCTGTTGATTCTGTATGGTTGAAATACTATACAAGGGTGTGCTATCGTGCATCTGTTCTAATTCCATGTCCAGTGATATCATGTTGGTAGCTGGAAATCAACCATATTGGGAGTATTTACACCACAGTAATTGGCAAATACTACAAATCAGGGCTTGATTTATTGTTCTGTGGATTGGCTAGACTGGGGCTCAGTGATCTATGGCTCAATGGACAAATCTAGCCCTCAGCTTATTTTTGTATGGTCCACAAGTTAAAAGTGTTTCTTATACCTTTAAAGGGTTATAAAGAAGAAAGAGGAGAAGGAGGAGGAAGAGGAGAAGGGGAGAAGAAAAAGAGACAGAGACTCCCCTTTCTCTAAAGAACTAAATAATCAATATGCTTTGAGGCCTATATGGTCCCTGTTACAACTCCTCAACTCTGCCATTGTAGCACACGGCCATCATTGGGTATGGCTATGCTTCCGTAAAATTTTATTTATAAAAGTAGGTGGGGGGTCAGATTTGACCACTCTTTGCCCACCCCTGATCTAGACTTAGGAAAGCATTCTGAGGGAATCAATTAGCTATATGAAGTTGAGAATGAAGGGTACTGTATATTTTATTATGATTTGTAAATGTGTGCTATACATCCTTCATATCAGTAAAATGTATAATAACAATACCACACGCATACTTTTTTATTAGCAGTGGTATACTGTTCAAAGTCCACTTCTTCACAACATCTGTAGTCCATGCTGCTCTTGCTTCTCAACAAACCTTTGCTGAGTGCTTACCACATGCCAGACACAAAGGATAAAAGAGTTAGAAAGACGAGGTCCATGTTCTCCAAGAGCTCACAATCCAGTGTGAGACCAACAGGTAACAGATCAATGGCACAGGACAGAGGAACAAGTGCAGAAACACAAACAACCCAAGTGCTGTGGGGCAGAGAGAATGAAGAAACCAATGTTCGCTGTTCCAGGTGATTCCATAGTGAGAAGCTGACCTCATCCACCCAGCAACCCCACGAAGTACATGTTATTGCCTCCATAGTATACATGGGCAAACTGAGATGCAGAGATTTAGTTAATATGCCCAAGGACATACAGCTGACAAGGCTGGTTTGACACCAAGGTCCTTGTTCTTTCACTCCACTCCCAATTAACCCCGTTTATAAAATACTCATATTCATACCTTGATCCAGTGCAAAATGTCTCTCCCCTACTCTTCTCGATAGGTTCTCTCTCTCTCTAGTATGTCTGCCTTCTGAGTTTATTATTTCCCCAAAAAGTTAACAGTAAACGTTAATTATAAGTTTTAAAAGAACAAGTGTCAGTGCAGCTCTGAAGCTGTACCAGTAGTGCGTTGAACTGTGACCAAGTTAAAACACTGGCATTAATTACCATTAACACGTTCAGGTATTTTCTCTTTATGGCAACAGTGAGCTCTTTGAGAGCAGGAGTCAACCATTCTTTCCACAGTGTCCAGTAGAGGGCTGGTCATACAGAAACTGTGTCAAAGCACTTGAGTAATTGGGGAGGCTGCAGTAGGGTCTGCAGAGTCAAAGTTCAAGCATATCACCAGCCGGACTTTCCACAGGGTAGAGTCTTTATCTCTAGAGGGACAAGGAAGCCCCAAAAGAGAAACTACCTGCATTGTGATCTGAGCTCCAGCAGGAGCCTGTTTGATGCAACGTTGATACATTTATCAGTTCACAGAGGTATAAAGAAAATCAACATTTTCTTAAATGTATAGAGAAGAAGATTCACAATCTCCCTTGGAAATTTCTTCTAGAGCAGAGGTTCTTAAATTTTGATGTGGATCAGAGCCACCTGGGGGGGAGCTTGTTAAAAGTATCTTTACCCAGTCCACTCCCAGATGGCCTGATTTAGTAGGTCTCCAACCAGATCTGCACACACCCCTGGTTAAGCAACTTCTAGAGTTTCTCAATTCCTATGGTGAATAATTTTTTCCATCACGCCTAACAAATTGATATGCTACAGATCCACATACTCTTTAATCTGCAATTCTGAAATCCAAAAGCTCTGAAATCTAAAGATCTTTACGCAACTCATCTAGCAGCCAAACCTGTTGTGAACTTAACTCATTTGGGGGTAAAACCGGACCTGAACTCAATAGACACTTTTTAAAATCTCGGTTTATCTAACTTTGTGTGGATATGCATACGCTTTGCTACAGAAACATTAATCTGATGATTACGAGGTGCCACTCCAGACCCTCTAGGGGTGTCACAAAATATAAAATGTATGCCCCATTTTACTTCTGTCAAAGTAAATCATACACATTTGATGTGTGAAATATATCTGGTTCCAAGTATCTCAGATGGAAGACTATTGACCTCAATGAAATCCCTTGTAACTTTAATTACTCCTCAAGGATGGGGGATTTAGGGAGATTAAGGAAGCAAATTCACCAACATTCATACTTTGAGAAGCCTCAGTTTTCCCAAGCTGTTTAATCTTCAGAAGCAAGAGGCAGAAATAAAACAGATATGCATGTGAGTGAACATGGGCTTCCTGGCCACCCGTCTTTGGAAGTCCTGTCATCTCCAGGACTACACTCCAATAACTTATTACCCTAGTCCAGGTAAGACCAACTCTTCATCCTTCTTGATGCTCAGTACAGTTATCTCATAAAAACAGTCAAAACCACATCTTAAGTCCACGGGTATTTTGAAGGTTTCCATGGCTCTAAGCTGCTATTATCCAGTCCCTTTTCCCAGGGTAGACGCATTCAAGAATACCGAAAAAGTGTATAGATAATAGAGTTGGGTTCCAGGGACTGAGGTATAATCAAGCCAGCAGTGTTCTCAAAAAAAAATAAATAAAACAAGAAGGGCATGAGGGTCAAACCAAGAGAAGATGTCTAGATATCAGATGCTGAGTTAAGGCAAACTAATTAACATGACCTTCAAAAGTCCTGCATTACCTTGTCCAATTTTCTGTCCTTTTACATCTTTACTCCATCTCTCTTAACTTTATTCAGTTCACTGGAAAACTCTGCTTTTTCTTACTCCTTTTGTATATGCCATTCTTTCTGCCTGGAATACTCTTCACACCCCCTTTCCCTTGCATCCTGAGTTTTCTCTGCACTGTCCCTCACCCCAGTCCAAGTTATTCACCTCCCACTGCCCTGCACTGTCTCTACCAGAGCCCACATCCACTGCATTTTAATTGTCTGGTAACTAGTCTTCACTTCCCACCAGCCAGTGGTCACCATGAGGGGAACTACACCTGTCTTCCATTATCACATTCCCAGTGCCTGACACCAGGCCTGGAAGTGTTTCCATGCTCAACAAATGTGTGCTAAAAGAATGAGTAACAACATACGAATGGAAAGGGGGCAAGAAACAGGAGGGAAGGCAGGGAGTGGTCCAGAACTCTTTCTGGAAACATGGCTGGCACGTGGGTGTCCTCTCTTGCTGGGTGGCGTTTGACTGGTGAGTGGTGGGTTCACTAAAGGTAAAGAGGCAAGACTTTTCTGATCGCTGTGATTTTTTTTTGCTACGCCTAAGTCTATTGCATATAGTTTGCCAAATTTTCTTTATCTACAAAATGGAGATTCTGAGAACACATCACTGACTTTTTATAAGAACTAAATAAGACCATGTAGTAAATATAAATAATAAAAGCCATATGAAAATACAGGTTCTGGGCAGTCCTTAGAGTTCACACACTTGATTGAAACTGATGTCCCAGCAAAATTACAGGTGACTACAGAGCATTAGCCTCCAGACTCATTCTTGAAAAGCAGAAATATCAAATGTTAGAGCCATGCACACCACGAATCTACCTCATTATTTTCTCCATCCCACCGCCATCAAAAATAAACCATTTTGTACATGTTTATGGTTGATGTAAACTGAAGATTCATCTGGACAAAGAAGCTATCCCAACATGAGGAAATCCTGACCTGATTAATCAAGAACTGATTACCTGGAGATGTTTGCAATGGCCAGACAGCCACAATCTCAAAGAAGAAAAATACAGAAATAGTCAAGGGAAGAGACAGATAGGTGAAGAATGAGGTAGAGCAGAAAAGGGAAAGGTGAGCAAAATGAAATCCAGAAAGATTTCGTGATCGTCCATTTTTTTGTGTGAGCATACAGAGAGAAGTGCTGGACCTCTGCAACAATTAGAATGATAATAACAATCCCATATATTTTTTTTTTTTGATAGTAGATTCTTTGGGACTATAGAGACAAAAGAATTTGCACACAAATTATAATGCCAATTATTCAGAGTGATACGTTCTATAGATATGTATGAATGTTTATTAATAAATATCACATGGCCAAAATAACACACTGGGGAAAATTGTAAACAATGATCTATTTTAAAGAAATTCATTTTAAAAACTCAAAACATTCGAAATATATAAGCAGACTTAATTCCATATGAATATCCCATCATCTTCAGTTGCTCAGCCAAGCAAAGGCATGATTGGCAGTGGAGGGCTTGAATTTAAGTCTCAGCTACTCTCCTTATTTTCTCTGCGACTTTTGGCAAGATGCCCAGCTTCTCTGGTCCTGAATTTCTACAGTTGTAAAATGGGATAATGATAACACTTACCTCACAGTAAGTGTTGTGAATAGCAAATGAAGCAATCTAATAGTTCCAAAGTGCCAGGGTTTGACAATTATTTTACAATCTGCAGTAAAATGGGAGAAGAATGTATGGATTTTTGATAAACCTATGTATTCTATAACATGTCTAGGCTTTATTTAGATATTACATCTTTCCTCCTTTTTTGGTGGTAAAATCATCTTTCTATTATTAAACTAAAGAGCTGGCAAAGGTCCAGATCTTTCTCTCTGTACGGTTTTAGTAAATGTCTATTGTTTTGGTTTTTGTTCTGTTTGGTTATTTTCCTCAGTTGGCAAAATAAACAGTAGATAATTCAATGTTATTTCTGCACATTGTTTCTGAACTGTTACTGATCTTTGAAATCCAAAGTCAGAGTACCACTAAAATAATACGTGAATGCCAGAAGACCCTACATGGGCCTGAGCTATGGTCACCAAAAGAATCAGTTGTGCTTGGAGACAAACAGGGACCACCAGAGGGTAGCTTATTTGTTTAAAGAACAAAGGAAACTCAGAGGAAAAAACATATTGAAAGATAAGAAATAGTCCCTCAGACACAGCAGTTAATGATCAGTGGAGTCAGAAGATGATTTTAAGGTCAGCATGTTACCTGTCCCTTGAACTTATCTTTTGTAATGTATATCTCAATAACACTTATGAGGTTAATTTTATATGTGAACTTCACTGGACAGAGGGATATGCAAAAGGCTGGTAAAACATTATTTCTGGATGTGTCTGTGAGGGTGTTTCCAGAAGAGATTAGCATTTGAATCTATAGGCTGAGGAAAGAAGATCACCCTCACCAAGGCAGGTGGGCAACATTCAATCAGTTGAGAGCCCAAATAGAACAAAAAAAAAGAGGAAGAGTGAATCCATCCTCTTGGCTGGAGTTGGGACATTCATCTTCTGCCCTCAGACATCTGCACTCCTGGTTCTTGGGCATTTTGACTTGGACTCAAACTTGTATCATTGGCTTCTCCAGTTCTCAGGCCTTTGAGCTTGGATTGGATCTACACCACCTGCTTTCCTGGGCCTCCAGACTGTAGATGGCAGATCATGGGACTTCTCAGTCTCCATAATAGCATGAACCTATCTCTCATAATAAATCTAGCTAGCTAGCTAGCTACCTACCTACCTACCTAGCTAGCTACCTACCTACCTATCTACCCTATTGGTTCTATTTCTCTGGAGAACCCTGACTAATAAAAGGCCTCACTGGGACTTTCGAGAGGACTATAATAAAACTAAAAGTGCTGTTTTCACTAAACTTCATAAGCACTGGGGTAGGGGCAAGATAGTACTGCTTTGGGGCTTGAGGAATGGAGCCCCATTTGTGTCAAAACAGGGAGAGGGTTCCTCCCCACATAGATGTTCTTACCACAGAGGTACCAGAAAACAAGGTCACTAAACTTAGGCAGTGTCCGCTGTGAGAAAAAACACCAGTGACTTTGGGAACACAATGAGACTGGGCCCTCACTTTAAGCTCCTTTGATGGCAGGCACCAGTAGCCATGGCAACAGGGAGGCACCTTCACAATGCTTCTTTTCAGGCGGCAGACCTCACCAAAGTAAATCCAACCTGAAAAGGAGGAAAATGGCCAACACCAAAGCAGTAGCTATGAGGATGTGTTTGTGAGGACCTATGAAAGAGCCCCCAGGGACTCCCAGAAATACAAGGAACCAAGAGATAATAACAGCAAGGAAGTAGGGATATGATACAGAAGAGAGAGGTAGGGTCAGTACCTGAAAACTACTATTTTTTACTGTAAGATCCACTGGAGAAAGCCATGCTCACTCCAGATTTCCAGCTGTGTGACTATGGCCAAGTCCCTGAACATTTCAGAGCCCTAATTTCCTCACATAGAAAATGGAGTAACAACAGATACTAATAACTAGTTCAAAAAATAATTTTAAGAATTAAACAGGATGACATGTTTGAAAGTGTTTCTTAAATGTTAAAGTGCTATGTAAATATTAGTTTTCATATTTAAGAGTGGGTTATTACGTGAGGTTCAGTGCTGGGGTCCCCTCAGGATTTAACCTGTAGTACATCCGCTACAGAAATCATAGCTGAAAGCACGTCTTCAAGGAGAAAAAGTGAGGAGGGAATGATCAAACTTGATTATAAAGTGGGACAGAGGAGAAAACCCACCCAGTTATACCCAGAGGACCAATAAGCCATTAATGTAGGGTGAAATTGTGAAGGAAGGGAATATGCTACATATATTGTGATTATATAGATACTATTTATTTCCTGTAAAGCTCTGTAAGGGACAGATTATCACTCCTGTTTTATAGATCAGGCAAATGTGACTCAGAGACATGAAATGGCATAGCCAAGACCACATAGCAAATAGAAGACAAGCTAACATTTTTAACCCAGATATTTCTGGATCTAATATCAGATAGCATTGCTCTTCTTTTCTTTTCCTTTTTCTTTTTTGACTATACAGAGAATCCACAATCATAGCAATCGTGACCTAAATAAGATGACTAGTCACTAAGCACATTGCACCAGGCCCCATGCCTTCTACACTTTGCAAGCCCAACCCAAATCTTTTTTCATACCCAGTAGCCAGCTTTGCCTCCCCCTAAAAGGTTCTTCCAGATAGGCTTGTACTTGAACACTTTTTAAAATGTTCTTTTGGGTGGTAAATCATTTTATTTGTTTGCATGTATCCTGAAAGCACTACAGCAAGATCACTCAGATGAAAAATAAAATCCCTTCACTGTGTGTAAACGCAACACATGTAGCCTACGTGGGAATAAAACCTTAAATTCAAAGCACATGAGCCGGCTGAGAATGAAACAGTCAGTGAGTGAGGATGAGAACCCCGTGCAAGGAAAACCACAGGCTTGTGGTTTTCTGCTCTAGAATGCCATCATGCCAAGGGGATGATGTGGGGCGGCACTCCCGGTAGAGGCAGTGTACCATTATTCAGCCCTTTGTGAAATGGGGTATGCAGGGCAGCACATGTGGTAGTAATAGGAAAGATGCAATTCTCCTTGGCTGCTTTGCAAGCTTCACTATTTGGATAATTTGGGGACTTTTTTTTTTTCTTCTTTTTAACTGTGAGAAGTTCTTCCAGAACTGGACTGATTATAAGATGAGGGTATGTCTTGATCTCTGCCAACAGAGAAAACTTGGCTGAATTAGATGTTTTATTTTTTAAGTTGTGTGCACTTTTGCTAGGGACAGATTTGTTCCCTTCAGATCAACTTTCTCTTTTCAGAAAACAAACTCAGATGCTGCCGTGGAAGAGTTTAAATCTTTCCTTTATAGGATGAAGGACCTTCAGTGTTGTTCCCAAATAAAATCCCCAGTGTGCACTGTCGAGATGCCAAGCCAAATGTTGAAGACAATCTCATTTCTGCATCTACAGTGCCCTGAACCGATGGGGTAACTTTCTTCCGATGAGTTAAAACCCTAAGCAGTTCATTTATTGTTTGCAGTTCATTAAATTGTGTCTGACTGCTATGGACCCTGGACAAGTAGTAGCCAAAATGAAGAACGTACAACAATTTGTTTTTACCAAAGCCAAAGAGGCTTTAGAGAAGAAGCAAACCTAATACATGACTTCAGTGAAACCACGTCCATGCAAAAGAGATTTGGGGAGCATGGAGGAAAGAGGACTGAAGACAGAAAAGAGGCTTTGGTATGAGTGACTGTGCTGGCTAACTGTCACCAATTCCCTGAGCCACATCTGTAAAATAGGGATAAAGATACCTCTCTCCTAGGGTTGATGCATACCTGAAAGGACCATTGTGAAAGTCCCTGGCTTAGTCCCAGGCAAAAAGTGATGCTCAGTTATTGCTGGTTTCATTCCTTCCTTTTTCATCTGCCTCACATGGTTAATGTGAAGATTGAATGCGATTATGGGGGATGGATTGGGGTCCCATTCACATGTGGGATGTTACAAGAAGAAAAAAGAAAATGTAAGAAACAAGGAATTTAAAGAACAAGGCCCTACCCACAGAGCCCACCAGGGTCCAGATATCTGTGACAGGTTCAAATCCCTGGCGATCTCCTCAAGGAGCCATAACCGTGCCTTATATGTAGGCTTATCAGAGAATTCAAGGGAAATCAATGGAAAGAATGCCAAAATCATAGACTGTACCACTCAGTCAATTAACAAATATTTATTGAATACCTACCAGCCACTGTCCCTGAAGCTGAGAATAAAGCAGTGAACAAATGGTAAGTTCCTGCCCAAGATAAGCTTATGTTTCAGTGGGGAAATACAGACAAAATATTTAAATGAGCACAGGAAATACTATAATGGAGAAAAACAAAGTAGAAAAGGATTGGGAAAAGTTGGGGTTTGTGATTTTTAAATAGGGTCACCAGGAAAGCTCCCATAGAATATGTGAAGGTCTGAAATAAATTGAGCCAAAAGGATATTGGAGAGAGAGATGCAAGAAGAGCCTGCAGAGACCCTAAGGCAAGAGAATGTCTGCTAAGTCCAAGAAATAGCAAGACACCCAGTATGGCTGGAGTAGAGGAATTAAAGAGAAGAGAAGAAGAAGTAAGGTCAGACAGGGGGCCAGATCATGGGTGATCTTGTGGGCCTTCATAAGGGGTTTTGCTTTCACTTGGTAAGAAGTGGGAAGTCATTGGAGGGTTTTGAGCACAGGAGTAGAATTATCTAACTTTAACAGGACCACTCTGGTTGCTGTGTTTAGGAGGATGACAAGGGCAGAAACCAGAAGATAAATCAGGAATCCATTACCATTTGCCACTGATAGGAAAGTTGGAGCATAGGAATGATTTATTTGCCTACTATTACAACACAGTCTATGGAGGAATTCATGAAGAAGACCTGCTTTGGAATAATTCCCTAAATTGATATCATCACCTAAAACACCATCATTCAAAACACGGTGGGGAGAGGGAGGGAGCAGTGCACAAAAGTCCATCATTTCATTGCTAGGTTGCTGTTTGCCCCTGAGATATCATATATATGTTACCCAAAAGGACATAATCTGTTTAACCTACCAGATCTTTTGAAACAGATACATCTTTGTAAGAGTAGAAATTTACCATCAAGTATTTGCTATCAAGCATTGTACAATGGTTTTCATACATCACTGTAACTAAAAAGAAAAGAAAAAACAAACCATCTCCAACAATGGGGCAATCTGATCTGCTTTCCAGTTGACTAAGTTCTCAAATGTAAAAACAGAGAATGCAGGAGCCAAATTCATCACTGGGAGAAGCTTGGGCAGCCCGAATAGCGAAACTATCCCGCCGGGCAGGAGGGATACAGGGCGAAAGAAATCTTAGTTTAGAGAAAACATGTCTCAGAGAGAGCAAAACTTCTTCCAGGTTGAAAGACCTCCGGACCAATCAACATGCAGATGCATTCAGGAACGAACTTAACAGTTGGAAAGAACCTGGGAGCAGAGGACAGTCATTGTTGGGAAATCGTTTAAGTAGGAATGCCCAGGAAAGGGAAAGATTCAATCATGAAGTTTCTCTGTATGGGAAACCAAGGGAATTTCACTACTGAAGAGCATGGCGGCTTGTTGAGGGTAGTCCAATCTGAACTGGGGGTAAGCCTGGAGAAACTAGGAGGGAAAAATTACTCGTTTCCTCCATGACGAGGAGAGCCATCAGGGAGAGCTGTCTTTTGTGGCTGAGGTTATACCATGCCAGTGGAGGACTGTGAAGCTAAAACAGAGCTGACAGTTGGAAGTCTGATATTCTTATCAGGCTGAACTGAATACCTCAGCTCCCCCTTCATACCCAGAATTCTTTTATCTGGTCACAAAACCATTTTTAGACTACCAGTAACTGGCAAAGCAAGTACAACGTTTTTCTTTCTATGGAAGAAAGCTACCAATGAGAAGTAAATCATAAGCATCCGTGACCCAAAGGCGTTTATGGCTAAATTATAAAACCTTTGATGCAAGTGGAGCTAGAGGTGATGGTAGAAAGTTACCAACAACGGAAGGGGAGAAGTAAAATACAGGAGGGTAAAAAGATTAGATAGAGTTTACAGTTTGGGTCTATGGGCTGGAAACCTAGATCGGCCACACATTAGTTTTGTGACCTTAGATGAGTCACTGCACTTCTCTGAATAAATTTTTTCAACTCTCGAATGGTATTAGTAACTTAAAAGAGGATAATAATTATGATATAGAAAGCTCATAGCACACAGGTTGTGCTCTATTATCTTTGATTCTTTCTTTCATCTCAGTACATATATAGAGATCTGATTATAATATTTTCAAAGATTAAAATTACAAATGACTGTGTAATTTGGTTAATCACCATAGCAGATTTCATCAGCAATAACTTCACTTTGGGTCCCCTATTAATTCATCTTTAAATTAACCACAAAATTTCTCACAGTTCATTCATTAATTCAATAAACATTTGTTGAATTTGCCCTATAGGCCATGTATCACACGGAATATTACGGGACGTGGCAAGAACACTGTTGTTGTTTCTGGTTTCTTCTTTTTTATAATCCCACAGCCTATAGGTGTATAAACAAATAGTCACCACATTGTGATAATTGTTACTGTAAAGAACGTACTGTAAGAGTTCAGAAGAAGGAATGAGTGATTCTACCTAGAGAAAAATTCTAGCCAACGTTTACTGAGTGCTTATTACACACCACACAATGTTGTAAATACCTTACAGATGCCAACTCATTGTCACAACAACACTGTGGAATAGTTACTAGGATTTTATTCCCATTTTGCCTCTCAGGAAACTGAAGCACGGGCAAGTCCTGTCACTTGTCCAAGGTCACAGCTATCCACTTTGTTTCACAGTAGAGAAAACCTGAATTTGTTGTTTAAGCTAAGGAAGACACCAGGAGAGGAAAACTTGAAGATACATGACAAAAGGAGAATAAGAAATTGAGCAACACCATAGAGAAGACAGGAAGGGTGGCTCGAAATCGGTGAGTGAAGATGATACAGGGGAATGGAGTAAGGAGATAACCTCCCCTAAGATATTGGGGGGAAGAAAGAAGATACATGGTCAATTCAGAGGTACAAGAAAGAGAGCTGAGGACTAGACTTCCTGATGGCCTCATCTGCCTGGTAAAATGAAGGTAAAGTACACTGGTGTGAATCAGAAACCGGAGACTCATCCTCATTTCTATCCCTCCCTTCACTTCCCATGAACACCCATTGCCTAGGCCTGCTGATCCTACCTCCAAAGAGTATCTACCACAGAGCTCTGCCTCTCCATCTCCAGAGCCACCTCTACAGCCTGAGTCACAACTATCTCTAGCCTGTTCCCCGCGAGAGCTTTCCAGCTGTTTTCCCCACTTTCTCTATTAGCTCCCAATCCATTCTCCATACAATTGCCAGAAAGAGATTCCAAAAGTAAAAACTGGCTCTTTGAATACAATAAAAATCCCTTACTCTGCCAAAACTGTCTCGGATCACCTGGCCCAGCTGTCCTCTCCAGCCCAATCCTAGGCCAGTCTCTCCCCCTGTCTGTAGTCCAGTCATATTGATATTCTTTCCATTTTTCAAATAAACCATGCTCCTTATTACTCAGGGCTTTCTCCATGCTACTTGCTCTCACTGAAATGCTCTTTCCTAGCTCTTTCATATATTTATGACTGTGTGAAGGACTCCTTCTCTTTCCTGAAGCCTCAGGCTAAATGCTTTCTTCTCAAAAAGGCCCTCAGTGACCAGCTTGTCTAAGAAAATCCCCTAACTACGGCCCTACAGCAGGGATTTAGCAGTTAAGACAGTGGAGTAAGGAAACTGCCCGATTTCAAGTCCCAGCTCCATCACTTGTGTGACCCCAGGCAAGAAACTTTAATTGTTCTCCAGTATAAAATGGGAATAATATAAAGTAGTTATTCAGAGGCTGGTTGTGATGATGCAATAAATTAATAATCATAAGAAACTTATGAGTCCCCGGTCCTTACAAATGCCTGGTACATATTTATTAACATCCCAGCACCCTGTCACTTCTCTCTGATACTTTAGTTTGTAATTTTGTGTTTCACGTTAATTGTATAGTTCACCCACTATTTCATAAGCTCCAGATGGGCAGAGAACTGGTCCATATCCCCAGTACAAAAGTGTCAGCGGCTTAATCAGTACTTGATGAATGGAGAAATGAATGAAGGAGTTAATATCACGTGCAATGCAGTGTGTAGGGTCTGAGAGAGTCCAAACTGTTGTTGAGAAGAAAGCTGAACTCATTAACCATAGAGACCCAGCTAGGTAAGAATGCCTGAGAAGCCAAGAAGGGTCTGAGAGGCAGATAGCAGAGTGGTTCCCAAGATTAAAGGCATCGTAAGAATCAGTAGGAGGCTCACTGAGGGTGAGAGTGGATCAGGTGAAAGGACCGGAAGACGTGGGAGTAAAGGAAGCATCTCAGTTTGGGGTGAAGGTGAGATCAAAACCTAGTTATTTCTACCCCAGTGACCATGGTTACAGGACAGATGAGGGTGATCAGAGTTGAGAGGCCGAGAAAGGGAGAGGACCAGTGGACTAGAAGAGTTACTGTGAAATTGAATTCCCTGTGCATCAGGAGAGGGAGGTCAGGAAGTAAAATGCCAAGCCAGGTGCTAAGGTCACTGAGAAGAGTAGAAGAAAATCCCAAAGGTCAGTTCATGACAGCAACGAAGATGGGAAAGAAACGGTCCAAGTGGTAACCTGAGTTTCTCAGAAAGAAGACTGAAGAGTGTTGACAGAAAAATCATCCAAAGCAGCAAGGAGCAGTGGGAAAATGTGCCAGCACTCCTTCTTGGTCCCGTGAGTTAAAAGAAATGGGAGCATTCTGAAATCGGGAGGAGGAGTTGGATAGCCCAGAGGAATATATTAGTGAAGGGGGCAGGCAGAATGTGGAGAGTGTTTGAGTCTTGGATAGATCTGACCAATGTCAAGGTTGAAGAGATGCAGTGATGGTGTGATGGTCAGACTCCCTGAGTTTTGCCCTCTGCTCTAAAAGGGATGGGGAACCACAGGCTGAATTTTAACATAATCCAGATACTATTTCGGGAGGAATGTGATGCATCCGCCCCAAGGCAGAGAACCACCTTAAACTCGCTTAATCTCTCTCTCAATCTCAGTCTCTCTCCCCATTTTCCTCTGGCCCAGAGGTGACACAAATGTCCAGCTACAAACTGATTGAAGCATCCTTCCTGTAGGCCTCCCCAGCAGATACCAGGAGGGAAAGGACAGAAATTAAGTCCATATTTAGGTAGCAGAAAGCACCAGAGGCTACTGACAGCACCATACCTCCCTAGGGGAAAATCTCAGGCTAGAATTTGTCTAAGCAGATGCAGGACTTTGCCATTTTCCTCATCCTTCCTCACATGCCCTGCTTGACAGACTCTTCAGATCAGAACCAAGACTGCAGCCTGCATCAGCCACATCATGGGGAATACTTGGGTGAAATACTAGCGCTCAGCCCTCCCTCATTTTGAGCACTAGGTCAGGTGAATTACTTTAAATACATGCAAGGCCCTTCTGTTTCCATGGTAACTGCTCTAAGAACCGTAACAATGTCAATCATAGAAATGGTGAAATCATAACTTGAACCCATCTTGCTGACAAAGATATCTTGAGAAGTAGCCACTGCTCAGCGTCAGACTTCCGCCTCTCATTTGGGGGAGAGTGTTTTGTTTACATCCAATCAGTTATGGGAATAAGGGGAAACAGGAGTTAGTCATTTTCCTTCTGCTTCACCAGGTCCACCTCTGTCTGTATTTTGCTGATATGCTTGTAACTCATTTTCCCTGCTTGAAATTTACAGATGGAACAATTCGTTTTTCCACCTCCTTTTCCTGCATAGGTGTAAGCACTTCAAGACAAAGTATTGATGTTTTCCTCATACACGTAAAAATAAGAAAGAACGGCTTGTTCACCTTCATTCCATTGTGCTCGTTGTTTTAATTTCTTAGTGCCTGTTTTGATGAAGCAACCTCACAATATCTGGAGATGAAGTTCTAACCTGGGGATCCTGAAGTAAGACCCAGTGTCTTTTGCCTGCCCTGAGAAATGGGACAAATATCTCAGTTGACAGATCCTTACAGGAAGAGAGAAGGTTACGAGCAATTCTCATTTCCTCCCTTCCTGTTCATGCAAAAATCTACACTCTGGATTCTAAAGTGATCTCCACAGAAGTAGTAATATCACATATTCATAACATCTAGAACCTACATGACAATTCTCACCAAAAGGGTGTTTGGGCATATTAACCTTCAAAATCTGTTGACCATTTTATTTCCTTGGTTTCATTTTTTAATATATATTTTAGGACACTCTTGCCCTGTATAATATTTTTATCTTCCTTTCTACTATGAAGAATTTCAAAGCAAGAACATTTCTGTGAGTTTATGAGAGGCTTCAGCTTGGATTCCGAATTGTTACAAAACCAATATTTATTTTACATTTTTCTTCTTAATAACATTATTTGATCCAGAGAGAACTAAAAAAATAAGCTATTTGATGTCTAAAATTGCAGAGATAAACTGACATCGTGTTCTGAACGTGTCTTTTCATGAGAAGAATGGAATTTTTAAAAAATGTAATCAAGTTATACAGAGCCTCTCACCCTCAGGTCATCAATTCAGATTTGTCTGAGGTTGAAAGTTGCACAAAGTTGTGGTGGTCGCTGGGTTCTCAGTGCCCTCTGAGAAATGAGTTGGAGGTCCCAGACGAGGTCACTGCTTTATAGTCACCAACACATAGTTGACACCCATGGGCTCTTTGGGGAATAACCATTCCAACAGAAGCCCGTAGATTTGGCCTTAGATTCATAAGTTGGTCTTACACATCCTTATGTTAACAGGTGTATGTTCTCAAACGTTAAGCTCCATAAGAAATAGAAGTCTTTTTTTTTTTTTTTTAGTAACTGAAAAACCTTTACTCAGTGTCCTGCTTATGCAGGTGAGTGGTGACAATCCAAGAATGATGAAGGTGAATAAGGAGAAAAAAAGGGAGAGGAGGACAAACAGGAGCAGGAGAATGAAAATAAACTAAATAAGAAAAAAAAAGTAGGGGAGAAATAAAGATGAAAAGAGGCAGAAAAAGTAAAGAATAAAAGGAGAAACAAAAAAGAAAAGAGAAAGGAAGAGGTAGGAGAAAGAAATGAAGGAGGGGGCTTCCCTGGTGGTGCAGTGGTTGAGAGTCCGCCTGCCGATGCAGGGGACACGGGTTCGTGCCCCGGTCCGGGAAGACCCCACATTCTGCGGAGTGGCTGGGCCCGTGAGCCATGGCTGCTGAGCCTGCGCATCCGGATCCTGTGCTCCGCAATGGGAGGGGCCACAATGGTGAGAGGCCCGTGTACCCCCTCAAAAAAAAAAAAAAAAAAAAAAAAGAAATGAAGGAGGAGGAGGAGATGTGAAATTCTTTCATGGCAATGAGTAGAAACCTCTCCATTCCAGTAGGGCTTTTGTCTGTTTGTTTTATATTCATTATTCTCACAAAGGGGATCGTTCTCGTACAGGAATTTCACTTTTACAAAAGCTAAATTTGGCCAAAAATCCAGACTTAATAATCACCCTCCAAAGAAAGGAATACACTGGGGAAGATTATTTTGCATTCCAATCCCATAGGGAAAGCATCCCTTCATCTCAGATTAGAAGCCCAAGGCATGAGAAGTTGTAAGAACCCAGAGATGGACCCATCCAACTGTGTACTACAGCCCAAGGAAAGAAGTCTCACATCTCTATGGGGAGAGGGAGAAGACTGGATGTTTGATTTCTATTACCAAAGTGGACCTCTGTGGACCACACTCCCATCAAGGAAGCAGCAATTTAAAGAGCAGTTCTTGATTTGTCTAAAATTCTCCCTCTTGGCTAACTTGTTATGAATGAATTACTTTGGGGGAGAAACAGTTCCTGCATTCTCTCCCTCAAGAAGTTAAAGAAGAAAAGAGATATATTTTAGGCTATGGGCAATATAAATTACAAAGAAATGAGAATCAGACAGAAATGTATATACAGAAATATTCAACAATGTTCTGAATGTGACAGGAACGTAAAGTATGGCAGAGCATGGGATTTAGCCATTGTAATGTCAATAATTCTTTCAGAAGGGAACCTTTCTTCCTTTGTCCTTATCATTGAAGGGGATTTCCACTTCCCTCCCTATAGGACAGGCCTAAGAAGTGAACCTGGAGTAAATTCTTCCAGTTTCTCTTTTAATCATTTAACTCAGTGTAGCACTAAGTTGGTTGGTGAGAGTCTGTCATCCAATGGGCCACAGTTCTACCAGAGGGTAGGTCAATGCATTCAGAGGCCACCACTGTCTGAGATGTCTCTTCTCTCCTGTTTCTTCTTGGACTTGCCTGTGTTTGGATGGACTGTGCTCTGCACTTTCAGACTCCAGAGAAGATAAAGATTCCTGGGCAGAGACTCTATAGAGCATGGAGGAAGTTAACTATTTCCTAGCTTCTCCACCTGCTTGCAATAAGGGAGGTAAGTTAAGTTGCTTTCACTGGACATATGCAACCGCTCTCCATTCTAGTCGGAAAATAGGAGACCCTACACCATTCTCTAATCCAGTTGTTGTTAGAGAGTCTTGCATTTGAGAAGCGTGGAGAGAGATTTACTTGACATTTCCCTAATAAAACCGACAGTTGAGTTGCCTTTTTGTTTCTCTTCCCCCATCCCCAGTAAATAATAAATGGCACCTCTTCCCTTCAACAATAAAATAATAAAAGTTGCCACTTATTCAGTACTTATTATATATCAGTTTCTGAACTACATGCTTTACACACATGCTTCTAATTTTAACAGCTCTGTAGGGTAGGTGTTATTATCCTTTTTTTTTTTTTTTTTAACCTATGAGACCAAGAGAGGTTCAGTAACCTGCCCAAGGCCACTCTGAACCAGGATTTAAAATTCAAGTTTTTGGCTCTGAAATCCTCCATTTCAATAAATAATAACTGTCTCCCAAATGTCCCTAACTATTTCTCTCAAAAACTTTCTATAGGACTTCTGATCAAACTGAAGACTCAACGGAAGTCTTTTGCCATTTCTCCCTTCCAAAACAAAATTGCAATGATACAAAGGTACAAAAAGATATAACACCCAATGACAAGACAATGGAAAAGAAGTTGACACGAACAAAATTTTGGAAACTAGAAAGCAGATGGAAAGATAGTAACTTATTTATTAGATCCATGAAAGTTGAATCCTAAACTGATGATGAAGGCATGATAACGAAGGTATCCCAGAAACAAGCCTATGCAAGTTCAAGAACTCTAAGAGGCTCAGGAATTCACGGCTCAATGTACTTTTGAAAATTAGGGTACCGATGGGACTGAAACAGGGGACTTAGTTGGAAGTCTGGGTCAGAATCTGAAGCTGGGGAACCTCTCTCCTCCCATCCCAGCAGAAGACTAGATGTATGCTTTATAAAGAGGTTGAACCAGAGATTATGGTCTTGGGGTCATTAATCAGAACTGAAGTCTGATGTCAAACTGAAAGCTGGAGGGGTAAATGGAGGTCTACTTACTGAACACTAAGAACATCAGTCTCCTTACCCAGTTCAGCAGCAGGAGTGCTGGAAGCCAAGCATACCTTCCCCAGGAAAGAGATTTGGAAGATTCATCTCTGGGGAAAGTGATCAACCCAATAAATAAAAAAGAGGTAAAGATACTCATAATTGCTTTCATCCTTGTACAACTCTGCCAGATCATTGTACAAAAACCCACCATTTAACAAGTTCTGTCCCTGCTCCCAGAATGTTCAGTTCCCTAAGTTTTTAGTGTCTTGCTCTTTGAGCAAACAGCCCCACATCACCAGATACTTGAGGGAAAGCTTCTGAGGTGAAAGAAACCAAAACAACAAAAAGTAAAAGGATCTCAGAGGAAAGAAAAATAATGCAAGAACCAGAAGAAAATATCTCCAAAAAACTGACCTCTTCACAGAAATAAGAAGGAATATTGTAAGGATAAAGCAAGAGTATGCATCTATTAAAAGAAAAGAATCAATCTACATAAAATGAGATCTTTTGAAATTAAAACTAAGTGAGTAGAAATAAAATCAATAGACGGGTTGGAAGATAAAATTGAGTAAAATCTCTTAGGAAGTATAAAATAAAGAAAAAGAGATGGAAACTAGGGGGGAAGAGAAGGAAATTAGAGCCACACTTTGGAATTTCTAGACGAGAAAAGAGAAACCAGAGCAGAGAAGAAAATTCAGGGTCATTCTTCCCTTTTCTTGAAGACTATAGCACAAGATTGCAGTCAAATATCTCCACTGTCCTGTTCCGGAGAATCTAAGAAATCCTGACAGCATTTCTTCATTTCATCCCATCTCCATGCCCTTCAGTTAAAATTGGCAGTGTTTCTGTGGGTATAATCCTATCTCCATTTCTGGCTTCTGCTGAAGTGGCTGAATTCATGGTTCACATCCATACCAATCTCCTTATCAAATGGTTATTCAACCACACCCTTCAGAACAAACTTTCTCATTTTTTGCAATAAGAAGAGGCTGAAAATTTTCTAAATCTTCAAGCTGTTTCCTTTCATTTAACGATTTCTTCTTCAATTCATTTTTCTCCCCTCACATTTTGTCACAGCAGTCAAGAGGACCCAGAATGTATCTTCAACATTTTGCTTAGAAATCTTCTCAAATATCTCATTTCATTTCTCATGAACTCCACCTTCCAAAATATACTAGAACACAAGTTTTTTGCCACTTTATAACAAGGATCACCTTTTCCCTAGTTTCCAATAATGCGTTCCTCATTTCCATCTGAGACTTCACCAGAATGACCTTTAACATCTGTATTTCTACCAACATTCTGTTCATGATTATTTATGCATTCTCCAAGAAAATGGAGACTTCCTCTCCAGCTCTCCTCTTTTCTGAGTCCTCACAAGAATCACCTTTAATGTCCATATTCGCACCAACAGTCCCTTTATATCAATCTAGACTTTTTCAAGCATGCACCTCAAAACTCTTCCAGCCTCTACCCATCACCTGGTTTCAAAGCTGCTTCCACATTTTTAGGTGTTTGTTACAGCAGCACCCAACTCTTGATTCCAAAATCTTAGCTTAGGCTAACATAAGTAAATACCACAGACTGTTGGATGGCTTAACCAACAGAAATTTATTTTGTCACAGTTCTTGAGACTAGAAGTCTCCAATCTGACAGAGCTGGCTTCTGGTAAGACCTCTCTTGCTGGCTGCAGATGGCTACCTTCTCACTGTGTCTTCACATGGCAGAGAGAGAGAGAGAGAGAGAGAGAGAGCGCGCGCGAGAGAGAGCGAGAGAGCGAGAGAGCGAGAGAGCGAGAGAGCGAGAGAGCGAGAGAGCGAGAGAGCGAGAGAGCGAGAGAGCGAGAGAGAGAGAGAGAGAGAGAGAGAGAGAGAGAGAGCGCGAGTGCGAGCGAGCGCGCTTCCTCTCCTTATAAGGTCAATGGTCCTATTGGATTAGGGCTCCACTCTTAGGAGCTCATTTAACCTTAGTTACCTACTAAAGACTCTATCTCCAAATACACTCACATTGGGGGTTAGGGCTTTAACGTGAATTGGTGGGGAGGGGGCACAGTTCAGTCCATAGCAGAGGACAAAAACCTCCAAGAGGGATGTCACCAAAAAAAGAAAATGTAAAACTGATAGATTATCTGAGGAATTTGAATATAAAGGGAAGAAATATATTCATTTGGCAAAGAGTTCAGGGATGAATTAGTGATATATGCACAGAAAACTAAACAAAAATTTTTTGGATTTTTTAATTTCAGGAACATAAAATAAACTATACCTCCTCCTAGCCCCGAAAAGGGAAATGTAATCATGATACACTCCATGACTCAGGTGTAAATAATGTTTATTTAGTCTTAATCTGTAAACACTGAGTCTGTTTTTAGATCTCAAGTGCAGATGGTTGAATCAATCACACTCCTCACCAGCACTGGTCTCACCACAGCCCCCCTTATTTATGCATTCCCCTTATTTCCATTTCCCCATATGCAACCACCCTGTTACGACTGAAATGTATCATTTCATTTATATGAGTTATTTTAAAATGTATATTAAATTATATGCATATATTTTCAATTTACACAAGTTTAATTTGCTAAATATTTTAGTCTTTTTCTTACCTCTTTCACTCAGCACTGTGTTTTAGGTCTATGCATATTTCTGTGTGTACATCTAACTCATTGCTTCCAACTCACAAGTATTCCTTAAAACCCATCCACCATATGTAGTTATCTGACCCCTTATTGATCAACAGCTAGATTGTCTCCAACTTCCTGCTATCACAAATGATGGGGAATTTCTGTAGGATGTACATCCTGGAGTGTGACAGAGCTGCCTAAGCAGTGGCGTAGGTGGTAGAATCCTCTCCAGAACTGCTGCCCTGGTCCACACTTCCACCACTGATACTTTGCAGTTCTTGTATTGCCACAGACCTGCCAACCCTTAGCACCATCAAGCTTTCCAATGATAGCCAATCTGGTAGGAGAGAAGTAATATTTTGACGTTTCCATTTTTCTAATCACCAATGGGTTTGAGCATCTCTTGATCGGCTTGTTAACCACATGGGTTTTTTTTTTTTTCTTTTTTAAATTAACTTTTCATACCTTTCCCCATGTTTTTACTAATTTCTTATCTTTTTTGACTTGCAGAAATTCCTCTACAGTTTAGAACTTGGTCTCTTTTAACTTAGAAAACTAAGCAAACAAGAACACAAGACCATTAATAATTCCATGAAAACCAAAGAAAGAAAATTTAATCATATTCATTACATGACCCAGATGTAAATAATATTTTCACAGTCATAACAATGTAAACGCTGAATCTAACAAAAAATCATTACCATAAAGATGGAAGGACTAAAAGTGAGTGGAGAACTTCCCTGGTGGCGCAGGGGTTAAGAATCTGCCTGCCAATGCAGGGGACACGGGTTCAATCCCTGGTCCAGGAAGATCCCACATGCCGTGGAGCAACTAAGCCCACGTGCCACAACTACTGAGCCTGTGCTCTAAAGCCCACGAGCCACAGCTACTGAAGCTTGCATGCCCTAGAGTCAGTGCGCTGCAGCTACTGAGCCCACACACCACAACCACAGAAGCCCACGCACTCTAGGACCTGCGTGCCACAACTACTGAGCCTGTGTGCCTAGAACCCATGCTCCGCAACAAAAGAAGCCACCGCAATGAGAGGCCCATGCACCGCAACAAAGAGTAGCCCCTGCTCTCCACAACTAGAGAAAGCCCACGCGGAGCAACAAAGACCCAACGCAGCCAAAAATTAAAAAAAAAAAAAAAGTGAGTGGAAAGAAGATGTGAAGCTGAGAGCCAAATCTCATCTTTTATGTTAGGCAGACAATAGATAATTCTTATGGGTTGAATTGTGCCCACCCCCCAAAAAAATAATATGTTGAAGTCCTAATCCCTCGTACCTCAGAATGTGACCTTATTTGAAAACAGAGTCTTTACAAAAGTATTCAAGTAAAAAAGAGGTCATTAAGTTGTGCTCTAATCCAATATGTTGAGTGTCCTCATAGAAGGGGGGAATTCGGACACAGAGACAAACATGCACAGAGAGAATGTCATGTGAAGATGAAGGCAGAGATCGGGGGAGGTACCTTACAAGCCAAGGAACACCAAAGATGTCCAGCAATCCACCATAAATCAAAAGAGTCCTGGGACAGATGCTCCCTCATAGCCCTCAGAAGGAACCGACACTGCTGACACCTTGATCTCAGACTTCTAGCCTCAAGACTGCAGGACAATAAATTTCTGATATTTAAGCCACAGATTTGTGGCACTTTTTTATGGCAGCCCTAGGAAGCTAATGCAATAGGTAGGAAGGTATGCAGGTAGGTTGGTAGATAGGTAAGTAAATAAGTAAGTAAGTAAGTAAGCAAGAAATGGGTATATCCATGATATCCTAAACATGGAGGCAACCGTAAATGTAAGTGGTGGCCTCTGGGAAGTGGGAATAGGGATAGAGTGGGAGGAGACTGCTGTTGTCCATTATAAACCATGGGAAACTACTTGATTTTTAAACACTGTGTCCTTGCAACTTTTATAAACATATCTTTAAAAAGCTAACTTGCCAAGTTCTAAGCTTCTGCAGCATCTTAGGGAAGATACGTTCTATATTTTTACTACTTTCACAGCGTCCAAGAAGATTTTGTTTTTGTTGTTCTAGTAAGAAAACACTGGTCTTTAAGTTTCAAAGTACACCTGTATGGCTTCAAGGCCTTGTATATTGTTGAACAAGTCTTGGGCTGAGGCCTAAATTCCAGCTGTCATTAATGGGCAAGAGCATTTACATTTCAGGAGTTTGGGTGGTGAGCGGCAGAGTATTACAGAGAGAGTACAAGCTTTAGAGGGAGACAGCACTGAGTCCGAGTCCAAATGCCCCTGCTTATTAAGTTCTATGGCCTGACTTGTGTCCATTTAAATCTCCGTACCTCAATTTCTTCATCTGTACAACTGGAAAATAAGACAGTACTTCATGGGAATTCTGATGGTTTTCATGAGAAACACTTAGCATAATGACAAGTTCATGATAAGCACTTGATAAATGGTAGTCATATGGTTTTGATATCCATATTAAGAAGCCTTTCCATCCTTTGCAACTCTGTCTTCAGTCACTAGTTTGAAATTCTCTCCTCTGCCCCCCATCCTTCAGTCTTGAATCACATCATTAGTCAATTTTGCTGCCTGGTTATATGATAATGTAGAACAAAACCTCTAGTTTACGTCCTAGATCTGCAACCTACTTGACTTCTGGCAAGTCACTTAAAATTTTCTGAGCCTCGGGACATCCCTGGTGGTGCAGTGGTTAAGAATCCGCCTGCCAACGCAGGGGACACAGATTCGAGCCCTGGTCTGGGTAAACCCCACATGCCGCGGAGCAGCTAAGCCCGTGCGCCACAACTACCGAGCCCACGCGCTTAGAGCCCGTGCTCCGCAACAAGAGAAGCCACTGCAATGAGAAGCCCGTGCACCACAAGGAAGAGTAGCCCCCGTTCACCGCAACTAGAGAAAGCCTGTGTGCAGCAACAAAGACCCGACGCAGCCAAAAAAAATAAAGCAAATAAGTAATTGAAAAGAAAAAAACACTCTGAGCCTCCGATTCCTCAGCTGTAAAGTAGGTTAAAGATATCAATTGTAATGATTAAATGATCTAATGCACATGTGAGTGCCTATGGCAGGCACAGCATAGATGCTCAGTTTATGATGGCACAGGGTAAGCTGGTAGGCAGCCCCGTTTCCCGACATATAAAATTAAGTAGCATTATACAAACACAACACCCCATATTTTTTAGCTATCTTGTAGAAACGTTTTGTGAATATTTAAGAGCCAGCTCCCCTCTTCAAGAAGATACTTGAGAGGGACTTTTCTGGTGGCGCAGCGGTTAAGAATCGCCTGCCAATGCAGGGGACACGGGTTCGAGCCCTGGTCCGGGAAGATCCCACATGCCGCGGAGCAACAAATCCTGTGTGCCACACAATTACTGAGCTGCACTCTAGAGCCCACGAGCCACAACTACTGAAGCCCACGTGCCTAGAGCCCGTGCTCCGCAACAAGAGAAGCCACCGCAATGAGAAGACCGAGCACCGCAACAACGAGTAGCGCCCACTCGCCGCAACTAGAGAAAGCCCGCGTGCAGCAACGAAGACCCAACGCAGCCAAAAATAAATAAATAAAAATAAATAAATTTTTAAAAAAAGAATATTTGAGAGATATAAGTTGTAGACATAAGGAACATTCATGAATAGCCAACAGCTTTGCTTCATAAAATGCCAAAGAATTAGGTTCACACAATGCTCCAAGCAGAGCAGTGTCCAGGTTACTTTAATTGAATTAATTTCCAATGAAATCCAGAACTGTGCCTTATTTGACAATTCTATACAAATACAAGGTAATGTGAGCAAGCTGTAATATTTAAGAACAGTAAATAAAACTTAAAACATAGTAAATCTTAAAACAAGCACCTTTTTGTCAGTTACAATATTGCCCACGTTTCGAAAACAATGCAACTTACAAAACTTCAAATGTACAAAATGTCTAAAACTTTCACCACAAAAATTTTTCTCCGACTTCCCAGTGAATTCCATCAAATAATGATCTGATTACAGAAAACTGCCTTGCACACAAAGCTCCAGGAGCACAGCTCTTGCCCAAATGAGGAACACTCACAGTTAGAACAGGATTTCCCTTGCTTTGATGCCCATTATCCAAGTGAGTAGGGGCTGAGTTTAAATCACCCTGTCCCTGCCAGAATACTCTCGTTCCCTCTCGTCCTCATCACTGCTGTGGTGTCCTGTCAGGGAGGAGATGTAGGGCTCTCTAAATAGTTGAGTTCAGCAATCTTCTAAAATGCTGATGCAGCTCCCTTGGCTAAGTGAACACAATATTTCTGTGACAACTTTCCATAACCCAAGGTAGAGCTCTCTTAGGTCAGCAGAGGTGATTATGGTTTCCTGTCAACCAGGAGAGATCACTCCAGGTTGTCCTTCATAGGTGGGAAGAATGTCTTCCCTTTTTATTTATTTATTTTTTAAAAATAAAATCCACGCCCAGCACAAAGCACTGAAAGGCATCATTGAAATCTATCTTCTCTTGTGATTCTTCCATGCCTAGGTCAAAACCCCACACCTGGGCTAGATGGCTAATCATACAATGTGGTAAGCCATTCAAGCACACGTGAATTTGTTTTGATGTTGCTGTTCACACTGACTTCATCCTCACGTTGGCCCATTGTAATAATAACAAAGATATAGACATTTCTTTTCGGTTTATAAGGCACTTTGACGTACATAATGTATCATTTATTCTTTCCAGAAATTAAGTAAGATTGTCGTCTTCGTCATACAGATAGGGAAATAAGTTTTTAAACATAGTCCTTTTTGGCTATGATCCTCCCTAAATGCTGCACCCAGATGAATCAATGCTTTTTACATAACCAGAGCAGAGCAAGGCCATGTGCCTTCTGTTGGAGCACATGCAGGTCCCAGTCACTCCTGTGTCAGCCACTGAAGTGCAGTGGATGTTCTGCTCTTGCCCACAACACGTAAGCACACATCTATTTAGGAGAAAGAAAGGCAACAACCAGCAACAGAGAGCTGCCATAACTCTGAAAGCTAAGGAGATACATAGGCCTCCTACGTGAAAGAGGTTGCACTTTATGAGAAGAGATGACATTTGTTGAGCATTTACCATGTACCAGGCACTATACTTATTGCTTTCCATGTATTATCTCATTTAACTCTCAAAGCAAACCAACGTGGTAGCTGTTATTATTATCCCAGTTTTTCAGGTGAAGAATATATTAGGGTTTTCCAGAGAAACAGAACCAATAGGGTATGAGACTTATTATGAACGACTGGCTCACACAATCATGCAGGCTGAGCAGTCCCATAGTCTGCCATCTGCAAACTGGAGGCCCAGAAAAGTTGGTGTTGTAGTTTCAGTCCAAACCCAAAAGCCTGAGAACCAGGGGAGCCAGTGGTATCATAACCGAAGGCCCAAGAACCAGAAGCACCAATGTCTGAGGACAGGAGAAGACAGATGTGCCAACTCAACCAACAGAGCCAATTTGCCTTTCCTCCGCTTTTTTGTCCTATTCAGGCCCACGGTGGATTGGACGATGCCTACTGGCATTGGTGAGGGCTATCTTCTTCACTCAGTCTACATATTCAAAAGCTAATCTCTTCCAGAGACCCCTCACAGACACACCCAGGAATGTTTTACCAGCTACGTGGGCAACTCTTAGCCCAGTCAAGTTGACACACAAAATTAACCATCACAAGGAAACACAAAGATTAAACTGCTTACCCAGGTAGCTGATGCCACAGCCTGGGCTCCAAATCTCTCTGCTTTACTCTTCCCATCACTGCCCAATCTGCCTTGTTTCTTCTCCTTTCAGATAGCTCTTAAGAGTTCCCTAATATCCCAGTCTAGAGTCAATGTAGCCTTAGACTTGGAAAACAGGAGTTCTCAGAGGAAATTGGGAGTATCCACCCATCACATTTGATAGTCACAAAATAAACAGCCCATTTCAGTGCTATTGCCTGGTATTTCATTTTTATCAACGTGGCCTTTTGTAGCACGAAATATTTTTAAGATACATATGGATTCTGAGAAAATTTTGTTCTCCGCTCACAGGTCTCAAAATTCACCTTCCATTTACTTTGTGATTTAACGTCTTGAAGCTAGATGTACCTACAATGTGCTAGAGATTTAAAACTAAACAAAAGAGAGGTAACAGGCAGGAAGCAACCAAGTTCAATATAACATATCCAACATTAATGGTATGAAGTAAATGCTTTGATGACCAAGAGTAAGGAAAAAGTAATGTATTCATCGTAAATGGTAGGGCTATGACTTCATCAAGGTGGTGCTATTCGAGCTGGGTTTTAAAGGTTGTGTAGGAGTCTACCATGGACCCAAAGGGAGGAGAAGGGCACCCCAGGAATGGTCAAGGAATGACTGGAGCATAGGAGCTAGTTACAGCGTTGTGAAATAAGATATCAAATGGTGGTGGGGAGACGACTGCAAAGAACCCTAATTCATGAAGATAATGAGACTTGTGTAATTCCTCATACTCTACATAGCACTTTCATCTTCATTTTCACTTGATACTTAAATTAACTCTGTAGAGTTGTTATTATTCTCCCCTCTGCAGAAAATGAGAGGTTAGGCCCAAGTCCTCACAGTTGGATCCAGAAATGTTATAGTCTTTGGCCTCTAAATCCCATACTCTTTCTAGTACTGCAAAAAACCAGACTGCCCTACAAATAACAAATGTTGGTGAGGATGTGCAGAAAAAGGAAACCTCGTGCACTGTGGTGGGAATGTAAATTGGTGCAGCCGCTATGCAAAACAATATGGAGTTTCCTCAAAAAACTAATAATAGAACTACCATATGACCCAGCAATTCCACTCCTGGGTCTATATCAAAGAAAATGAAAACACTCATTCACAAAGATAACATGCACCTCAATGTTCATAGCAGTATTATTTACAGTAGCCAAGATATAGAAGCAAACTAAGTGTCCACCAACAAATGAATGGATAAAGATGATGTGATACACACACACACACACACACAATGGAATATTACTCAACCATAAAAAAGAATGAAATTCTGCCACTTGCAACAACATGGATGAACCTAGAGGGTATTATGCTTAGTGAAGTCAGAGAAAGACAAATACTCTATGTTATCACTTATATGTGGAATCTAAAAACTAAAACAAAATGGAAACAGACTCACAGATAGAGAACTAGTGGTTACCACTGGGGAGAAGGAAGTGGGGAGGGGCAAGATAGGGGTAGGGGATGAAGAGATACAAACTACTACGTACAAAATAAATAAGCAACAAGGATATATTGTACGGCACAAGGAATTACAGCCATTATTTTATGATGGAGTATACTTTAAATGGAGTATACTCTATTAAATTATTGAAACACTATGCTGTACACCTGAAACTAATATAATATCGTAAATCAACTATACTTCAATTTTTTAAAAAATCGGACCACCATGGGAAGAACCCAGAGGAAGTTCTCTCTGAAATGTTCAAATTGAATTGTATGCCCTTAGGGCTTGGTGATCTGCAGGGCAGCCACCCACCAGAAGCCACTCCTGTTAGCGGCATCCTGAAGGTTCTCTCCATATCCATGGTGCCTCTCTCAAAACTGTTAGCAGCTGGGAATGAGGTGATGGAATTTGATGTAGATGAGGAAAAAACCTGAAGTCAATTTCAAGACCTCCTCCCCTTGCTCCTTCATCCGCTTAATTTTTCTCATCCAAAGTTTGTTCCAGGAAGGTTTTTTAATGTGTATATTTACTTATTTACTTATATATTGCCTTATTCCACAAAGAATTTGAGGCCATTCATATAACATACATAGAATGGTAAAATATTCATTTTTAAATCATAAAGAAAGAGGGAAACAGAGAGAGGAAGGGAGAGAGAGAAAAAAGAGAGAGAGAGAAAGAAAGGGAAAAGAAAGAAAGGAATTGCACTAGAATATGAGAGACAAGTCATGAGGTAAAAAAACTACGGTTAAGCTGGTGATGCGATCTCTACCAAAGCTCTGTTTGAGCTGTAATTTTTGTTCTAAGCTTCCTGGCAGACAAAGCAAGCCCAGAAACGTAAGGTGTGACACAGGTCTTTTCATCCATGAGGAGGAAACATACAAACTCTTTAGCAGAAGCAAGTATTTTTTAGTAATTAACTCTAAAATAAATTTTTCTTAAGAAGTATCCTACAGGTGACTCTCAGAAATGCAGTGAATAATATCAACCTAAGTGTCCATTGACAGATGAATGGATAAAAAAGATGTGGCATGTATATACAAGGGAATATTACTCAGCCATAAAAAGAAACGAAATTGAGTTATTTGTAGTGAGGTGGATGGACCTAGAGACTGTCATACAGAGTGAAGTAAGTCAGAAAGAGAAAAACAAATACCGTATGCTAACACATATATACGGAATCTAAGAGAAAGAAAAAAAAAGGTCATGAAGAACCTAGGGGCAGGACAGGAATAAAGACGTAGACGTAGAGAACGGACTTGAGGACACGGGGAGTGGGAAGGGTAAGCTGGGACGAAGTGAGAGAGTAGCATGGACATATACACACTATCAAATGTAAAATAGATAGCTAGTGGGAAGCAGCCCGCATGGCACAGGGAGATCAGCCCGGTGCTTTGTGTCCACCTAGAGGGGTGGGATAGGGAGGGTGGGAGGGAGACACAAGAGGGAGGGGATATGGGGATATATGTATAGCTGATTCACTTTGTTATAAAGCAGAAACTAACACACCATTGTAAAGTAATTATACTCCAATAAAGATGTTAAAAAAAAAGGTATCCTACAAGCGACTCTGAGAAACGCAACGAATAATATCAACGAGATCTGTGTAGTACCTTAAATGCAACGGAGGGTTTCATCCAGCCGCCCAAGATGTCACCAAGCTATAAGTGAGCTTCTTGTCTCAGTCGCTCCCATTTCTTCCTGCTGCTCAGAGAGCACGCAGCCCTGGCGCACGGGCGTGCGCGTGCGCTCTCTCTCTCTCTCTCTCTCTCTGGGAGTTCCTCCACTCCCTAGAGGGCATTTCACATCGGATGCCTGCTTTTCTCCCACTTGTCGGTAACATATTTTTCAAATTAGCACTTGGTAGCTTTGAGGGAAACCCAGACATTGTTGGGAAGAGAGTGAGAGGCCAGCTGAAAAAAACAAAAAAGAGAGGTCTGCTTTTTTCTCAGCTTGTTATAAGTTTGCAATACAAGTAAAGAAAAATAAACAGATTCTGCAACTGATATAGAAGTTCCCTGACTTGATGTGGCACCAAAGCCTGGTCTTCCCCCAGGTTCTCTGCTATTTACAAGCAGGGAGCTGTTCCTCATTGGGAAGAGGTGAGGCATAGCCTCCATTCCCACCTCCTCCCTGTCTTCATTCCCACATTTCCCTGTGGATGGAGAGAGGTGGATGGACATCAGGTGAATAGATGCTCACCCTGGAAGACTCTATCCTGCGCAGGAAGCCACATGGGTTCCTGGTTTGTGAGAAATATCTGCTACTGAAGCCGCATTTTGAACTCAGGGAGACGCCTCCCTGCTCCTGTTAGAGGGAGAAAAACTCAAGCTCAGCTGATCTTCATTAGCAAATTGGATGAGCTGGGCTCAGGCTAAGGCCTTCCACCTGGCCTCTCTCCCGCTCCTTATGAGGACTGTTCCCATCGTGACTAAGGTCTAAAGAGGGGAAAGGGGCAAAAAGGAAGGTTTTCCCTGAGAAGCTGGGAATAGATCAAGAAAAGTGATTTCTTCAATTTGATTAGGGAGGCGGCATTAGGGTCCGGCAGGGTCGAGTGGTGGAGAGATTTTGTAGTCGAAGGACCCCTGCTTGAAACCCGACTCCGGCAATCGCCAACAGTACCCTTGGGCAAGTCCTTTTACCTCTTTGAAACTGTGTCCTCCTCCATAAAACGGGGATAATGCCGTTGTAGCTGTAGAAATTGGGATGCTCTTTGTGAACGTGCTTTAACTGCTTAGCACGTTGCAAATTCTAGTTGTTATGAGACAGCAGCAGATCTGGTTTCCATACCCTCCCAGCTTCTCTGCTTCTAACATTTACTGGCTGGGTTGTTTTAACCAATCCCTTATCGTATCCGAGGCTCAGTAAAAATATTGTGAAAAAGGAAGTTACCACAGAGCACAGGGCTGTTGTGAGAATCAAGTGAGACTAAACATCAGGAAGTACTCTGACAACTGTAAAATGCTAGACAAATACTAGCTGTTAATATTATTAAGCAACAGCCTAAAGGCCTGTGCTCTGGTGCCAACTTCACATGTGTCTTCACCCTCGGCATATTCTCAGTTGAATTTATCACATTCTCCTACAAGCTGTCTTTTCCCCTGACAATTACTTAATTCCTTTCTCAATAACCAAGTTCCCTGACTGGAGCCCCAGAATCCATGGGGAAAATAAATCTATTCCTGTCTTGGGGAACTTGTACTAGGCAACACAGAGAATAAATAACCAAGATAGCGGGAGGAAGATAAAAGTGAAAGGGAAAGAATATGGTTGTTGAAAGGGAAGATTTGTTTCTGACGCCCAGTACTGGCTGAGTGATCCTGGGTGAGTCTCTTGGCTTCCCTGAGCTTTAGCTTCTTTTTCTGCAAAACGGGTCTGATAATAATAATAATACCTGCCCCAGGCACTTGTAGTGAGGATTAAATGAGATACCGCCTACTCACAATGCTGTATAAATGCTGCCGTTATTTCAAAGGAAATGTTAATTGATGCCACTTACTGAGCATTTTCTCTGCCAGGCTGTGGGCTGAACCTCTTAAATATATCGTTACAATTAATCCTTACGACAACTTTTAAATTAGGTGTTATAATCCCTATTATAGAAATAAGGAAATCAAAGGCCAAAGAGGCAAATTACTTGGCCCAATTCTAAACAGGAGTTTCTGGAACAACCTCAGATCCATGATCCTAGTTAGTCCTTTTGATGGGTGGAGAATTATAGGGAGAATGGAATGATAGGAAAAGGAGGAAAGAAGAACCTTGGAATGTGAGAGAGCAGCAGTCTCTCTCTCTCTCAGAGCTACTTTCTCATGGAAACTGCCCGGTACCTTGCCTTCAAATTCCTCTAGCTACTACTCACTGAATACCCATTATGTGCAAGGCACAGCGGAGAGCACTTAAATGTGTTATTGCATCGTCTCACACTGTGAGATGGGCATTATCTCCATTTTACAGTTGACAAGACTCAGGAAGGGTAGGAAAGTAAGTTGCGGAGAAAATTCTGGAGCCCAGGTTTGTCTGATTGCAAACAAAGCCCCATGTTCTTTCCACTACCCATTTGATTTCTTTCTATACACGGATATCGGCAATAATACAACTTCTCAGGATTCACTTATTAGCCTAAGAGTGGACTTCCAGGCTGCTTTCTGCTCATGGTAGACTTACAATAAATGTTTCCTTACTTGGCGTCCCACGGAAGCAGATCCTGAGACAAGGATTTGTGTGCAAGTAGGTTATCTGAGAATGATCCCAGGAAACACCAGCAGGGGTGGGGAGACATGAGATAGTCACTGAAGGGTTTATTGCCAAACAAGGAGTTTGATTCCATTGGAAACTCTGGGGATGTGGTGGAAGATACACTTCAGATATCACTCTCCTTTGAGTGAGGTAATTGGGATATTTACACACAAACTCCTGTCTGGCATTAATGTTTTGGTACTTCTGCCCTGCTGTACAGCAGAGCAGCCCAAGATACACACACACACACACACACACACACACACACACACACACAGAGAGAGAGAGAGAAAAGAAGAAAACAAAACAAAATACCTCCCAAGCAAAAGATGCAGATGTTTGAAGTCACAACATCACTGAGTAAATAAATGAACCAAGACCAAGTGAATGATATGTTGGTGGTGAGGTGCAGGAATGGGGTGTCAGGGGTAGGCAGGCTGCATAAAGGAAAGACAAAGGGTAAGGAAAGGTCAAAAAATTTACCCAAGTACTGGCTTGAGGATTTATCAGGCTCTAATCCTTGTCACATGATGTCATGTACATCAAGAGACCTGAGGCAGACTAGATTATTGTTCCAATTTTTCATTACCTAGCCAGTAATGGGATTATAAATCTCCACCCTTTGCCATGTAACTTGGCAGTGTCTCCTGCTTTGGGTGGGGTACACCTCCTTACGCTTTGACTCTGGGCTTAACCATGTGACTAGGCTTGGTAAACGGGATGGTGGCAGATATGACACAAGCGAAGACTTGAAACAGGGTTGCTTATTCGGGTTTGCCAGAACTATCATGCTTGTTGCAAAAGAAAGATGAGCTTCCCCAACCAAGCCCAGCCTGGATCAGCTAACCCCAGCCAGTCACAGACACATGAGTGAACCCAGTTCAAACACCTAACTGAGCCCAGCCTAGAAATGAGTTGACCCACAGACACATGAGCTTTAAAAAATGCTAATGGTATAGTGCTGAAATTTTTCTGATTATTAAATGCTCTGAAGCCAAAGATAATGACTACAAAGATTGTATTTCTTTCTTCTGTACTAGCACCAAACATTCATTCAAGAAATTTAGTTCGTCCAACATTTTATAAGTGGCTGCCTTGGGTCACCATCTGAAATTATTTATTTGTTTACTAGTCATTTATCATCCCTTCACTGAACTGTGAGTTTCAAGAAGTCAGAAACTTTGTCTTGTTCACCCATATATCCCAAGTGCCTAGCACAGTGTTTGTCATAGACTGGTTGTTTAATAAATATTTATTGACTGAATTAATATCAGCTATTATACTATATACTGTATACCTTCAAAAAGACATTCTTCTAACAATTTATTAGAGAAGACAATGTATCCACACAACTGTAACTGAGTCCTCTGATCATTATATCATGGAAGCATAGAAGAGCAAATAATCAAGCAGAGAAATAATGGAAGCCTTTGCTAAAACAATGGCATTGGAGTCACTATTTGTTGACTCAGGGTGAGTAGCGATTTTCCTGATGGAGGTGAGAAAAGAAGGCATTCCAATCAGAAGGGGCAGCATGAACAAAGGTATAGAGGTGTAAAAGAATACCTAGAGTGCCTAAAGCACAGCATGTGTGTATAGGGAAACAATGAATGGGGCCCAACTACAAAATACCATAAGTGACATATTACAAAAATTGCACTGTGTCCTCTAGGAAATGGGGAACTGTGGAAGATTTTTTAATCACAAAACTTCTATAAAACAAAAATAACGGACTTCCCTGGTGGTCCAGTGGTTAAGACTCCATGCTTCCACTGCAGGGGGCACGGGTCCAATCCCTGGTCGAGGAAGTTCCACATGCCTCGCAGTGTGGCCAAAAAAAACCTATTATTATAATAAATTTAAAAACTAAAAGGAAAGGACAGAAGGGAAAAGTAAAAGGATAATAGTATGAGGTACAAGGCAATTAGCTGAGATTAAAGCAGGAGTCAGGCAAAATTAGAAAGTAATAACAGAAATGATATCTCTATTAGAAAAAGGATTGAGGCTGAAAAATCAAGACACACATATGAAGGGAAACCTGAGGTCCCTAAGAACTCAAAGGAGAAGAGCAAAAAGTTCTAACTTATAAGGGAAATAAAAAACAGAAGAAAATAACAATGTAATCTAGGAATATTGGATGCTTCCAGGAATCTTGAGTAAGAAAAAAATAATCAAAGACATAACTGAAGAAAGCTTCCCAGAGCTAAAAGAAATTTTTGACTATATTTTGAATATTTGGTCCAGCAAAATCAAGAAAAACAATCCTAAACCCAGATATCTGAAATGTTTTTGATTATATAGTTAATGGAGAAAGTCCTAAAAACATCCAGCAGAAAAAAAAAAGTGGTTATCTCTAAAGGAACAAAATTCAAACTGGCCTCAGATTTTTACTCTGAAACACCAAAATGTCAGATGATAATAAAGCAATGTCTATAAAGATTTGAGGGGAAATACTGTAATATGAGTATTTTTGAACCCAGGGAAACCATTCTTCATTTGAGATTCTTATGCTGTGTTGTGTGTAACTTAGGAAGTGACTCCTAATTGATCCCTTCCCACACATTTCTCTACCTCCAGTCTATCTTCCATACCCTTTGTATTGGTTCTTCTTCCTCACTAAAAACCTTTCAGAGCTATGTGATTTTAAAAAGTGTGATGATATGCTAATGATAGAATCTAGGTGGTGAGTACTGAAGTGTTCACTGTCAAATACTTCCAACTTTACTGTATGTTTGGAATTTTTATTTTTATAATTTAAAAAAAAAAGAAAAATATTTCAAATCATCCTAATCGTCTATGAGATAGAATCCAAATTGCCTGCAAAGAGACATGCAAACCTCCTCAATCTACCCCAACCTACCTCTTCAGTAGCATCTTCTACCCATTATTCTCACCCCATTTCCCTCTTCTAGTCACCATGAACTCCAGCTGTTCTTGAAACGCACTCTTCTTTGACCTTCCATTTATACTCTTCCCTTGCCTGGAATTGCCCTCTCCAAGCTTTTCTACCTGTTTATTGCTATTCATCCTTGGAGACCAGAATAAACACTGTATCTCCATGAAAAGCAGTTAGTTGCTCCTCTACTTCTCCCAGAATTCTTGGTTTACACTTCTCTTAGGGCACACATTCACCTTGTACCATATGTGTTTGTGTTCCTATCACTTCACTCCAACATGAGTGGGCATCTTGAGAACAGTGACTGTGTCCTTCATCTCTGTCTCTAGCAAAAGCCAGAATCTTACAGAATACATGTCCATAAAGGACATGTGGTTTCTCTCCAAGGTATGTGGGGTGGGTGGGGGCCCAAAAGGAGAATTTTAACTGAGATAGCATTACATTTGAATTTGTCCTGCAGCAGCTGGGCTTGAGAACAAAGATGAATCTGACATCTCATACAAGTTAAGTTTTACAATGATATGCAGTGAAAAATGAAAATGCAGGTCCCCTTGTTCAAAAATTATTAAGAATTTCACAATCATGACAGCATAGCATTAAACAAAGTGCAGGATCCTTTTGAGTATGGATCCCTGTACACCTGTAAAGGTGACACGCCCATAAACCATTACCCTGTTTACTCAAGGATATCAACCTGATTGGGGTTTCCTGAGTCTCTACCAGTTTCCTTGAGTACAAGCAGTGGTTGTCTGCCTGTCCTTGGTGAGGTACAGACAGGGAGTAGAAACACCCAAGTGGGAGGTCATCGAGTCTCTTAACTCTCCCTACGTCATTCTGAGACTTTATGTGGTTTCAAAAACTGTTGTTAGCAAGCCACATCTGAATCTGATGTCTGGGTCCTGAGTACAGATTCCTATTCTGCCTGCGGACTCACAGTGCTATACTGTCCATAAGTTATATTACGGTACTTGTATTGCAACAAGGTAATGATGACTAGTCTATGATCAGGCCTCACTATGTATCTCCTACTTGACAAGACTTAGGAAGAACTGAGCACAGTGTCTATGAGAAGATAAGACATTTTCGTACTAGATGGTGTTCTCATTCAAGAATACAGAACATGCAAAAAAAAAAAAAAAAGAATACAGAACATGCTGTCTTTTCATTTATCCAAATATTCTTTATATTACTCCTATAATTTGTTAAATAGTTCCTTCATGCTTTTTAAAATTGCTACTACTTGTATTGTTTTTGTTATAGTTGTACGTTAGATATTTTTCTCTATCATATTGCCCGATATTTTATTATATAGAGAAAATCTATTAATTTTATATATTTATCTCGTATATAGATATTTTACTTAACTCATTACTTCTAGGAGTTTTTTATAGTTGATATTTTCAGGCTTTCTAGGAATATAAACATGTACAAATAGTGATGTCTTTGTGTCTTCCTTTGCAATAATCTTTTATTTCTGTTCAATGTCTTATTGTATGGCCCAGAACTTCCAGAAAAAAGTTATATAAATATATCTTGTTACTGATTTTGGTGGCAATGAGCCTAATGTTTCATTATTAAGTATCATATTGTTTATTTTTGAATAGTTCATTTTTGCCACATTGAAAAAAATTATTCTTAGTTTCTTAATATTTATATTTTTAAATCTAGAATAGCATGTTATTAAATGTCTTTTCACTATCTACTAAAGTTAGCATATAGCTCTTTGTTCTTTTACCTAGAGTTATGATTTATTATATTAATCAATTTCTTTCCATCCTGGAATTAATAAAAGAACGACCTTCATTTTCCCAGAATAAGCCATACTTAGTCATTATGAATGATTCTTTTGATGTATTATTGTATTCAGTTTGCTACCATTTTATTTAGGATTTTTGTATCAATTCATTAGTGAGAATGGCTACAGTTTTCTTTTGTATACTATAAGTATTACATTGCTCTAAAAATTTCACAAGATCTATTCACATTGTGCATTGTTTATTTTAGAGAATTAAATGTAATATCATAGGAATTTCACCTCCATATTTTCACTCCTTTGATGAAAAAAACGAATCACTGCAAATTCCCTCCAAAGATGGAGTACTGTTTTGGATGAATTTTCTTAACAGAATGGGAGAATTCCAGGGGCTTCCATCTGTAAGCCTCTGTAAGTAAGGTAGTGGACAGTCCATAGGATTAATAATAAAGCTAAAAGACCAATCCTGTAAACCAAGGGAAGCTGGGTATACCAGACTATAGCCAGTGCCTTGCCATGGTCACTGACACTGCTATCATTGGACCCCAGGTGCCACTCCCAGCATTCCAGACTACTTACTCTAAACTGCCCCTGCTTCTTTGCTCCACTGATTCAGATTCAAAACTCTGGTACGGCTGCCTGTACAAGGCCCAGTTTCCGGGTCCAAGGAAGGCAATTATATGTCCATTTCAGTTTATATTATGGGATGTGGGTCATACCTCGTATGAGAACTCACACAAACATATGGAAGGAGTTTGGAGGATGGGCCTCCTCCCTTACAACAAAAAATGCTTCCTATGCACTAGAAAATAATTTACGTATCTGTCCATTTTAATTCTGAAATAACTCAGCACTAAAACCATCTGGTTCCAGAGCATTTTATCAATAATTCTATAAAATATCACCTACTCCTTTCATTATTATTTGTGTGTTGTAAGTGCTTGTATTTGGTGTACCCAAAGATGAGTAAAACAAAGCCATTGCCCCAGGGAACTTACAGCCAGTACTATGTGATTATAGTTCTCCTTGTACTCTAGCATCAAGCAGAATGCCTGCACACAACTGGCTCTTAGAAGAAGTTTTGTGAGAGAATGCTTTCCAAAATGTAAAATAAAATTTAAGAGATTCATTTAAAATATTGTTGTGTTTGTTTGGGGATTCTGATTTGGTGACTACATTAAGATTCTTCTAAAGAAATCAAACCCAGCAATTAGATAACTCGAATGGGCATTAAGGGTGATCCATGCATAGATAAATGAGACCACTAAATCTATGAAATATAGAGGAATTGGTGAAGGCAAGTGTAGGTATCAATGTCTTCCTCAAAAATGTGTAATTTGAACGTGACAGTGAAAGTTACCTACTATTATACATAAAAGTACAATAAAAATTGCTAATCATTGTTCACGGGAGCCCCAGGAGGAATTTGGAAAACTGTAATAGTCAAAAATAAGCCAAACCATCTAATTTCACAAGCATAAGGAGTAACAACTAAAGGCAAGTCCATCCACCATTTGTCAGAGCGAACATGTTGAGTTTTGGAACCTTCAAGAGCTAAACCATCCAATTCAGCCAATCCTTGAGATGAAAATTATAAATATTCTGGTAATCATAAGAATCCCTTTAGAAGTGAGCATATGTTTACAGAAGATATCATTATGGCCCTCTTTTCTTAACCAAGGATTCCTAACCCAGGCACCTGAATAAGGATGCAAGGCCCGAATTAGGCAGGAAGTGACCATTTCAGAACACTCTGCCTAACTGTGGAGCATGGGGGTGTTTTCTTAAGGCTTTCTTTTCCTGCTGCTTTTTAAACTTTTTTTTTCACTAAATGGTTCAGAAGGAAAATTACAAGATAGAATGAAAAAGAGATGAAAACTCCTAGCAAAATGATGATATGTCAGTCCTTTTAAAAGACGCTTGGAAGACTCTTTACAATGGCTCCTGTTGATTTTTAAGCATCGCAAATGTGCAAATCATTGCATTACTTTTCATCACACCAGAAAGTGTTTGCATTTTTATTTTCGTGGGGCAGGGGCAGATGAATTCCTGGAAAAGAAGCTGGCGCCATGCCATCTCTCAGAAGCTGATGAGGGTGGGAATCTAGAATCTGGGCAGGAAGGTGACTTACTACGTGTATTATGTTAGTGTTCACAAATAGCCCTTTTGACATCCATTATCTTACCATAACCCCATAAGGTAAGGAATTAAGATCCCAATTTAACAAGTAAGAAAATTCAAAAAACGTAAAGGACTTTCCAAACATCAGTTCAGTGTTACAAGAGTTAACATCAACACTGATGCACCAAATTGACTTGGCTAACGTGATCACCCAGGTGGGTATCACCTTCCCCTAACTCTGCACTCTTTTGAAGCTCCACGAATGACCAAACCTTCCCAGCTCAAAGACCGTCCTTTAGTAAAAGGAAAAATAGCCACAGCTCCCACAGAACACTCCAAACCAACTTGGGGAGTTCCCTGAATGTGGACAGGAACTGTGACCTGCTTCTAACCCATAGAATACCTCAAAGGAGATGGGGTGTCAACCTTGAGATTATATTACTTTGTGTAAGGCTCCACTTCACCAGCCAGCTCACTCCAGCTCTCCTGCTGGCTTCAAGGAAGTAAGCTGCTGTGTTGTGAATGGCCTATGGAAAGGGCCACTTGGCAGGGAACGGCAGGCAACCCCTAGGACCTTCGGGTGACCTCTAGCCAATAACAAGTGAGAAGCCAAGGCTTCCATAAACCACAAAGGAATGAATTCTGCCAACAGTCTGAATGAGCTTGGAGGTGTCTTCTTCTCCAGCCCAACATCCATATGATAATATACCTTGGCAGGTACCTTGATTGCACCCTCTGAGACTCTGAGTACAGGCCCCAACTCAGCCATGCCTGGACTTTTGAGCTACAGAAACTATGAGATGATAAATGTGTACTGTTTTAAGCCGTTAAGTTTAGATAACTAACACAAGTGGAGCTGGGTCTGAACCCAGGTTATCTTAACACAAACCTTTATTTCTTCAGTTGCACAAGTAAGAAACAAGTTGTATAGCTAGAACAAGCTTATAAACTGTGAATTTGAGTGAGGCAGGGGCTCAGTGGCCCCAGTGAGGTGACTGTCCCTGCGCCGAGGCAGCACCTACATCATTGACCATCTCTCCACGAGAATGAAAAAAACACGATGAACAGAATCTCATTCATCACCTCCTCCCTCTACCTACAGACACCCTGGCATCATGGAAAGAGCCATAATGCCCTAATTTTTATCACTTATTTTCTTATTTGGACTTATTTGGACATGTCACATCACCTCCCTCAGCCTACGTTTTTCTCATCTTTAAACCAGGGGACACCATAACACATTTTGCAGGGACACAGAGGGATTTAGAGCTGTAATACATACATGAAACCTGTAATAATTAATAAGTGGAAGCTGTTACTATTATATCATCTGGATGACTTTCCCCATTTTACAGATGTAAAATCAGAATGACTTATCCAAAGTCATACAGCTCTTATTCATCAGTGAAACTGAGAGAAGAGGCCAGGTTATCTGATTCTAATTCCAGAGCTTTTCCTACTGCATGTCCCTTCTAATTTCTAAAAAATGTTCAAAACACAACTTAATTTATGCTAATTTGAAAAATAAATATATTCCATTCAGCTCCTTGAGGAAAAGGGCTGTTGTGTAATGAAAAGAAATATTTGAGCTGTCTCAAATCCTTTGTGGAATAGATCAGGATAGAAATGCATTTCCAGAGAAGACAGGAATCCTTGGTCTAAATAATTACACCTAAAATAACTGCCACAATTATGCAGCTCCTTAGCATCAAGTTTCTGGGTTTTGGCAGAGGCAGCTGAGTTTCCCTTGAACTTTTCCATCCCAGTTACAAAACAGGATTAATTGAATCACTATGACCGAGTTCCTCTTGCAACTCTGGGGAAGACCAGAGACACGCGTAGACACGCAATACATCTGTAACAGAGTATTTAAGGCTTTATCCACAAATCACCAAGGGACCACCAAGTCTCACTGACTGGCAATAGTCAACACATTCTAATCTAACAAAAACAACAACAAAGTCTGCTCTTCTGAAATTAGCACAGCAGCAGACTTATTCGCCAAAATGAAATCTGTCTCTTGAATTCACCACATTCCTCTCTTTTTCTAGCCTGTCCAGAGCACACAAGCAGGTGAGAGGTTCTGATATCTCTATGTTGCCTAAGGAGGTCAAGCAGAGCACCAGATAGGGATTCGGCCTGGACCTCCTTTCAGGTCCCATACAGCCCTGGGAGCCCAGGATTCAAATGCGTATTTTGCTGTCCCAAGATATAAACCATATGAGTCCGTGGAGAAAACTGGATTGACTACAAAACGCACAGGTTCTATTGAAGTGCTGCCATTTTGAATCACAGAGCTAGAGAAGTTTGCTGAAGGCACTTATGGACCAGGTCAACCACAGCTCCACAGGCACTTCTATTTACCACCTTACGAAGGAAGGGCAAGAAGGAAGAGCTATCAAACCAGGGAGAAATAGAGGTGATGTTTAAGGACAAGCTAATAGCATTTCAAGGTTTAAAGTAATCTGGAAATAGGAAGCCATCCCATTAAATTATAAACATTAGATGAAACAGCAACAAACACTAAGAAAAAATACCCATAAATATTAACTAAGATAATACCTTAATTAGCAGTAAATTGCATCATTAGAATATATTCCCAGGAGAGAAATGGTAAGCGAAACCATCAGATCTCCTGGGAAAGCTTACACAGAACTGGAGATAGAGGAAAAGAAGAGGAAAAAACGATATGGAACAATTATGCAGCATCTGTTTCTTACACATCAGCGGGGGGCACTTTTCCCTAAATCAGTTGAACAGTCAGTGATGTGAAAGATGAGAACTCATTAGGCAGCCTGCAGACAGCACCTGAAGTGGTTTGTCAAACAGTCCTGCCTCTGAAAATCAACAAGGAACCAGGAGGGGAGGCTTCTTTTTTAGCGGGAAAGGCAAAAGCAATCTAGAGCCAGAGACAGGCTACTGAGCTTTCAACAGGCTCATTATGCTCAGCTCTGCCTAAAAATGACAAAGACACAGAATGCCAGAGTGGGAAACGAAACTTAAGGCGGCAACAAGGAAGGAAGTATTTATTGGATATTTATCACAAATATTGAATATTTATTAATACAAATGTTTACTGAATGCCTACTAGGTGCCCCGTACTGAATATCATCTCTTTTTCCTTCCCAGCAGTCCAAGAAGGTGGTATTCATTCCACATTTAGAGATAATAAAACTAAGGCTCACAAAGGAGAATTTGCTCAAAGTCACACGGGACTGGATTCAAAGGCAGATATGTCCAACGTTATAACCAGATCTCTTGAACAAGAGCAAGGCTGCTTTCTAGAGAGTACAAAACTTTAAGGCTAATGTCCATTAATGAAAGAGCCTGAGAAAGAGTTTTCAGGAGATCAGCAAGGACAATAATTGTAGACCTGTGAATTAAGAGCTGATTGTGGATTCAGTTTATGCTTCTCGCGAGTCAGGAAGCCTGGAGGATCCACAGCCGCCCAACTGAGACAGGCTGGGACCTGGGTTCCGTTGCTGCAGTGCTGCAATGCTTTCCCCTGGACACACCTCTCCTTGAGCAACAAAATAGAAAGAAACTGTATGGGACTAAAAATAACTGTATGCATGCACAGGTGGGGCAAATTCTGGACCCAAAAGATACAAAGAGACCAAAAAAACCCAACTGCCACTTTTGAAGAGCCTGCAGCAAAAACAGGGTGTCAGGAGCAAAAGCAGGGTACTGCGCATGCCCCCTGCACACAACACCATCTAAGGGGTGGGCCAAACACCTAAGCCACCCCTCGGGCCTGATCCCTGGACACACCCCTACCCTCACCCCATATAAGGAATAACCTTGCCCCCCTCAGAGAGGGCGCAAGCAAGGGAACCTATTGTCTGTTCTCGCTCCGGCTGCTGCAACAGGGGCCCCAGTAAAGCCTCGCCTGAATTTCCTGTCTGGCCTCTGGTCAATTTCTATTGATTGGGGAAGGCCAAGAACCCTGGTCAGTAACACAACCAGGAGGGAAGGAAGAAAAGTAAGCCTTTGGGGGTAGTATCTTTCTGTGTCTTCCTTTCTCTGCAGCTGGAACCTTGCTGATACACGGGTGGATCCAAATATTCTTCAGAAGGTCTTCCCCGTGCTTACAAGTATCCCTGCTTACAAGGACAACACTACCGACGTCCTTCAGGCCAGGAGCCCAGTTCCTCAGACTGTGTGAATTGCCTGCTAGAGGGATTTCGGACTCTCTCTCCTCTTTACCTAGAAAAGGCTGAAAGTAAGTAACACTGCTTGAGCAAGGTAACTCTCAGATGCCCTTCTGACCCTGATTTTATAATTCATCATCCAGTCAGGAAGAGGGCTTTTATTTAACACATATTTAATGAGCCCCTCCTATGTGCTGAGAGTTAAGTTTCTTTCACTCATCCATTGGAACTCAGTCTCAGAGAAACCCACAGAGCCCCTCAGGTCATCTTACCCAACTCCCACTGGGAAAAGAAGCCCACCCTTGAACTCAAGTCAACAGATTTCTCCTACAGTCAAATGCCATGGAAAATTCCAAGAAGCAGAAGGCGTGGCCTGTTCTCCAGGAGACTTACGAGGCTGCAGCGTGTAAATGCAGGACCACTTGCACATGTGTGAAAGGAACCCTATCAGCTCAGTTTCTGCCTTCCCTATAGCATTTCCACTATCAGCACCTCCACTGATGCAATGGCTGCCCTGGGGTTCCAGCACAACAAAGAGGAGAGCAAAGACTAGTCTGGTTCATGGACTCTTCATAATTTTTATTGGTTTCATTATCCGCTTCAGCCTGATAGCAGCAGGTCATGTCTGCCCTCCCACCTGGATGCAAGGAGCAGCTGTTGCAGAGGTTTACAGAAGTTAAAACCCCCTCCCCACCACACTGCACCGTGAGGACAAAATTTTTCCCTTATCCTCCTTCAGCATCATAACAGTCGTGCATGATAAAGGTACATTCTTAGGAGAAACAGGAAGAACACTGAGAGCCCTTTGCAGAGATGTCTGTCCTCAGTGGGACCCTCTAGGGATCTTAGCCTCTTTTAAATGGCATCCTTTCAAGACCCCCCCCCCCGAAAAGTCCCAAACTAAATTAAATTAGTAAATATATGCTAAGTGTTTAGAACTGTGTTTAGTCCATTGTAAACACTGTCAGTGTTTGTGATTATTATTACTTTTTTTTTTTCCCTTCCCATCACAATCATTGCTCGTCACAGGCTATAAGAGAGGTTTCTGGCTTGGTTTCCCTCCTGAGCCCAGATCCTTGCCCAAAATCTCAGCCCATCTGACACGGTCCTGACATGGCAAAGCTCTTGCTGGCTCCCTTTCCCAGTAAAGTGCAACTTGTTCTCTTTATTCTCAGCCCAGCATGGAGTTCTCCTATGAACCACACACAACACACTCTGATATCAAGAATCACCCTTCATTGGACCCACTCAGCTTCTCAGCTCTCTAGTTTTGACTCGTGTAGCTAAAACAAACCCCATGTGGTGGGCCACCCACTGGCACCCAGAGGCATGTGTGTGAAGGTAACAGGTCTCAGGGCTCTGACCAAGCTGAGAATATTTTTTTAAAGGTCATTTATACAGCCAGAAAGAGTCTGGGTCACATCAGTGAGGAAACTCCAGAGAAGCCGCGTTAGGTTTCTGCTATAAGGTTACACTGAAGAAACAAATAGGCAAATAACAAGGAAGTCAGAAACCAGGAATCCTGGGGACCCGTCAGGAAGGTACAAAACGACCTAAAGCAGTTTGGGCCAAAGACGATGAACGCCATCTCCCTGAGGACAGAGATCTTGTTTCTTTTGTTCCGTGCTACGATCCTGCGCTTGGAAAACCCTCCAGTATTCATTGAATGAAGAAATGGATGAATCATCAGGATGTAGTGGTCCTCTTTCATATGGTGCTGGCTAATGGCATGGCAAGACTGGGAGAAGCACAGGCCTCAAAATGCAAAGAATTTGAAGAACTAGACACTAATCCCCCAAGGATCAACCCTAAATATTCCTCTAGCCTGTACCATGAGCTGCGGGCTTGCTGCTCCAGTTCCGTGGTTTGGGGTCCCTCCCTGCTGTTTGAGCCCCTGTACTTCCCCCCATCCAAGCACTTATTACCCTGCAGTATATTCTTCCTCTTTTCTATCTTCCCTACGGAACAGGACACACCACCCGGCACATAATAAAAACTCACGAATGTTGTTAAGTGACCCTGCCCTGAGGATTTACCCACAGAGATGAACGGGCAAAAAAAAGAGAATAATACAATTTGCTGTTTTGGGCCTTATTTCTCCTGGAAATCATGGCAAGACTGGGGTTTCTGCTTTTACCTAAAGGTAACAGGATAAATTGAGAACCAACAGGACAATATTCAAGAGGGTTTGACTTTCTAGAGTGACCAAGATGGCAAGGGTGCTTAAAACTGAATTTAAAAACTTAAAATAATAACAAGAATAATGACTGACATAAAGAGAGGAGGTGGGGTTATTAACCAACGAGGAGCTGGACCTGAATCGGCAGAGTAATGTGTCCACCACGAGAGCTGACGTGACCCTCAGCTGCACAGCCACACGTGCACCCAGAAGAAGGGAAAAACAGCCCTGTCCCTCTCTGCACTAGTCAGGCCACACCTTGAGTGTGAGTGGTGGCTGCACTCAGCTCTGGACCCTACACCGTAAGAAGAGAATAGAAAACTCAGATGTGTTCAGTTGAAAGCATCCATGAGATAAGTGGACTCAAACTCATGGCACGACAGGACCTGTCAAAGAAACCAGCTGGCTTGGAGGTGACTGGCAATGACATAAGAGCTGTGATCAATATCAAAAGGCCTGTTAGACTAGAAACTGAGGCTCAAGGATGTTCAGTTCCTGGATCCAAATCACAATGACTTGGTGGTAGAGCTGAGAATCAAACTCTAGTCTTACCATTCTAAATCCAAAAATCATTATGCTTGAAATGGACAGGACTTGATGTCTTCGAAAAAGCCCTTTGGGTCTCAAGTCCCCATCAATATGAGGATGAAGCTACATCACTTCAGCCAGTGGTGCTTGGCAGCTTTCGGCATTGTACGTACATTAAGAAGGGGAAGGGAATTCGGAATGCCCTTTAGCAACTTGGGTAAACTTTGTCACAGGGCCAGCAAGCTGACACCTACTTACAGTGACATATATGTACTTTAGCCATCCTAGTCTGAAATATGCAATAATGGAGATTGGATCATAGTGACAGTTCTCAAAGTCTGATCAGGGTGATGGCTGGAACCTCTGTATTCATTCAACAAATATTTTTGAGCACCTCCTCAAACCAAGCACCGTGTGCAGTGCCGGGTACACAGTGGCTAACAAAATAGTAATGTAGTGGAAGAGACAAGCATTAATCAATAAACCACAAATAAACTGTATATAATGAACAACCGTGATAAATATAATGAAGGCAAGTAACTGGATTTTATAAGAGAAAATAACAGGATGGCGGGGGTTATTAAACAGTGTAAGCTCTACGTTACCCCACCCACACCCCCCACACCCCCGTGTTGTTCTCTCTGGGAAAAGCTGTGTTTTAGAACCGGGCTTGCCCTAAGGCCAAAACTGAGGACTTGCAAGTTCGGGCATACCTCCAGAGAACACTCTGGAGCTTCAATGAAAAAGTCCACCGTAGGTCAAACAGAGAGGGAGACGAGCATTGCCATAAAGGAGAGACACTCCCTGAGAATGTGTTACCACCTGGGAATAAGAAATACAAGAGGAACCCTCTTAGCTCTGCTAAGTTATTGAAAGGTAAAAGGAAGCAGGAAGTAGGCAGGAAGAGATACAGCACATGAGCAGTAAGTAATCTTCAACACATGACACCACCCACTAGTCACGGTAGTAGCAGAAATGACATGTGTCCACACAAACGTTTGTACGTGGATGTTCACAGAAGCTTCATTCATAATGTCCCAGCACTGGAAACAACCATAATGTTTATCAACAGGTGAATGGATAAAGAAATTGTGGTATATTTGTGAAATGGAATAGTAGTCAACAGTAAGAAGGAATGCGCTACTGATACTGATGAATCTCACAGACATTATGTGAAGTGAAAGAAACGAGACACAAAAGAAGAACCCACATTATATAATTCCATTCATATGAAACACTAGCCACACAACTAATCAGCAGTGATATAACTCAAGTCAGCATCTTCCTGGCGTGGGGGACAGGGAGGGGAGACAGGAGGCAGAGATTAACTGAAAAGAGAGAGACATTAAGAGAACCGTCGGAGGAGATGGAAATGTTCTGTGTCTTCACTGGGGTGGGAGTTTCACGGGTCAGTAGCCTGTACACTAGAATGCATAAATTTTATTGGATGCAAATTACGCCTCAATGAAGTTGATTTCTTTTTTAATTTCCTCATTCTTTCAGTCCAGTGCAATATTCTTTCAGAAAACGAAACAAGTTCCTTAGAGGGAAGGAGGCCGACAAAAATTATAGTGTTATATCTGAAATCACTCCACCATCCTGGCATTTAATTAATGGGGGGTGAATGCCAACCCTCACCAGTGTCCAGTCCACTGCCTGAGACACTGAGGACATCCTCTTCTCCCCCGACGGGTAGCAGCCGGCCTCAGCACCTACGGTGACCGTTTCTTTCAGGAGGCCTACCAACCTGTTATTCATGTAGAAAAGGCAAAGCTATGAGCACAGTAAAAATATTGCCGCATTGCCAGGCCAGAACGCTCCAGGTGATCACTGAGACTAGAGGACCCCTTGGGGGAAACTGCATTATAAGCCCAGGGCCTCTGCCTGTGAAACCCTTTGCTTTAATTACATAGCAAATGTCGTGGAGGACATTGTTCACTACTTCATCCTGTCCCCAGTACAGAGAGACACGAGAGAAATTCTTCTCTGGTCTCAGTCCCAGCATTAACTGTGCTAAGTTGTTTGTCACTTACGAACACTAATGCATACTAATATGATTCCTCTTTTGGAATCACCTGCTCAGAAGTTAAATATGTGCCCCACATCTAGAAAGCGTGCAAAACTTCAAGGCACACATTTTAGCCATTAACCTCACCCAGGTTTCACATTTATTTCCCTGTCATTATTTTCCTTTTGCTTTAATTTCCTCAATTACACTTTTTAATCAACTTTATTTTCTAGAGCAGTTTTAGGTTCACAGCAAAACTAAGCAGAAAGTAGAGGATGCCTATACACTCCCTGCCCCGGCTCATGCACGATCTCCCCCATTATAAGCATCACTCACCAGACAGCTACTGTTATCATCTATGAACCTACATTGACACCAGTTGGCCTCAGCATCACCCAAAATCCACAGTTTTACCTTAGGGTTCACTCTTAGTGTCGTATATTGTACGAGTGTGGATAAATGTGTAATGCCATATATCCACCATTATAGTATCATACAGAATAGTTTCAGTGACCTGTGCTCCACTTGTGTTCCATCTTTTAATCCCTTCCCCCAGTCCCAGCCCTTAGTAACCACTGATATTTTTACTGTGCTCATAGTTTTGCCTTTTCCAGAATGTCATGTGGTTGGAGTCATACAGTATGTAGCCTTTCTGATTGGCTTCTTTCACTTGGTAATAGGCATTTAAGGCCTTTTCATGGCCTGATAGTGCATTTCTTTTTAGCACTGAATAATATTTCATTGCCTGGGTGTACCACAGTTTATCCGTTCACCTACTGAAGGATATCTTGGTTGCTTCCAAGTTTTGGAAATTATGAATAAAGCTGCTATCTGTGTGCAGGTTTTTTGTGGACGTGAGGTTTCAACTCCTTTTGGTAAATACCAAGGAGTGCAATTGCTGGACTGTATGGTAAGAGACTATTTAGTTTTGTAAGAAATCTCCAAACTGTCTTCTAAAAGGACTGTACCATTTTGCATTCCCACCAGCAATAAATGAGAGTTCCTGTTGCTCTACGTCTTATCCAGCTTTTGATGTTGTCAGTCGTTTGGATTTTAGCCATTCTAATGGGTGTGTAGTGGTATCACATCGTTGTTTTAATTTGCATTTCCCTAATGACATGTGATGCTGAGCATCTTTTCATACAGTGTTTGCCGTCTGTGTAGCTTCTCTGGTGAGGTGTCTGTTCAGATCGCTTGCCCATTTTTTAATTGGATTGTTTTAGTTTTAAGAGTTCTTTGTATATTTTTGGCTAACAGTCTTTTAATGATATGTCTTTTGCATATATTTTCTCCCAATCTGTGGCTTGTCTTCTCATTCTCAATTACTTTATATAAATCTTTTTGTAGAGTATATTTTTAAAAGTCACCCTGATCCTTTTGGGGACAAATTAGTATATTGATAGTTTTTACACAGATTTTAAATATGAATAGAAGAGTGAAGGTTGTACCGGGGCGATTTTTTCTTTCTCTTGTTGTCTATCTTTTGCTGCTTTGTTTTGGCTCACTCACTGACTGCAAAGGCTTCAACAAATCCCTTCCTCTTTCAGGGCCTCAGTTTCCTCTTCTGCAGGATGAAAGAGCTGAATTAGACGATGCCTGGGGTTCCTTAACTATCTCACACTATACACCCTGATGGCACAGCCAGTGGAGGGCAGAACTCCAACTCATACCATAGCAACAGAGAGGCCCATACCCTAAGCAATCTGAAAAATGGATTTAACATGCTGACATAAGGTGGGATACCTAGTGACTCTCTCCAATCTTCACTAACATCTCTTTGAAGAGATACACCAAAATTGGGTATTATTTGATAAACTACTTGGAGAAGGATCTGGGATAGAAATCTCTCCAGTGCTGAAACTGTTGACTGATAAAGTGGAAGAAACACCAATACTCTGGGTTAAAAATGAATGATGGGGAGATTGGAAAAATAGAAGTGAAAATACTTTATAAATCTAAACCTGGAAATGCTTTGGGAAAAAAGCAAATGAATAAGAAGAGGCATTTCAAGCCCATGGAATCCTAGCACCTCTTGGTGCTCTCGTAGCCATTAGCACCACTTCAATGATGGTAAAGAGTCCTTGGAACCTCAAACTTTTTCCTATGATTCCCATCCCTTGCCATTACTAAACTAATAGTTTTGGGTTCCTTTTTTTTTTTTTTTTTACAGATGAAGAAACTGAGGTTTAGAGAGATTAAATGATCCACCTAAGACTACACAAGAAGTGACAGAAAGGAGCTGAAGTTCCAAGTCTTCCACCTTCAGGTCCAGGATTCTTTCCACCCCACATTCCGACCCCGCTGTGATTGGCTCAATTTCATCACTTTCCTGGGCAAATCTCTCCCTTCCTATGTCCATTGCCATTCTTCCTCTTCAGTCCCAGCTGCTGACCAATTTTATAGGGCTTTATGGACACATTTCAGATGATTCTAAGCCAGGAGAGATGATTAATATCACAGATGTTGGGTGAAGAACTGAAAACAACCCTAACAGGTTGGAATGCAGAGCAGAAACCAATATGATGGAATTTTACAGGTTTAATATAAAAACTTGAACAAGGTATGCCTCGACGCAGCTGAGTGCTGCTTTGTGTCTCCACATTTCATGCTGGTTCCCTGCCTAGAATGCCTTCCACCCTAGCCTACCTACCCAGAATCTGCTCTTCATCCTGCAAATCCCACCTGAATTATCTTCTCCTCCTGGAAGCCTTACCTGGGACATCCAGGCAGAATTGTCAAATCTTTCTTTGGTGTCACAACTATACCTAGCACACTTTTATTGATGCATTGACCTCAGAGTACTGTGTAATTGTGTGTATATGTCTGTTTCCTCTCTGGAAGCCAAAAGTCAATCGAATCATCGCAAGAATCCTGTGCACATCGTCATTATTTGTTTACATGTCTGCAAACTCCTGGAGAGCAGGATGTGGGTCTCATTCATGCCGTGTCCCCAGCCAGCACCAGACCAAAGCATATAAACTTTGATGCCAGCCAGTATGCTAGTGAACAAGACAGACAAAGGTCCTATCCCTGCAGTCTTATATTGTGGTAGAGGGAAGTCGATAACACACAACAAGTCAAAGCAAAAGAACAGGAACATTTCAGATAGTGGCAAGCGCTATGAAAAAATAAACAGGATTATTAGAAAGGGACCAACTGAGGGCTATCTTAGTCAGGTCAAGACAGGGCTTTGAAATTTGAGCTAAGGCTTGAATGATGCATAGGAACGAGCCGTGGGAAGATCTGGGGAAAGACCATTGCGGTCAGAAGAGCAGCGGGGTCAAATAAATCACTGAGCCATGAAGAAGCAGAGCACATTCAAGGGGCAGAATCAAGCTATGAATTAAGTTTAGAATCATACTTCAATCTTCCATGGGGGCAGGAGTAAAGGACTAGCATTAGAAGGGCATGACTAATATGTCTTGAATGCCTTCCAGATCCCTGGAACTCTACATACGTGATCTCATATCATCCACACAAGCAGAGAATAGACTATCCCCATTCTACAGGCGAGGAAACTGAGGCCCAGAGCTAGGAGGTGTGGCAGAAGCCAGATCTGGCTGACCCCTGCCCTGGCTTTTCCCATCACACCACCCTGTCACCCTGCACCAGCTGCCTCCTGATATGGTAGAAAAAAATGAAAGAAGAGACAACTCAGGTTTATGCCGGGTAAAAAGCAGTCAGTACCACAGAGGTGTGCAGACCAAAAGCTGTCTGCTTTTGGTATTTCAGGACATGAATGAGCAAAGCCCATCTCTCCTGCCCCTGCCCCTCTGTCATTGCCGCGGCATACCACCGGCACCCAGACAAGTCCTTCAAATACATTTTCTGAGTGTTGTGGTAAAGCTTCAGTTTGAAAAGAAACCTGGCTGTGAGAGCTGAGCTGCAGATAACTCCCTGAGCTCTCTCCCCCTAATTATGGTGCAAGCAGACAGCCAGAGAAACAAAGGCTTGGGCCTTCTGTTGATTCAATGTCGTCTCATCTGATGTCTAGGTATTTATTTTAATTCAGGACTTGGTTCCTTTAAAGGAAAAATCAAAGAGTCCCTGAAGAGATTCTCCTGCTAAGATTTCAATCTCCATTTCCTCCAAAATGGATGTCAAAGGCAGAAACCCCAGGGTCCTTGTGACAGTCCACTTTGGGTTTCTAATTTTGACAAGGAAACCATAATCTGGTGGTCTAAGCCCTGACAAAGAATGCAAGGAGAAGAAAATGAAAATCAAATTGAGGAATCGATCAAAAAACAAAAATGAGGCCTGAGCACAATGACATTCAGAGAAATAAAATCTCCTGAGGTTCTCAGCTAATAAGAGCAGCTGGTGAAGACCACCAAAGACAAGAGAGTGAGAAAGGGCTTCCAGTGAGAGAAAGCAGAGTGGCTTCTGAGGGACAATGGGGCAGAAATTAGCATTCCAATGAGCCAGCACAAAGGGACCCTGGCCAAGCCTGGGAAGGAGGCCCCTCTCGTCCTGGACCCTTCTTAAGGTCCATTTGTATCTCTCTGCAGCCTCCCCGCAAAATAGGCTGGCTTCCTACATGTTATCTTCTTGTGTATTTTTTAATAGAAGTGTGTTTGGGGGCTTCATTTAGCTAAAAATAAATCGCTCCTCTGCTTGGTATCTGGGCAGAACATGGCCCAGACATCCAAACACACACTTGTTGTCAGAACTTTGCTGTCTCCATTTCCCATTCTTTTAATAAAAGTTTGGATTCCACTGAGCGTTCTTCCACTTGTAAGCTCCAAACATTTCAAACAGCACAAAAGATAGGACGAGATGAAAGGAAAAGTACCCACAAATAGACAGCTAGACAACTAGTTAGCAGCTGTCTGCTTTTCTTCAGGGGTTTTTACAATTTTTTTTTCTGCAGGGGGGAAAAAGTGTATTTTTCATTCTTGAAGGAGGCTGACGACAGTCTCTCTCTCTCTCTCTCTCTCTCTCTCTCCCCCCCCCACCCTCTCTCTTTCTCGCATTGGCCCTTTTCCAAGCCTGTTTAGCGTTAGAAGGAGAAAAACACTTACCCTGCCATATGTACTCCTGACCTTTGGAACGCATTGTCCTTCTGGGGCAACGTGTGGAGAGCTGCAGCGTTTAAGTGGAATTGCTCACTCTCCATCTTTTATAGTCCAGTGTTTGCAATTTAATGAGGTTTTGGTGTTCCATCAAGTAAGGGCATTTCTTTAACAAAAGGAACCCCGAAGGCTGGGTTTTGATTTAAAGACCTGCCCTGGCTTCGTGGAGCTGCTTTCAATCTCTTTCGGACCCAGATCAAGTGAGGTTTAATTTGAACTTACTCCTCTTCCCCGCTGACAGTCCTGGCAAGGGCCTGATTCTTTAATTCCTGATTTTAATTGCAGCTGCACTGCAAGCGTCTGCCCTCTTTTGTCTCCCCTCATTGCCCGAGCACACCTTAGCTCGTGAGATGAGGGCTCGGCAGCGTGAGGACACACATTTGGAGCGCAGCTGAGAACACCTCCTCCCTCGGGGCTGGTCCAGACCCATTCTCAGCACTGCAGGTGATGCTGCAGGAGGAGAAGACAGTCAACGAGAGCTTCTCTGCCAGAGTTCCTTCAGGGCTGGAAAGGCGCACCTTTGCTCACACCTCGCTCTGCAACACTGCACTGGCATCCCCTCCTGCCTGGCAAACACTGCCACGGGGCCCTGTCACTCACCTGGCCGGACCAGGTTCATCCCCTACCCCTCATTCTCATGAGCGGCAATGTCATCCTTGTCTAGGAAGGGTTGTCGGCCCAGAGGGTCTGTCGACTACCTCTCAAATGTATCCACACCCTCTTTCCCAGCCTCTGATGGTGCCTGGGTGTAGGCCTTCTTCATTCCTAACTGATGTTACAGCCTGAAGTCTCATTTCCCTCTAATTCCTCCTCCATGCTGCAGCACGGAAGTGTGTTGGGTTTTATTACTATTATTATTATTACTATTCTGATCCTCTTCATCCCCATCCCCCAGTGATCCTCACCTGCCTCAGCATAAAGCCCCGAGCTGGTCTGGGCTCTAGGGCCCCTCACCATCTCATCTCTGCCCACCTCCACAGCCTCTTCTCCCATCACTCACCCCCAAGCCCAACACCAGTCACATCACCTACCAACTCTCAGGTGTCCATGACTTTCTTCAAGCTGACCTCTCCGCCCAGTGTCCTTGCCCCACCCCAACCTGGCCAGCACCTCTGCCCACTACGTGAAAGCTTTCCCTGACCCTGGTTTTGGTTAAGGGTCGCCTCTCTCCTGCCCCACAGCACTGCTGTCGGCCACTCGTTGGCACTAAGACTCGTTCCCCCTTCCTCAACCTTCTGCATCCTAGCCAGACAGGAAACAACGCACTTACCTCTCTCCCCTCAGCCTAGCCCAGGACGAGCCATCAATAAATAAAAACGGATGGGTGGATGAACTAATTCATTAAACATCTAAGAAACAAGTCAGAGGATTCTGCAGTCCTGGCAGCCACGGTAGGAAAAGAGGCCAAGAGGTCTTTCATGAAATCTCCCCTAGGTCAGCTTGTCTGTCTAAGGCTGACTTTCCATAGGATGGAGGGATGGCATGTAAGACACTGGGTGGGGAAAACATCTTGTCCCAGCCCTGTAGGTACCTCCTGGGCAGAGATACCTCGGTGCCACGGTTAGCCCTTCATATCCTGGAGCGGCAGCCTGAGGGTGCAGAACAAGACATGGACTGAAGTGCAAAGGTGTGGATCCTCTGCCACTTACTTGCTTTGGACTCTGCAGAAGTCACATGACCTATCTACACCTTCATCTGTTAATTAGGATAATACCACCCATCCTGCCTGTTTCATAATCTGGGCATGAGGATAACATCACATGTAAGAGCACTCTGCCAACCAAGGGTGACAAGCTATCGTCCTTATGTGACTTTTTCAAGGGTCTACCGTCTGGTCAGCTCAGCAATTGCACCTAAATTCTTTAAAAGTCTAACCCCTAGAAATGTTCTCCCAGTAAAATCTTGAACATATATTTACAAGCAAGTAGGATATAAGACACACCTATGTGGTACAAAATAATATTTTGGAGGAGCAATCAGCGTGTTTTTCCTTCATGACTGATTTTCTTCACTGCTCCTCCAAGGACGTCTGCGTCCTCCTATGTGAGTCACCTAATACTTGGAGGTAAGGGGGACACCAAGGAACCAGAAAACCAAGAGGGCATATTCTTAGATAATGAGTTCAACACCACTGGTCCAGGTGTAAGATGGAAAGACCTAGAGCATACTCTCAGAGTGCGTTCTTCTTGCCACTAGACTGGACTAAAGACTCGGGTTGAGAGAGGAAAAGAGGGGGGGACCCCATGGACAGAAACAGAGTGAGATGGAATGACCCCTGGCATCTGCCTGAGCAGGTGCCATCCATCACCATGGTCAACCTGGGAGCTGAGTCGAAACCTGGCTCCCTCAGTGTCATCTACTGATGACAACCAATCAATAGCAACCCTCACTTCACCCAGGAGAGGAGGTGTTCATCTCATCTCTGTCGCAAGAGTTTGCCCAGTTCCTCATCCAACCCACTCCATGTCAGAAATGGTCCAGGGCACTTGAAGGGCCCCCTACACACACACACACACACACACACACACACACACACACACACAACACACACCTGCACTAAGTAGAAAATAGTGCCCTGCAGACACAGGTGTTGGGATTGGGGGTGGGGGGTATCCCCACACTTGTCCAAGGTGAGACTAGATGGAACCAGCATAAGGTCTCCCACCAAGCTAGCACTGGGACACACACACACACGCACGCACACACAACTCCATCTGCTCCCCTTACGTGTGTATAAAGTACCCCTTAGACCTCACACAGAGCTTCAGAAACTAAACAGATAAGTCAAAGGCAAACTTTCAGGGAGAGAAAAACTCAGGCTCTTAACAAATACAATAGAATATTTACTCTGAAGAGTTGACTTAGAATAATATCAAGGTCTTACCTAAAGTAGTTACTACAATAAAATTTCTCTCTGTGTGCATCATCCCTACTCATCAAGGGTCTGGCGCTTTTCGCTCATATCAAGGAGCGCTCCTGGAGCCAGATGATGCCGGGTACAGAAGGGTTAAACACTGACACCCACTGAGTTGGTAGGGGAGGGAGGGATGTTGGATGGTGTTACACCGTCTCTGAGCATCCGTGTTTCTGCCCAAGAAGGGATCTGGTTTTTATTTATTCATACTCCGATCTTTCTGGCAAGAAGCAAGCAAGATTAAACCCCTCTGCCATCTCTGTAGCAAGGGCGGAGCAGAGTAATGGCTGACCGAAGCCTGAAGCATAAAGATGAGGAAAAGGCAGAGGGGGCAGAATCCTGCAAATAAATGAACAGCCCAAGCCCTAAGGAAGTAGCGAAAAAGTGGGCTCACAGCCACGCATGTTGGAGAACACAGACGTTCATTTGACCATACATTTTTAGGTACCCTTATGCTCCGGGTATACTGCACTGTGGGAACGGAAGTCACACCATCAACAGAGCTGCTGCCCTCGTGGAGGTTACTATCAACTACAAGAGAAACGATCACCGAGGCAATAACAATACTGTGGAAGGGAAGAGCTATGGTAGGGAAAGAAGGCTTCCCTGGAGGGTCCCTGTCATGGAAATACCCTGGAGAGGGACAGGAACGGTACTGTCAGAAGTAACTTTTAAGCTGAGGCCTAAAGGATGAGTAAGAGTTTTCCAGGCAAAGAGGAAGGAGGTGATGAGTGAATCAAGCAGTTGGAACGATCAGAGTTCTGACGCTACAGGACCAAGAGAAAAAGCAAACCCACGGATATATTTTGTGCGGCCCCCAGTTTTGCGGATTTGACCTTGTTGCTGTTATTGCTGTTGCTGTTCATTACTGGCCAACAATGAAGGTTTCACATGAGCATTCAGATTTCTGATTTCTCTTGAAATTCCCTCATAGTGAAGATCGGCTGGAATTGAGTAGTGATTGGCCCCTTTAAACAGGGCCCGATTTGCCCCAGTGCCCACCACTCCTTCTTGTGCCCCTAGCAGTGAGGCTTAGGTCAGTTGCCATTCATCGTGGAGCTTGTGATGTTGTCTTTCTAATAGGAGAGTTCAAGAAAAAGCAAAATGTTTCTTACATCCGTGTTTCTACCAAAATGGACAAGATAGGATAGAGCAAGGAAACCGTGTATCACCCCGCTCTCTGCCCTCAGTAGTATGGTTGGCCCAGCCCGGTTCACATTTGAATATTGAGACCCTGGTCTAGGTCTACATGAGGGTAGGAACCATGTCTTCTTCACCTCTGTGGATTCGGTACCACGCACAGTGCCTGGCACTTAGTAGAGGAGAAATAAATGTTTTTCGAATGAATTAAAAATGTGTACAATGGCTACAATGCAAGAAAGAGTGTATATTTTTTCAGGGAGTTGGGGGGAAAAAATCAGGATGAATGTAAAGGAGGAGCCTGACAGAGGGTGGAGAGGTGGGCAGAGGCCGTCACAGGAAGGTCTGACCAGAACTTTCTAGGGTTTAGTCTTTATCCTAAGGGCAACGGGAACTTTGTGAAGAATTTTAAGCAGAGGAGTGAACTTGACTAGCATGGTAGTAGGAAAGATCTCTCAGCAGCATCGCAAAAGACGGGTCAGAAGAGAACACATTAGAGTCTGGTCTAAGGAGACATCACAATGGCCAAGGTGATCAACGATGAAGGCCTGAACGAACAGCGATGGGGGGATAGTGGTAAAGAGTTTTTAGGTGACAGAATCACCGGGATTGGGTAACAGTTTGAGGGTAGAGAGAGGAGGGAAAGGGTCTGACTTAGGTCTTGGGGGTGGAACCATCCAGTACTGGAAACAAACAGGGCTCCCACGAATCCACTGAATCAGAATTGGTCCATATTCCCTGGTTTCTTCTTTTATTTTTCAATCTCTTGCCTTTCTAGAGGTTCAGCTACTGTTTCAGTGAGGCCTTGCCGGATAAAATACAGAACGCCCAGTTAAACTTGAATTTCAGAAAAACAGTAATTTCTTTTTTTTAATCTAAGTATGTCCCATGAAACATCTGGGCATCCTGTATTTTTATTTGCTGAATCTAATGACCCTAGTTTCAGCCCACATCTTCACCCAGGGATCCCCGCTGTGACCCTCCCCATGGCCCAGAGTGGGAATTCGAGGAAGCGTTATTTCCCTGCAGGGCAGGAGTCTGCAGACGCTGTTCTAGATTGCTCCTCTCTTGGCAAATAAATGGGGTCGTTTTTCTGTAATGTACTCCTGTAGCTCATCAAGTTTCGGCATAAAGAAATTACCACCATCCTCCACCAGCGTCGTATCTGAAAGAACCCAGGGATTAGCCATAAAGCAAAGCTAATGAAACAAGAGCACAGACACAAAGAGGGGCAGGAGAAGAGAAAGGGCAAATATGAGAAGAGGAAGAGGGGCAGGACAAAGGAAACCACCTCTATCATGGTTCAGACCCGAGACTCCAAGTCCTCGAGGAGTCTTACCACGGACACACGTGGGCGATGGAATTACTACTTTATTCCTCAATATTCCTAGTTTTCCCAATTTTCAAAAGTGCTACATTGACTATGTGCTACTTTTGAATCAGATTTTTAAAACTCAGTGAACGTCATTTTTAAATGGAAAAGTAGACAGGCTATTTGAAATTTTTGCCATGAAAGTTTTAGGATTTATCCTCAGACCTTTGATAGCAGTTAGCGCCCTTTGAGTTCATGGGACGGATGCATTTGTAGCAAAATCGATGGAAGAGACAAGGCTGTCTGATGACTGCATAAACGGTCATAAGGCAGAAGGAGTGCCGCTTACTGATGAAGAAGCTACTGGTCCAAAAATGTCTAAAATGTTAGAAGAACCCTATCCACATGCCATATCTTTTTAGCAGAACCTTTACAATCTGATGCCATTGTGCACCCAAAGTGTCGACCCAGAAAGGAAAAAGATAAAATGATATGTTTTCTTTGGTACAATGCCAATTTGCATATTTTTTTAACCCACACGTGAATTCCACTTGGTGCAAACTCTTCTCCCTAGGCGGGAGGGGGAAAGAGGTAATCATGACAAATTATCCTTTTTCCAAGTTATCATCATCTTGCTCTGTCTCTGTCAAATTGTTCCTCCAACACAGCAGCCTGCAAGCCCGGCTCACCCTCCCCCCTCGCGTGCTATTTATACCTTTTGGATCAAACCAGCACTTTTGCATATCTCAGCCATTTCAGGGGCTGAGATGAACTGCACTGCTTTCAGTCTTTTCCATCAGAGTTGCTCGTGGTCACGTCCCTGAATATCTTTAAGGACAATGCATTCCACAATCACTTCAATCTAAATCTGTCCATAATTATGATAGAAGGGGATAGGCTAAGTTTCACCCAGGAAGGAAGGGTTCATTTTTCAAGCCCACGTGTTGCTTCCACAGTATCTATCTGTAAGCAGTAACACAACCTTGACCTGCAATCCTGCAAAGAGGTGGGAGTGAGCTTCTTTTTTTTTTTTTCAATTCTCCCAAGGAAATGAATCCCTGTTTCTCCTAAGAAAAGACAGTCCTTTTTCTTCTTAAGCCATTTTCTTTCACAGCTGTTTGTCAGGTCTTGGTTTCTTTTGTTCCAGTGGGGACTCATGGAAAAGAAACACAGTATCCAAGGTGGTGGAAGACTAAGGAGAGGGGTAAAGGACTGGAAGAAAAGCAAAGGGAAGAGTGTTGCAAAGAAGAGAGAGAGGAGATGGATGGGAAGTAGGAAGTTAAAGAGATGATGACGCTTTGTCTTGGAACAATCAGCTCAGCAGGACATTGCGGCTGGTTCTTTCCAACTATTTTTTTCTGGATGCAAAGTAAGCGGGGCGCCTGCAGAATTTTTAAGCCTCCCCATGATGGTTGACAAGCTTCCCTTAGCACAGTCTCCTTTCTTACACTGAGACTCCCCCCTTTCTTTAGTCAGCATCCCAGGAGTTTATGTCCAAAGTATTTAAAATTATGAGATGTGGTTATATTCAAAACAAATTATTGATGCTACAAAATCAGGAGGCTTAAACATGAAAACAATACTTTTGTAAAACTTAAAGGATGAGGAATTGAAGGAGAGGAGAAAAAAATTTTAAGTCCACTTTTTCCAACCCACTAGGAGTCCACACATTTGGAAAATGCAAGGAAGCTTATGGTGTTTACTGGAAGCTTGTTGGACACTAGACAGTAAATTAGGCTGTGTTTCACCCATCTTCCCACTCAGGTTTAGGAAAATCTATAGGAAGGAGCCTCACGCTGGCCAGAGTTTCCCTTAACCCTCAAACAAGGAATGCAGTGAGTAGACAGCCTGGACCTCCATGACCTCAAAGGAAAAATTAGCTTTTCCACTTAATTTCTACCTGATGTGGGAGAGCGAAAAGAATACAAGATGTGGAATCAGGGGACCTGGATCAAGTCCTGGCCATTTAGGGATATGGATTAAGTCTCAGTTTTCTTGCCCTTAAAATCAGAATAATAACTAAAAATCTATAAGCATTATTAAGTGGATGGATTTACATATGGATGTAAAACACACCAGGTAAATGGGAAAGCTCTCGGTGTGTTGGTTATGGCCACCTTGTGTCCTGGCTCAAGGGGAGGGTCAGCCCCCATATCATCCTCATTGTTTGACTGTGGCATTTGCTTCCAAAAAAATCAGCCTCAGGATTTCAGGGTTCTCCTTGCATGGCCCTGTAATCAACCTTTCTCTGCTCCAAAAAAAAAGAAAAGAAAAGAAACACTGCCTTAGAGATTTCTGTTTACCCTCTGAGTGTATTCAAGCTCTTTAAAAGGGCAAAGTGAAAGTTAAAGAGATGACTCTTCCTTCCATGATTAAAATATGTCTCTAGACCAAAACGCTCACATCTAAAACGAAATTTGTAGTGTTTCCTGCAGGTTTCTTACAATGGGAACATGGTGGTTTAAGAAGCAGAAAGGAAAACAGGACAGAAACAAATTAACGTGCCCTAATAATAATAAGAGAAAACTTATAAACCCTTTTCCATGTTAGGAAGTAACTCACTTAACCCTCACTCTAGCCCTGTGAGGTATGTACCATTAAAACCCCACTGTACAGATGAGGAAATTGAGGCCCAAGGCATGTGAATGACATACGCCCAGAGTCTCATAGCTAGTAAATGACAGTGTGGCGGAATTCTGGTTAATTTGAGCATGCAGTCTAGAATCAGTGGGGGTAGAGTGTTGGCAATGCAGGTGACAGACACGTCGTTCAGTGTTTCTACTTTGCCTTCAGGATAAAGTTCAAGCCTTTTAGCAATACCCATGAGGCCCTCCATGGGCTGGCCTTGGACGACCCCGCCACCTTCATATCCATCCTGCCATGTCCTCACATACTCCAGCCATACTCACCTCTCTGCAGCTCCTTTAGGTGTCATGCCTTGCTCTTCACTCTTTCCTTTTTTGTTTTCACTGGAGTGTAGTTGCTTTACGATGTTGTGTTAGTTTCTGCTGTACAGCAAAGTGAATCAGCTATAAATATACATATATCCCCTCTTTTTTAGACCTCCTTCTCATTGTCACCACAGAGCGTTGAATAGAGTTCCCTGGGCTATACAGCAGGCTCTCATTAGTTATCTATTTTATACATAGTAGTGTATATATGTCAATCCCTATCTCCCAATTCACTCCCTTCCCCCCTTGGTGTCCATAAGTTTTTCCTCTACATCCGTGTCTCTATTTCTGCTTTGCAAATAAGTTCACCCGTACCATTTTTCTAGATTCCACATATAAGCGATATTTTACAATATTTGTTCTTCTCTTTCTTACTTCACTCTGTATGACAGTCTCTAGGTCCATCCATGTCTCTGCAGATGGCACTATTTCATTCCTTTTTATGGCTGAGTAATATTCCATTGTATATATGTACCACATCTTCTTTATCCATTCCTCTGTTGACAGACATTTAGATTGCTTCCATCCTGGCTATTATAACTTTTCACTCTTTCTTAATCCACATATATACTTTCCATAACCACTCCTTGTCTACACACTGCAGCTTACGCATCTGGGAAACCTCAACTCAACCAAACCCAGTTAGTTCCGTCTACTCCTCCTTCCCATCCTTCTTGCCCCTCACAGTATGCCTAATGCACATCCACTGTATCCACTGATAAATAAAACACAGGACCAAGTTCCTTGACTGTTTCCACAACTAGACCCTGACTTCCTTGAAGAGAGACAGCATCTTCTAACGGAATATGTCTACAAGGTGTTAGTTGCCAATTAATACTGTGGACTGAATGAACGACCAGGAACAGAAAAGAGCAGAAAAAAAAAATAATAATGCTTATATGCCACAGAAGTGGATATCTTCAGCATTTTAAAAACATGTTCACAAATTTTCTTGTTTCACCCTCAGAGGGTTTTATAAAGTCAAATGTTTTGCCATAAAAATACAGATTTTCAAATTATTTTCCCACCCCCGAACGAAAAAAGATCTACATGATTTCTGTGTCAATTTGTACAAACTCCCTACTTTAAAATCTCCATGTTTTCCTTACCTCTCCTTTCTTCCTCTCGTCCACAATAAGCTTCATTTGGGCCACATTTTTACACATTTATAGGTTTCTCTGATGTCCTAGAGAGTTCATATCTTCCACTTAGGGGCCTTTGTTCTTCTTCCCCTTTCTTTCTAATAAAATTCCACAAGCTCTCTTTGTGACAATAACTAGCCACTCTTTTTTCTTTCTGCCTCATAATTAGTCCTCTGGCTCTAAAGCCTTTTGCTATGGGGCATGAAGAAGCCAGGAACTTTCTGTCTTTCACCAGCAGTCTGAAATGCATAATATTCTGATAACTATCTCTTTTGTTCCTATTCTGTTCTTTTCTGCACCCTCTCACAGTTTAGCCTCCTTAGCTTCTATTCACTGATTTTTCAGACGGTTCTCTGAGGATCAGTGGGAACGCCTGAGAAGCCCAGCAGGGGGCACAGAGGGGGCAGCAGGCAGGGCGCCCCCTCCCCCAGCCTCCAAGCGAAACCACTGCATCTGGCACTTACTGGGCTTTGGCTAAACCACCACGTGAAGAAAGGATTCTGAGTCTGAAGCTTCAGGCAGTATGAAAGTCACTGCTCCACCCGCTGGACTGTGTTGGAGACTTCCTCTGCTCTTACTTTTTATAATACAACACTTGCCTCTGTTTTCTTTTTGGGCTCTAGTCTTCTTTTCCTCAGCATTCCCAACATACATGCAGTCCCTAACCTTTGGAGTTGGCCTGGACTCCACCCTTTTTCTCATCCTAAATCACCCAGAATTCTTGGTTCTACCTCAGAAAAGATCCTTACATCTGGCTCCTCTTCAATATTCCCCCTGCCTTGTTTTGGCTTGGAGTTCATCATCTCTCAAGAAAGCTCTTATACCTTACACTCTTCCACTGGGTCTCTCTCCTTCTCTCTCTCTCAAGAATAACCTTCCTGGACTTTCCTGGTGGCGCAGTGGTTAAGAATCTGCCTGCCAAGGCAGGGGACATGGATTCGAGCCCTGGTCCGGGAAGATCCCACATGCCGCCGAGCGACTAAGCCTGTGTGCCACAACTACTGAGCCCGTGGGCCACAACTACTGAAGCCCACGCACCTAAAGCCCATGCTCCAAAACAAGAGAAGCCACCGCAATAAGAAGCCTGTGCACCACTAAGAAAAGCAGCCCCCGCTCGCCGCAACTAGAGAAAGCCCACGCGCAGCAACAAAGACCCAAAACAGCCAAAAATTTAAAAATAAAAGAATTTATACAAAAAAAAAACAAAAAAAGAATAACCTTCCTAACACACAAGTGTCCCCAAGGTACTCTGTCCCCTGCATCTCTAGTTCCTCACTCCCATGCATGCTATCTCTATCAACCCAAATCAACCCAAATGCAGAGCTGAACCCTCTTCGAGGTCCTTCCAATGACAACCAATGAGCAAGGTCACCTTGACTGAAGTTTTTTAGAGAAGATGGAGGAGGAGACTGACAATTTCCTCCCCATGCAAAGCACGTAAGAATTCAGATTAAATTCTTGTCTCCTCCATGTCTCTTCTGGACCAGGCCACCCCTAGGGCTTTCTCTCCCTGAACTTTCCCCTGAGCAGTGCCTAATGTCTCTGGCTTCTCCCCCCTGTAACCACAGATACACCTCTAAACTTCTCATTCCTCCTACAGGTGTAGAGCTTAAGCGTGAGACCCCATGGGACCAGGCAGATCCAACTAGACTCCCAATTCTTCCCCTTGCTCTGTGACCTTAGATAAGTTACTTTATCTCTCAGAGCCTCATTTTTTTTAACATCTGTGCAATGGGATGATAATATTCCTCTCAACAAGGTTTATATAAGGATTAGGGATAATCCATGTAAATCATAGAACACATAATAGCCACCTAATAAATGGAATTAAAAATAATTTGGTGTCATTGCTGCTCCTGCTACCACATCTCCATCACGTTTGCTCTAAGGAAACAAGTTCCTCATCCATGAATCTTGCTCTATAACTGTGGAGGTTACTCTGCTATAGGTTGTCATTGTTGCCTGACTGAGCCCTAAGAAAAGGTCTTCTCTCTCTGGATGTAACATCAAGATATAGAAACGGCTGTAGCTATTCTCCTGAAAGGTGTGTGGTAGAAGGTGTCCCCTCTGTGACAGGGAAGAGAAGCTAGGAAGGGAGGGAGCCCTCTGGGAGCCTCAACCTAGTAATATGGAACTGAAAGTTCTGGATTCACAACATCCTACCTTTACTTTCGACCACACAAGGTCAGCACAACTAACACCTGCATTATTCAAGGGTCAACTTGCTGTTTCAGCCTAGGTATCCTTGGACATCATCGAAGATGGAGTTCAAGAAGGTGGCACTGCTCTTCAGATTGGTGCCAGGAGAGCTTCAGGCTCTTTGATAACAGCTGAGCCCTCAGCTGTGCTTTGACTAGCATTGCTTTTAGTTGTCTGGGACCAGTTCCCTCTCTATGCCCTTCAGTGACTGCTCCGAACCTCACCACTCACTTCAGGTCCCCCATGTCTTCCCTGTATCCCTCTCCCTTAGATGATCTCACAGAAAATTATTTCACAGACAAAATAGGTGACCCAGCCTGGATTCCCTTATCCCCTGCCCTCTATACCAACAACCATCCTATACCATGTTATCCTGACCTTCTGCCTCCAATATCCAAGGAAGAAATGTTCCTCCTTCTGCTCTAAGCACAGTCCTCTTTATTGTTCTTGTCTTATCCTTTCCCATCAATTGTCCTTTAAATTTGGATGATCCAAATCCTCCCTCTCTACTGAATCCTTCTCCCACCACTGAGAAACGTGAACAAGTATCTCCTAACCTTAATGTCCTCTCCCATTTCTATACCTTATCTAGTAGCTACTCCCCTCATTTCCCTCTTTTCAAAGCCAAGTACCTAGAAAGTTGTCCACTTTCAGTGTATTTGGACTCCATCATTCACGTCTCAATTCAACCCCCTAAATGCTCTCACCAAGAATACCTGTGAGCTCCACATCATACAACCCAGTGAACACTCTTTAACCTTCACCCCGTGACCCTTCAACTCTTGCTCAGCACTATCACTAGCTCAATTATCTATTTATTTTACTTTTATAGTAAATTATTAATAATAGTAGGCAACTACAGAGCAGGAATTATAGTTGAAATTTCTCTAGATCTTAAACATATAAATAAACAAGTAATCTATTCTACTCAGACAAGAGTAGGTCTTCTTGTATTCACCTATCAAAGAGACCAGATCTGAAATCTGTAAGAGCCATCGAGACTCACCATAACCACTGTCAGAAGGATAGTTTTACAAAGGTTACACTGACATTTGAAATATATCCAAATTGTGTTATTAATTAAAAAAATAGCAATAATAGTATTCACGATGCACTTCAGAGTTTATAAAACACTTGTGTTTTACTCGTGATGATACCGAGTCTCAGAGAAGTTAAGTAATTTGCCTAATGCGCCACAGTCCAGTAAGCCAGGGATGCTGAGGTTAGATTCGGGTAAACTAGACTTCCTAGTTTCCCATGGAATTAGTAAGAAAATTTCTGAAACACATATATAAATGCATAGACAAACCAATGCATGTGATAAATAAAACTGAAACCCTCCATGCTACATAGCTCATGAAAATGATTAGTGTCTGTAAGTAAAATCTTCATTGCTTTAGAACGAAAAACCAGAGAAATGTGGCCCGAGTCAAACAGCAGTATCTGAAAACTCACTGAGTCCAACTCTACAATCAGGAAGTTTACTCCCAGGCAGATGACAAACAAGGTTTCACTCTCCAAAGTCACAGCGGCCAAGTGGACACCGGGAGAACAGGATATACACACACACACACACACACACACACACACACACAAACACCCAGGGAAGCCACCCACCAAACCTTCAGGCCCTAATTGTACAAGCACACCAATGAAAGGAAGTGCCTTCTGGAGATATTTCCTGGGATATGCAGCCTGCCTTTTATTTCACCAATACACCACTGTGTCAAATTACAGCATTCACGATATTCCTAACCCTATGAGTCCAAAAGCTCACAAGAGGGTGGGAACCTCTCAGCTGCCACCTTTCATAAACTGATGAGGTCTACGGTGACAAGGTGGTGTGCTGGAAGCTGCAGCTAAGAGGAACATGCAAAGGAAGACACTTGCTGACTTCCCCTTGATCCATGGGGAGGTTTAAGGAGATGTGCACTGGGAATACAGCATCTACTCTGTCACTTTAATCAAGAATCTCACTTTTTGATTTCCTAAACCATTATAGTCACATCCTAACTGGGATCTGAGCCCCTAATCTCAGTTCTCTCCAATCCATAACCAGAGTGAGCTTAGTAAAATGCCAATCTGACTATGTCACACCTCTTCATGTATATTTAAAAAAACAAACAGAAAAACACCTCCAATAAATCACAGCTGCCTTCAGGATAGAGGCTGAATCCCTCAGTGCTGAATCTAAAGTTCCTCATCCTTTGGCCCCATTCTGTGTCTTACCCTCAATCCCACGTTTTGCCATGCCAGGTTAATTTCAGGCCATATTCCCATGGGTACGATATTATCTCATGCCCCATACTTATATTGAAGCCAGACTTTTTGCTTGAAATGCCCTTTCCCTTTGTCCATTAGGCAAACTCTTACAATGCTCCAAAGCTTCAGCTCAAATGCCACCGGGTCTAGACCACTCCACCTCCATCCCCAAGAAAATTAGCTGCTGTCTGCAACGTGCTCCTACAGCCCCCATGCTGACCTTCATTCTGCATTATCCTCCATATGTTACAACTGCCTCTTTTTTAATCTGTTACCCCAACTAAACTGTGGTGACAGGGATGGTGTCTTACACACCTATACATTCCCGGTTTTGTGAGGAGTACAGAATAGATGTTCAGTGCAGGTCTGCTGAAAAAAGCCCACGGAGCATTTATGGAACTTCCTAAGTACACTGTAAAATGTATTGGAAAATGCATGTGTAATGTATAGGGATCTCTTTCCAACTATGTTAATACCAGGTGAACAAATCACTGGAGTGGTAAAGTGATCTCACTTGTCTGCTTCCAAACATTGGCCTAGAGACCACATCCAATCTCGGATAAAGTTTTTACTAGGTCACAATAAAATAAGAATAAAGTAACATAGTGAGATTTTCTACAATTATTCCTTTCCTCCTAATGTTTTTGGTGTTAAGAGACCTTTATGTTAGTGAGATAAGTGAAGCAGTAGTAAACAGCAGTTTTGTTCAGATTTCACTTATTTGTTTATGCCTTTACTTGGCAATCTAAAAAGAAGCAAGTCAATATTGGTCTTTGTAACAGTCAGGGTCTCAACAGGAAACAGAATTCACACCAGATGGTTCAAATAAGGAGACTTTAATGAAGGGACCACTCACAGAGCTGGGAGAGTTGGGAGAATAAACAATGGGGGTGAGAGGCCCAGAAGGGTCAAGGGGAGGAGACAGTGTCACGGGAGCCTGGTGGGAGCTAGAGCCCTGGAAAAAAGGCCACCCAGCAGAAGCCATAGCTTTGAGTGGACATCACTACTCCTGACATGCAGAACTGAAGCAACGTTTCTCTCCGGTCACCCCTCAGTCTTCTGCCAGGGACTCCCATTGGCCACACCCAACTGGAAGCCAGCCAGCAAAGGTGGTCAAAGGGCAGAGCCCATTAGGGTCAGCCTCCTGGGCACAGAGAAGGTCAGAGTTGGGCACAGAATGAATTGGGGGAAGGAGAGAAATTAGTAATAACCTGCATTGTTCCCCTCCATTTAAAAAAAAATTTTATTGAAGTATAGTTGATTAACAACGTTGTGTTAAGTTCTGCTGTACAGCAAAGTGATTCGGTTATACATATATATTCTTTTTCATATTCCTTTCCATTATGGTTCATCACAGGGTATTGAACACAGTTCCCTGTGCTATACGGTAGGACCTTGTTGTTTATCCATTCTATATATAATCGTTTGCATCTGCTAATCCCAAACTCCCAATCCATCCCTCCCCACCCCCCTCCCCCTTGACAACCACAAGTCTATTCTCTATGTCTGTGAGTCTGTTTCTGTTTTGTAGATAAGTTCATTTGTGTCGTAGTTTAGATTCCACATTTAAGTGATATCATATGGCATTTGTCTTTCTCTTTCTGACCTACTTTGCTTAGTATGATAATCTCTAGGTCCATCCATGTTGCTGCAAACGGCATTATTTCATTCTTTTTTGTGGCTAACATTCCATTGTATATATGTGTCACATCTTCTGCATCCATTCATCTGTCGATGAACATTTAGGTTGCTTCCACGTCTTGGCTATTGTGAATAGTGCTGCTATGAACATAGGGGTTCATGTATCCATTCCCTTCAATTTTTTAACTAGTCCATGAAAACTAAATCTTGGCCATCCCTGATCTAGTGGCCTGAGCACCCAAAAGAAAAACAGATTCCTGGATTCTAGATTAATCCCTTCTAGTTATTAGCTGGATGACCTAAGCAAATTCGTTAACCTGTCTGGATGACATTTTCTTCATCTGTAAAGTGGGAGTAATAATCCCTGTCCTACCAAGCTCCAAGGTTGCTGCAAGAGAGATCGTTGTCAAAAGAGGCAATGCAAATGAAAGGGCTTAAAAGCTGCAAAGTCCTGTACGGTTGAATTTAACCAGCTCTTACTTAGGCCCTACTGTGGGCCAGACTCTGTTCTAAGGCCTTAACAAATAACATTCCCAGCCATCCTTCCTGCAGGTTTTCTCCGTATATGGTGGGGCGTATCTTTTCCTCACAGGAGCAGAAAATGTTAAAGGATGAACGTTGGCCTCATCTTTACCATCAGTGTTGTAACAGGAATCAACCTCATTTATTCTGAAACAAGAATGCTAAGCTAACCTTATACACCATGTTAAGAGCTTTCGAGGTAACTTGATACTTTTATTAAAAATAAGATTGATGAGTGAATAAAGAAAACATGGTATATATACATAATACACACACACACACACACACACACACACACACTCAACAGAATATTATTCAGCCTTTAAAAAGAAGGAAACCTGCCATTTGTGACAACATGGATGAGCCCGGAGGACATTACGGTAAGTGAAACAAGCCAAACAAAGACAAATATTGCATGATCTCACTTATATGTGGAATATTTTTTTAAACAGCCAAACTGCAGTTGCCAGGGGCTGGGAGGAGTGGCCATGGGAGTTATTATTTCAGGGGTTCAGAGTTTCAGTTTTACAAGGTGAAAAGAGTTCTGGAGATGGATGGTCGTGATGGCTACATAACAAAACGATGACGCTTAACACGACTGAACTGTGCACTTAGAAATGGCCACAGTAAGTTGTATGTTATGTGTATTTTACCACAACATAAAAATAAATTATAAAAATAAACAAAATAAGACTTCCTTTACGTTGTTTTCATGTATTTCACTACTTGAGGAAAATAAGAACTAGTGGCAGACTGTGGACATTTAGTACCGCCATTATTGTTATTACTGTTGTATTAGTCAACCAAAATTGAGACTCTGTGATGGCCTAGGGCTAAACACAGAACACTCTCCTGGGAACGTAACCCATTTTTATGGCATTCCTTCGGTTTGTTTTTCCAAACACTCCAAAATGAATAATAACAATAATCAACGGATACCGTAATTGTTTCCATCAACAACAGTAACCCACGTGTTCCATCACCCATTCTCTGCTTTGCCGGTTGGCTGACCGTGACCACCTACATTTTGCCCTATGAGACATGCTACAAGAGTGGGTTGCGCCAAGCCTGTTCTGAACACCCTTCCTTGTGCCTGAAGCCCCCATAAAACATGACCACAAATCATCACAGACAGAATTTCCAGGGAGGTGTTGGAGGCCATGACTGAAGGTCAAAGTCTTTTGAGTTTAGTGACATATTGTCATTAGAGACTTTCTTTCATCCTAGAGATGCACAGGTCTCAAGCAGCAGTAGGGTAGCAGAAGAAGACAGGCACTGAAGCCAGAGAGACTGGAAATCAAATCCCCACTCCCCCACTCACTAGGTGTGAGACTTTGGGGAAGTCACTTAATGTGTCTGGGCCTCAATAAAGGAGCAAAATAATTTCTGCCTCAAGGGATTGTTGTAGAAATCAGTGAGATGGTGAGAATAAAGATGGTCTGGTGCCTTGCACGTAGCAGGTGCTCACTAAATGAGTATGATGAGCAGAGATCAGACTTGGGGTTGCCAAGGGGGAGGGAGGGAGGGAGGGTGTGGGGGAGAGGGATGGACTGGGAGTTTGGGGTTGGTAGATGCAAACTATTACATTTAGAATGGATAAGTAACAAGGTCCTACTGTATAGCACAGGGAACTATATTCAATCTCCTGGGATAAACCGTAATGGAAAAGAATATTAAAAAAAGAATGTCTCTACGTGTATAACCAAGTCACTTTGCTGCACAGCAGAGATTGACACAACTTTGTAAATCAACTATACTTCAATTAAAAAATAAGTATGAAGAGGAGGAGGAGGAAGAAAGCCTACGATGTCCCTAAACCGAAGGGGTGGCTGAGGATGAAAACATCTCAAGTGGATGAGTCTAAGATTTGGCTTTCTCATCAGACAGGAATCAATGTTGATCAATGCTCCCTAATAAGTATGGTGCCTCTCCTTTCTCCAACCAGCTACTCAAGGGAGTTGGCCAGTCATACTTCCCATCACACTACAGGCCACACAAGGGAACGCATGACCCAGCCTGGCTAATCAAAGTCCTTCCCCAGGATTTCCCAAATTGCAACTAAGATGAGAGAGTCTTTTCTACCCTGGAGTCCAAGCTAAAAAAATATGGCCTAGGACCTGCCCGTGCCCTGGAATACATAAAGATAATTTAGACCTGCCTTCAAAGCAATATGACCTCTACAGAAAGTATCTGAAAGTGTTTGGTACCCTAGTTGCCCTGAAAACTTCAGCTGTTTGCTTACCTGTTTCTCTTCCAGTAGCCCAGGAGCTCCTCAAAATTGTGGATCTCATTTTATCTACATTTACCACATGCTAAGGGCTCAATGAATGTTTGCTGAAATAAAATTAAATAAACATCTGGAATGGATAAAGAAGATGTGGCACACATATACAATGGAATATTACTCAGCCATAAAAAGAAATGAAATTGAGTTATTTGTAGTGAGGTGGATGGACCTAGAGTCTCTCATACAGAGTGAAGACAGAAAGAGAAAAACAAATACCGTATCCTAACACATATATATGGAATCTAAAAAAAACAATGGTTCTGAAGAACCTAGGGGCAAGATGGGAATAAAGACACAGACCTACTAGAGAATGGACTTGAGGACACGGGGAGGGGGAAGGGTAAGCTGGGACAAAGTGAGAGAGTGGCATGGACATATACACACTACCAAATGTAGAATAGATAGCTAGTGGAAAGCAACCGCGTAGCACAGGGAGATCAGCTCAGTGCTTTGTGTCCACCTAGAGGGGTAGGATGGGGAGGGTGGGAGGGAGATGCAAGAGGGAGGAGATATGGGGACATATGTATATGTATAGCTGATTCACTTTGTTATAAAGAAGAAACCAACACACCACTGTAAAGTAATTATACTCCAATAAAGATGTTTAAAAAATTAAATAAACATCTGGAACAAAAGAAAACTATGAAACATGTAATATAAAACACACACTCTTCACAGACACAGGATGGTTTGATTTAGCGTTACCCACCCCCACCCCCCACTTAACTGAGTCTAAAACATGTGGAAATCACACTATTTACCCACAGAATAGTTACACTATGCCCCTCCCCCAAAGGGCTCAATGAATGTATAAACCAATAAAAGGGCATTTTTATTTTTTCCTCTTCTCCTTTGTAAGAGTGTCTCCTGGCTTGGAAGGGAGAAGGAAGATAAACAGCAGTCTCTGAGCGCTTTTGAAGCTGGGCTATCAACAAAGGATCTTCTAAATCAATTCACCACCAGAAACGGAATGCAGGCGCTTCTCGGAAATGTCTCACAAAGAAGCACAGAGAAAGGCTCTCTGAAGGCGGAAGCAGGACATGTTTCCATCCTGGAGATGGAAATTGAGGACGGCGGGAAAGCCTGTGCCCCCAAACCTTTCCCAGGGTCCGCAGTGCCTTGTAGCTCCGTGGCCATTTCAATGCAAACCATGCAAAACGGGTCAGAGAGCTTTCTCCAGGCCACACGGGTGAGTTGCCATTCCAAGCATGAAAGTCAGATTTCCCAGGTCCCCTCCCCTGGACTCCCTACCCGTTCTGCCAGCACCAGGCCCACCGCGCAGTTAACGCCAGCAGAGGAACAAGAAGCACTGAGAGGCACCAAGTTGAGCATCTGCCAGCACCATCTGCAGATTCCACAGACCGAGGGGACACAGGCAGCCTCAAACCCCACTGAATCTAAAGAGTGGGGCTGTCAGAGGGAGATCCAAAAATATGATTCTGCCCAGGTACCTTGAGCAGATCAAGCTCTTAAGAACTCATGTTCTGGGACTTCCCTGGTGGCGCAGTGGTTAAGAATCCACCTGCCAAGGCAGGGGACACAGGTTTGAGCCCTGATCCGGGAAGATCCCGCACGTCGCGGAGCAGCTAAGCTCGTGTGCCACAACTACTGAGCCTGCGCTCTAGAGCCCACGAGCCACAACTCCTGAGCCGGGTGCTGCAACTACTGAAGCCCACGCGCCTAGAGCCTGTGCCCTGCAACAAGAGAAGCCACCACAGTGAGAAGTCCGCCCACCACGATGAAGAGTAGCCCCCGCTCGCCGCAACCAGAGAAAGCCCGCACGCAGCAACGAAGACCCAACGCAGCCGAAACTTAAATTAATTAATTAATTTAAAAATAAAAACCCTCATATTCCACCTAATCTCATGAGACTGATGTACAAAGCAAAATGGCTTTTTTTTTTTCCCAGTGGCCTATTTTTAGGGCAGTTTTAGGCTCACAGCAAAATTGAGTGGAAAAAAATGGCTATTTTTAAATTTATAACTGGGATCAATAAACATGCTTTGAGTTTCTACTATGAGTCATGTGCTATTTGGAAATGTAGCAAACATGATTGCACTGCCCTGACACCAAGTTGCTCACAGTGGGTGAAAGGGAAGATAAACAGATGATTACAAGACAGGGTAATAAGCATTAAGACGAAGGTGAGCAGACAATGTTACAGTAACACAGAAGACAAGCTCCTAGAGCACGCTGAGGGATCAGGGAAGTTATCGGGGAGATGTAATGCCTGTGTTGGGTTTTGAAGAATGCATAGGAGTTTTCCAGGTGAGTGAGCAGCCCATGGGACACTCATTGATGCCTGATGTCCTTATGAACACCACTTGCCCAAGCTCAAGGCCAAAGGAACCTTAACAAAAAGTCCCTGCATTTACCTTCTCTGAATCCAGGAAGTCCTCCACGTCCTTCTTTAAAGTTCTGCCCCTTAGGCGCTTGGGATTAACATACACATACTACTATATATAAAATAGATAACCAACAAGGACCTACTGTATAGCACAGGGAACTCTACTCAATATTCTGTAAGAAGCTATACGGGAAAAGAATCCGAAAAAGAATGGCGATATGTTATTCATATGAATCACTATGTTGTACACTTGAAACTAACACAACACTGTAAACCAACTAAACTCCAATAAAATTTTAAATATATATAAAAAATAAAGTTCTGCCCTAATTTTTTACTTTCTTCCTTTTTCTCCTGTTTCCATTGTAAATTCAACCTCTTTTCAGCCCTCTCAGATCGATGACCCATTGGATGGTTTCCAAACTTTGATTCAGTTTCTGCCTCATATGCTGTCTCTCTTGTCACCCCTTTCTGCCCTACCCACTGGAACATCTGGATGTACTGTGCTACATCTCAGGGCAATATGCCTGAGTTCCAGGCTTCATGACCTTCGCTAGCTTAGCAACGGGGAGACTGGACCATTGCAGGCAGTGGGAGCAATGCGTAATGTCAAAATAGCCTCTATCATGAGTCCTCTGCTCACCCAGACTCCCCAGTCAGGTATAATCAGATGCCTAGAGGACACCAGCTCCAAGCCCATAGAATTTAAGATCCTAAGAGTGAGTTCTCCAGCTCGCAGCCAAAGCCCCACGAAGTATAACATCATCCCAAACAGGAAGGTCACAGGAGAGAGCATTCTCAACACACTTAAGGATGCATGCTGATCTTAATTCAATTTGAACATCTCTAATGATCATTAAGTGAACAGATCTCAGGACCGTCCCTCAAGCTCTTTTCTTATGAAGACAGCCAAGCTCAGCCATTCTGCACCGAGCTGCGTATAACTGTGCCCCTCAGAAGGGGACCTTTTTACAAATTTTGAGGACCTCCTACCGTCATGTCCTACACCCCCTTCAACACAATTAAAATGAGGCATTTTACCAACAACCTCTGGAGCTTCCTCCCATTCCTTCTCATTTTCCCAGAGTGAGGTCCTTTCTCAAAGCCAGCCTTTGCCTCAGCCCACCCTTATGCCCATCTGTAAACACAAACTGACTTGTTCCATGAGTTAGAGGCTTCTTTCTCCTTATGGACCGTGAGCTCCAAAGGGGCAGGAACCACATCTTCAGACTTCTTGTGTGTGCTGTGCAATGTGGGGAGAGTCACTTAGCCTCTCTGTAAAACTGGGGGAAATAATAGAACCAACCTCAGAAGGTCCCGGAGAACATTACATGAAATGATGTACAGAAAAGCCTCAGCATGGCATATAATAAGTATTCAAAACATGTTTGCTATTATTATTAATATTATAATTAATTATCTCTGGATGTTAGATCCTTCATCAATTAAGTAGTAAAAAAGTAGGTACCCCACTGGGTTATAGTAAATAAACGAGATGATGCGTGTAAGGACCTAGTATGGTGCCTGGCGCACACTAGGCTTTTTATCAATGGAGGCAATTAATACCAATGCCCTGAGTAATTGCTTCTTGGCTTGAACTCTGAAAGAAGTGAGTCTATACTTTGAAGTAGAAGATCTGAAACAAAGCATCAATCTTTTATTTCATGAAAATTCACTCCACAGAATACTCAGGGGCAGAGGGGGAGATAGAAAGCTACGCCCTGTAAGTTGAATCAGTCTCTTTCTTTGACTCAATAGACGTTAATAAGCACTTACTAAGCGTCAAGGTGTAACATGGTGATGTGATATATTTCTTTGTGGCAACAGCTTGAAATATCAAACTCCTTTTCTCTCCAGCTTATTTCTCACCCAGATTATCAAAGGCTAGATCCAGTGACGACTTTACAGGGTGGTACAGACGTGGGTAAAAGTACCAGAAGAAGTGACATCCTAAGATAAAAAGCAAGTTGGGGAGGAGAAACTAGAAGGGGGTATGTTAGTTTCCTAGTGCTGCCATAACAAATTACCACAAACTGGGTGACTTAAAACAACAGAACGCATTCCCTCATAGTTCTCAAGGATAGAAGTCCAAAATCAAGGTATGAGGAGGGCCATGTTCCCTCTGAAGGCATTAGGGGAGAATCTTTCCTTGGTTCTTCAAGCTTCTGGGAGCTGCGGTGGGGTCCCTGGGCTTGTGGAAGCATCACTCCAACCTCTGCCTCCATCTTCACATGGTTTTCTTCCCTGTGTGTCCTCCCTTCTTCCCATAAGGACATCAGTCACTGGATTTAGGTCCCACCCTAATCCAATATACCCTCATCTTAACTAATTACATATGCAAAGACCCTGTTTCCAAATAAAGTCACATTCACAGGTACCAGGGTAATGTTAGGACTTGAACATATCTTTGGGGGACACAATTCAACTCATTACAGAGGGTGTCTTCAAAGTTAAGCAGAAAAATAAAATAAGATACAAATTTTAAAAATAAAATAAACAAAGCTAGAGCAGAGTGTGGTGATTTGGGGGAACAGACTTTGGCACTTGGTCCTACCCCTCCCTTCCTGTCCCCATCTCCACGCACAGAGAGGAGGCTTGATCTGGGTCCTCTGAATTTGGGTGCTGCCAAGAGACGTGGGGCGGGGGGAGCCTTTGGTCCATGAGGTGAGGACACTCTTTTGTCTAGAATTTCTGGGGGCTCTCAGAGGATGTTTGCCACAGCCCACCCCTGGGTTCTGAGAATTTTGAAGTCAGGGCAAAGGGAACACTGCTGGAGAGCCTACTGGAAAGTCATGTCTTCATCTGTTTATCTTTCCCTCCGTTCATCCAGCCACAGCACAGAGGCTCTGAGAGACAGGCTTCCTGCGTGGAACCCTGACTCCGTGACTTACTGTTGTGTGACTTAAACAAAGCATTTAATTCCTTAAGTCTCAATTTCCCCCTTCTGTAAAATGGAAATAATAATAGTGATGACCTCATAGGCTTGCTTTGTGGGAAAAAACGATCCCTGCGTACCGTGCCTGGCACAGAATGAGCATCACCACATGTTAGCTGCTACCACGATGAGGGTGACAACAGTGAGGATAGGCTGTAGGAAACCTGCACAAAGGTGGGGGATAGAGATGTATAAAGCAAACTGCACATGGAGTGCACCAGGCGATACAGTCAGCGCCAGGCCTGAATGATCTGGGCGAGGGCTATTTCTTCTGCTATGGGGCTACGCGAAGGTCTGTTGGGTTCGCAAAGGGAAGAAGTTATGCTGCCACATCCCTTCCAGCTCCCAGTTTACGTGGGTCACTGGCACACCTGCAATTACAGCTTGAAGGGACCTGGGGAGCCCTCATTTCAGCAGCCTTTTTTTTTTACCATCCTTCCCCAGGTTTGTTCCCTCAGTCACTTGTCAATGTGTCACTTCCCTTCAACCTTCCCTCTAATGCATTTGCTAAAAAACAATTTCTAAACTCTCCTTGTTACCAGAAGAGATGCTGAGACAGAAAGGAGAGAAAGCTAGAAAAGCTATAGACTCTCTTGCATTTCCCTTTCTTGATGCTCTGCCTTTGACTGACATCAGGGCCTGTTTATAAATCTTTAACGTGAGCCAGTGATCGTTTTCCAAAACCTCCACCTGCAGAGCAGAATCAGCCTCCAAACTGATTACAGTGGATTTGTTTTGGTTGCACCTTCTCGGGAGTTTTAATGAGCGACCTTTCAAGGGTTGCCCCTGGGAGGAGGCATGTCAGGAGAGGGAGGGTGAGAGGGAATAATGGCTTCCCAGACCCCCGCACCCACGCCCACTTTCCTGTTTGGATTATTTCCTTCTTCCTGCTACTTTTTGAAGCTACCAGTTCACTCTCATCTCCATCCTCTGCCCAGGCCAAGTACTGTTTCTCCTCATGCCAAGTGGCAGCATTAAGGAAGAGCAGTGGGAAGAAAGACAGACTGAAAATCCTTAAGTGAGTTTTGACAGTTACGTTTTCTCAAATTACCAGAATGTCAAGACACTGTGCACATGGGAAAAAATACAGAAAAGCAAATTATTTCTATAGAAGATCAATGCACGCTGATGTATACACATCTGATGACCCCTCGTGTCTCATCGGAAACCACTGATGACATCAGATGCTAAATTATTAAAGTAACAGAAACTCAAGGTGGCCACAGCCCTTGCCAATGACTGAGGACAAACACCTGCATCTCTAATAAGATACATCCTCAGGCATCAGGCCTTGAACCTGCTGAGCTCTCAGCAGCCTATCCTGCTCAGCGAGGCCTCTGCAGCTTGAAGGTGACAGAGTCTACAACTGCAAGGGCAGGGTCACCTCCAGCGATCACCCTAGTCCCTCCAATTGGCTGAGCTCACACGTGGCCTCTTTCCGTGGAGACAAGAAACTACATGGATCTTTCCACTTGGTCACACCCCGGGGATGGAGCCTGCAACACAAACGTGCTCGGAGACAGGCCAGCCAGACAAATTAACTAACAGGCAGGGAGAGCAAAGGCCATGGCCACCTGTGTGGGCAACCTGCCATTAGGCAGGCTCCTGACACATCAGAGCAGAGGGACCATGTCACAAGGGGCAGGCCCGTGTGCCCAGTCAGGCCCGAATCTACCCTGTCAGCCCACAGCCTGGGCATGGCCTCTGCTCCCACCAGCTTAAGCACAGCTTGAGGAATTATAGGCACCTTCGTCACTGCCGGGAGTAACTGAGCAATAGTCTCTCAGCGGGCTGAATCGCGATGTGCTCCTTCGGAAATTATATACTTTTAACCTCTAAAACAATATAATTTGAAGGTGAATGTATTTTTCCTTAATAGTTACAGGGCCTCTTATTTCCTCCAAAGATGTGGGCTGGGAGGTTATTTTGCTGCCCCTCCATTCTATATTTAAAGAGATGCCTACAATGAATTCAGCTCCAAATGTAAGCTTTGGCAGAGGGGTATTTAGAATGCCTCTCAAAGTCATGTTTCCATAAAGGATTTCATTTCTAATTAATCCAGTTTTGCAGCCAAAGTATATCTGCCCACCATGATCCCCCTACACTAATTTTTTTTTTTAATAACAACAGATTCCTCTCAGGCACCAAGACTGGAAAAGTTATACCTGTCTTTGACTCACTACTCTCCTTCATGCCTCATATCATCTCATTCAATCAATCCATCACTGAGCTAGTCAAGGATCCTGTATTAGGGCTCTCCACAGAAACAAAATCAATAGGATACATCATATATATATATATATATAATTATCATATGTGTGTATATATATATAGAGAGAGAGAGACAGAGAGACAGACAGAGAGAGACAGAGGCAGAGAGACAGAGACAGAGGTAGAGACAGACAGAGGCAGAGACAGACAGAGAAACAGAGAGACTTATTATGAGGAATTAGCTCATGTGATTATGGATGCTGAGAAATTCTGAAATTTGCCATCTGCAAGCTAGAGACCGACCCAAGAAAGCCCATGGTGTAGGTTCCAGTCCAAGTCTGAAGGCCTGAGATCCAGGAGGGCCGGTGGTCCAAAGGCAGAAGACTGACGTTCCAGCTCAATAGGTCAAGCAGAGAGAGAATTCCCCCCTTCTCTGCCGTTTTGGTTCTATTCAGGCCCTCAGTGGACTGGATGATGCCCACCCACATTGGGGAGGGCAATCTGAACTGGGTCCACAGATCCAAATGCTAATCTTCTATAAACACCCTCATAGACACATCCAGAAATAATGTTTAACTAGATATTTAGGCGTCTGATGGCCCAATTAAGTTGACACTTAAAATTAACCATCACACATTCAATCTGACTTACTTCCCATTGAAATGGCTCTAATGTCCATTCCTATCCAGTTCCAATAACCCTACAGTAAGCAAGACTCTTCCATCCTCATCCTGGGATGACTGTGTCAATTCCAATTAAACCTCCCGGATTCCAGCAGCTCTTCCGTATTATGCATTCCTGAACACAGGATCATCCTCTTTCCATGCTGCTATTGCCAGATCACTCCTCTGCTCAAAACTCTCCAATGCCTTTTATCCTACCACAACACTCAGAGCCAACATTCTCTCCATCATCTTCAAGACTGTCCTACAAGCAAGCCCCAACCCTGCCTGTCCCACTGCAATCTTGCTAATCCCCAGCATGTGCTCACCCACTGCAGCCAAACCAATGCTTTCTGGGCCCACAAACACACCAAATTTGTTCATAGCTTAGACCTCATACCTTTGCTCATACTATTCCCATCATTTGGAATTCTCTTTCATCTTCTCCCATTGTGACTCAAGTCTAACCATCCTCCAGAGTCCAACTCCTTAATGAAGACTTTCTTGATTACTTCATGCCCTTCTGCTCTCCCGTAAGTACATATGCTCTATGGCAATCAAGGTGCCTCATTATAGACTGTTTGTAACCAGGTCACTGTCACATGTTCTTTCATAAAGTGTCCCAATTTTTCAAAATTGCAAGAATTTGGATGTCACCAGTCATCTGTATCATTTGGGGACAAATTCTAGAACAAATTAGCAAAATAGGCAGCTTTTGCAAACTTGGAAAGAAATTGAAAGATGTCATGATGCCAACCCGAGCTCAGCAAGAACAAGTCACACCAGACGACTTATTTCCTTCTGTTTGGAAATCTTACAAAGGTAAAATGGAATAAATGCAATGCTTCTGCATTGCATTAAGTATTTAACAAAGTCTCTCCGTGCCACAAATTCAAGAGCAATAATAAGCTTGATGAACTTTCTAGACAATCCAATGACCACACCTAAAGGATGCCAATCATCGCATAGTTGTCACCTCACAAAGAGAGCTCCACTAGTGTGCTCACAGGTCCATCCTTAGGACATTTTTGTTAATGGCAGGATCGTAATAATTATAGTACTCTGATAAAAATATATAACTTGGGTAAAAATGATATTAAATGACAAAATAAAGTTATAACATTTTCTGAACTAGTTATAACATTTTCTGAACGAGTGTTGGAAAAAGAGCCAACACTGGCAATAAGGCACACGATAGAGACAAATTTAAGGTGCTTTACCCAGGTCCATTCATCCGACATGACAGGTAGGGAATCTCTGTCACTGAAGGTTTTCTAACAGAAGCTGTTTTTTTCATTCTTAAAATATTATACAGAATATTCAGTATCCAGGAGAGGGTTGAACTATATGATGTCAAAAAACCCTTCTAACTTCAAGATTGCAATATTTCATGATTCTATATATCCCTATCTTGCACTGCAAGTAAATTATAAATCTACTGGCATGCACATCATGGCGTAATGAAAAGAATATGGAATTTGGAGTCAATTAGACACGGGTCTGCCACTGACTAGGCGGATAATTTCCAAGTCTGTTCCTTCATCTACAAACTAGAAATTGTGTAAGATGTAAGAGTTGACTCAGATAATGCTGCATGCAAATGGCCCTGTCCAGTGCCTGGCATAGAGTGGGTGCTAAATAAAGGTTAATTATAAATCTTTTTCTATATCCTACACGGCTAACAGAATATTAGGAACATAGTAGGATCTCAGTAAGAAATCATTTAGTTCTTTGATTTTGAGGGATAGCGTGGAGAGGTTACTTGCTCATCGGAAAAGCTTTAAAGACAGAAAAGAAGAAAAGCGTGCCAGGTAGGAGGAAAGGCATGGAGGTGAAAATGAGCAGAAGGTGGCTTGCTGAGGATGGTGAGGTCTCTGACCCACTGGGATTGGAGGCTGGCGACAAGGCTGGATGAGTAGAATGAACCAGAGAGTATGAAACTTGAGATACCACTCAGCCAAATGATAAGAAATGGATGGCTTGTGATGCTAATACAATAACCCAGGCCTCACACCCTCTCTTTGGCCTATGTTAAGAACATTAAACAATGATTGGAATCCAGAATTTTTCTCATTGTCTGAGAGCAATGTCATGCCAAATAGAGTTCACAAAAGGTGCCTCTTCGAGCATCAACCGAACAATTTCATTCTCATTTTTCTGGTTTTCTTTCAATAGCCAAGGTTTACTACCTTGAACCAGGGTGCCCTACTGTACCCATGCAGCCTCTCTAGCTGGCAGAGGGTTTGAAGGCCTATTTTACCAGTTCTATTTTAACAGGAATAGGAGTGGGTGTAAAACATAACGTTTCCAGTTGACGTTCACTAACAAGCCTCTAGTAGAGTCATTTTAGAGATTAAAGAAAGGATCATTTGGACACCTGAATTTGAAGATAATTTATAGATTACTTACAGAGACTTTACAGTTATTTATCTCTCAGACAGCTGTGAGAATAGACAGAAGTCATGCTGGAGGTAGGCAGCCCGTAGAATGGGGAAAAACATTGAATCTGAAAGTGCCTGATACAGCAATTAATATTTCAACCTTCCTTGTACAAGAAAGAAAAATATAAGATTACAGAGATGTCAGACTCCATGAATATGTGAAATCAGATTTGTGAGGGAATGGGGGAAAGGGGAAATGGGAAAGGAGAGGGACCTCCTAAATATGTATTACAAACCTAACCCCTCGGGCATTAATGGGCTATTTTTAAGTGTTAAAAATATTATTGAAACTAAAAAACTTTGTTTTTATCAAGGTTTCAGTAGCACAGTTCTAGCACATTCCTAAGCAACATTATGGAAGAGAAGCAATGCATAGGCAAGCTTCTTAAGAGAAGAGATTTTTCTCTTTTCTTTTTTTTTTAACCTCATCAGTAAGTGTTTGGGAGCCATGCTTCTGTGGGGCTAGCAGACCACACCCTTTCACTCACTAAACCCTACCCCACTACCAGTGCGCACACACTCTTATAAATATACAAGAATGAAGACACGTGGTCAAGTCCTGAAGGGATTTTACCATCAGTTTAGGGGTCGAAAACAAACAGACAAAAGCTGTAAAAATGTCTTATGCATTTACCTCTCTGGCCATCACTTGAGGTGCTTCTAGAGTTCCAGAAACAAAGACTCTAGGAGAGCTGGAGAAGTCAAAGGAAGCTTCAAGAGAAAATGCTAAGGCATCTGGGCTTGCGAGGTAGATGGCAAAGGAGGACAGGTCTACAGAGAAATGAAGAAACTGTGTGTTTGGCCAAAGGAAAAAGGTAATATAGAGAAACTCAGTGGACTTTTAGCACTCTATACAAGCTTTCTCAGAAACTCTATTCCACCTTCCATTTCTAGCTGGTAGACCACACACAACACCTCTCCATCTATGGGCTCATACTGATATATTGATATGATAGAAAAACTTTTTTCTTGATCAAACCAAATACAAGAAAGTGAGCCAGCTGTCACAGAAATACTGAGGAACTCCTGCAAATTGTACAGCTGTTAGGATAAGATCAGTAAAGGATAAGAGTTGGGAAAATCACAGCGCAAAGACAAACAATCAAAGTAGTCCTTCTTAAGGGTGCAACATAGCCTGAATGAGCAGAGGGTGCATTATCAGGGCAATAAACTAGAAAACTGTAATAGGAATCACAGTGTCAATCATACCTTTGCTCTGTCCCCAGGCTCACAGAGCTTGAGACTGGCAACAGAATGTTATGCCCCCAGGATAAACTAGGAATAATGGGGATGCGGCTGGGAAACGGAGGTAGTATAGGAAACAGGGCCTGAGTGAGTTTGAAAAACATCACTGTCTACTTCCACATTAGACAAGGTGGAAAGAGGTATTGGAGGTCTTAGTCCCATTTAGGTGCAAAATAATTTAAAGTTCTCTAACCCTGGAGTAAAGTTCTGTTACTCTGGAGACTGTGGGAACATGCACCTTCCTTGCTTATGGGCCCCATGGGAAAAATCTGTCCACACATTTACTTTTACAGGAGCCCTGAGTAAGACATCCCAATCAAGAGAGAAGCCTATTGAGGACACAGGCTTTTAAAACCTGCAGAGAAAACTGCATATAAGGTACCCATATGAATCAAACCACTCCTCCATTTATAATCGGGATCACAAGACATCTGAGAAAATCAATTTTCATTCAAAGGATGAACCCAATATAACCCCAAAGAAATAGAAATGATTAAAGAAAATGAAAAGTTTTTAAATATTCTAATATTTAAAATTAGAATGAAAATATCTTTGGAGATATTTTAGTGGATGTTGAATATACATCAAAATAAATTAGTGATTATAACTGGAGGTTTGTACCTCTTTAAAAAAACCAAACTAAATCAAAAATTAATTAACTAATGAAGTGTAATTGTTGCTGTGATGTAAGAGCAATCAGAATATAAGAAAAAAATGCCTGGAAATTAATTCATTATGATTACCAAAATATTTTAAAAAGCAATGTACGGAATAAATAATTACAATGGATAAGGTTAAAGGCTGGAGAGATAAAGAAAATTTCCCATTAAAAAGAGCAAATATTAAAAGAGATAGAAAATACGAGACTACAGAAGACAGAGCCAGAAAGTCAGTGTATATCTAATATGACCCCTAGAAACAAAAATTGAGACAATAGAGAGAAGAAAATAATCAAAGAAATAATGCGGATGAGGGGGGGAGAGGAAGTCCCAGAGGTAAATAAAAAGATAACTCTTTATAATGAAAAGACCTACCAAGATAAAAGCAAAGTGAATAGAAACAGAACACATCTAAACAAATTTTGGTGAAATCTCAGAACTCCAAAGGCAAAGACAAAAATCCTAAAAATCATCCTAGGGAAGGGAGGTTACCTACAAAATAACAAGATCAGAATGACAGCATACGTCTCAATAGCAATTCCTTCAAAGTTCTCAGGGAAAGGTTTGAAGTTAGAAATCTATACCCAGCCAAACTATCCATCAAAAGTGAAATCAAAATAAAGACATTCTCAGACATACAAAGATATTTAAATGCTACCCTTTAAACTCCACATGAAAAAAAAAGTTCGGGTGAAGTGCTCCAGTAAAACAAAAACGCAATACAAGAAGAAAACAAAATAAGAGAAATACGTGAATAAAAATTATAGCTAAGCATGACCCAGGAGGAAAGAGAATGCCAAAGAAATCAAGAGAGAAATCCCTGGGCCCTGTGACCCAACATCTCTTGTGAGTAACTTATGATTACTTTCCTTCTCTTTGGATCCAGTCCCCTCACTTGGTTGAGTTCTATCATTCTTTGGTTAATATTTAGAATAAACCTGTGAAAAAGCACTACTAAATACAATTAGAGTGACAGAGAGTAAATGCTGTAAAATTTGACAACATAAAAATAAATATAACAGGGGCTTCCCTGGTGGCACAATGGTTGAGAATCTGCCGCCAATGCAGGGGACGTGGGTTCGAGCCCTGGTCTGGGAAGATCCCACATGCCGCGGAGCAACTAGGCCCGTGAGCCACAACTACTGAGCCTGCGCGTCTGGAGCTTGTGCTCCACAACATGAGAGGCCGCGACAGTGAGAGGCCCGCGCACCACGATGAAGAGTGGCCCCCGCTCGCCACAACTAGAGAAAGCCCTCTAACAGAAATGAAGACCAAAACTATAAATAAATAAATAAATTTAAAATAAATAAATATAACAAAAATCAGGAGCAGAGGAGAGTTGTAGAGATAAATGTAAGTGGAGTGTATAGTGGGAATATTCCATAGATAATGACTAAATATAAATCAACAAATAGAGAAGGGAGAATTTGTAAAGGCATAAAGCTGACCAATTAGAATTACTGTGTCTCAGGAGGTAGAGAAGGAAAGGAAAATGGAGATGGACAATGCTGAAAATGACCAATATTTCAACTTCCATAACAGGATGTCAAAATACACCCTCAAATTCTGATATACCAAAAACATAAAGTTCTTTTATTTAGAATTTCAATTGTAGCCACCGAAAAAACTAAAAGCAGAAACTTTAATTTCAGAGGAATGAAATGGGGATATGGGAGGACATTGACAAGACAGATACTTTTCATTTTAGATCATGTGCAGTTTGAATGATTTGTTTTCTATTTGCCCTATGTAGGTTTCACTTTTCATTTTAAAATTCATCTTTAAAATTTTTAAGAAAAAATAAGTTATATTCTCCCAGTTTATCAAACAATGAGTGGTACCCCCAAGGTGAGCTGGGTCATTTTTAGTATTAGGAATTTGTTATGGCAGCTAAGGCTAAGAAAAAGGACTTGGGATCCAGGATTTGAAGTTTAAAAATTCTTGACATGAGATACACAACAGGGCCAGACTAAAAAGGCACGTATGCTTTTAATTAACACAGAAAAATCATTAATTTATTCATGCATTTATTTGCTCCCTCATGCCCCATTTATTCCCTCTGACTCATTTCCCCACTTATAAATCATTCATTCTCTCATTTATTCATTCATTCAGTGAATACTCAGAAAATAGAAGGCAGGCTGTCTGGCTTCAAGGAGTTTAAAAATATACTTGGAGGTAAAACAATAACCTAACACATTATCCCCTAAAAGCACAGCTCATGCTGAGGAGAGAGATCTCATGAGTAAAGGCTCATGAATGGGGTAACAAATACACTGGGTCTTGAAGAATGAATAAGCTCCAGCTCAGACGAAGGAATCTGTGCTCGCCTCATTTTAAACATTTGCAAACTTTTGTTTTAAAGTTTCACACCACCCCTTGAGACACTGAGGGGAGAGACAGTGAGTAAGCCTTCTCCAAACCAGCGATCCGTCCACTGATCCAAAATAGAGCATGCAGTTAGTCCACATAAAACAAACAAACAAACAAAAACAAGATTTCCTTCAACCATGGAGAAAGTTCCATTACCCACTGGAATGTTTAAGCTGGGCTCTGAGTAGGATGACCAACCATCCCAGTTTTTCCAGTTTTAGCACTGAAAGTCCTGTGCCCCAAGCAACCCTCCACTCTTAGGTGAACTGGGACAGCTGGTCACCCTTGAGATAGCACTAAGTTTCCAACATGCTCACAGGCTTACTTCATCTGATTCATACAATAAACCACTGAGATTCAAGAAGTTGGTATCCCCACTTTCCAGAAGGTAAAACTGAGGCACCAAGAGGTCCAACGACTGCTAAAGCTCACATACATAAAGAAAGTGGCAGGGCCAGGATTCAATCCCAGACCTGTCTGCTTTGATCTAGAGCCACCTCCAATGACCCCACTACATGCCTTGTACTTCTAGACATAGATGGGCACAAAAACAAAGGTAGTGGAGCAGGCATACTGGGAATTCAGGCTCTCTGTGCACAGTGACTGAAAAGAGAACAGCCAACCTAGTTTATTGATGCCCTGCTCCAACCCAATGAGCCAGGCAGCCCAATTATGAGTAGAAAGATGAAGTAACATCTACGTGGTGTACTCAAGGTCTCATGGAACTGTTTTCAGGTTATGATGAAATTTCCATTTAATTACATAGGAAATTATAGATATAGATGTAGATACAGATACACATATAGGTACACAATCACTATAGACTTTTAACAAAACCTTTGCAATTCCTTACCAAAGATACTAAAGATTATTTACATATCCAGTACAAAGTAGAAACTTCTGAGGCCCCTTCCAACCCTGGAAGATGACACTTTTCAGACTCTGAAGAAATGGCCCCTATTCCTAGAAAAATCTTTGAATACACGTGCCCTTCTAGGGTTTTGTTTGGTTTTTTGTTTTTTTATGCACAGAGTCTATAAAAGAGAGAGAAAAACATGCCGAGACACATAGTAATCAAATTGGCAAAAATTAAAGACAGAGAGATTATTGAAAGCAGCAAGGGAAAAATGACAACATACAAGGGAACTCCCATAAGGTTAACAGCTGATTTCTCAGCAGAGACTCTACAAGCCAGAAGGGAGTGGCATGATATACTTAAAGTGATGAAAGGGAAGAACCTACAGCCAAGATTACTCTACCCAGCAAGGATCTCATTCAGATTCGATGGAGAAATCAAAAGCTTTACAGACAAGCAAAAGATAAGAGAATTCAGCACCACCAAACCAGCTCCACAACAAATGCTAAAGGAACTTCTCTAAGTGGGAAACACAAGAGAAGAAAAGGAACTACAAAAACTAACCCAAAACAATTAAGAAAATGGTCATAGGAACATACATATCGATAATTACCTTAAACGTGAATGGATCATATGCTCCAGCCAAAAGACACAGGCTTGCTGAATGGATACAAAAACAAGACCTATATATATATATATGCTGTCTACAAGAGACCCACTTCAGACCTAGGGACACATACAGACTGAAAGTGAGGGGATGGAAAAAGATATTCCATGAAAATGGAAATCAAAAGAAAGCTGGAGTAACAATACTCATATCACATAAAACAGACTTTAAAATAAAGAATGTTGCAAGAGACAGGAAGGACACTACATAATGATCAAGAAATCAGTCCAAGAAGAAGATATAACAATTTAAAATATATATGCACCAAACGTAGGAGCACCTCAATACATAAGGCAACTGCTAACAGCTCTAAAAGAGGAAATCGACAGTAACACACACCTCACTTACACCAATGGACAGATCATCTAAACAGAAAATTAATAAGGAAACAGAAGCTTTAAATGACACAATAGACCAGATAGATTTCATTGATATTTATAGGGCATTCCATCCAAAAACAGCAGATTACACTTTCTTCTCAAGTGTGCATGGAACATTCTCCAGGATAGATCACATCTTGGGTCACAAATCAAGCCTCAGTAAATTTAAGAAAATTGAAATCATATCAAGCATCTTTTCTAACCACAATACTATGAGATTAGAAATCAATTACAGGGAAAAGAAACGTAAAAACACAAACACATGGAGGCTAAATAATACATTACTAAATAACCAAGTGATCACTGAAGAAATCAAAGAGGAAATCAAAAAACACCTAGAGACAAATGACAATGAAAACACAACGATCCAAAACCTATGGGATGTGGCAAAAACAGTTCTAAGAGGGAAGATCATAGCTACACAAGCCTACCTCAAGAAATAAGAAAAATCTCAAATAAACAATCTAACCTTACACCTAAAGGAACTAGAGAAAGAAGAACAAACAAAACCCAGAGTTAACAGAAGGAAAGAAATCATAAAGATCAGAGCAAAAATAAATGAAACAGAAACAAAGAAAACAATAGCAAAGATCAATAAAACTAAAACTGGTTCTTTCAAAAATAAACAAAATTGACAAACCATTAGCCAGACTCATCAAGAAAAAGAGGGAGAGGACTCAAATCAATAAATTTAGAAATGAAAAAGGAGAAGTTACAACAGACACCGCAGAAATACAAAGCATCCTAAGAGACTACTACAAGCAACCCTATGCCAATAAAATGGACAACCTGGAAGAAATGGACAAATTCTTAGAAAGGTATAACCTTCCAAGACTGAACCAGGAAGAAATAGAAAATATGAACAGACCAATCACAAGTAATGAAATTGAAACTGTGATTAAAAATCTTCCAACAAACAAAAGCCCAGGACCAGATGGCTTCACAGGTGAATTCTATCAAACATTTAGAGACGAGCTACACCCATCCTTCTCAAACTCTTCCAAAAATTGCAGAAAAAGGAACACACCCAAACTCATTCTACGAGGCCACCATCACCTTGATACCAAAACCAGAGAAAGATACTACAAAAAAAGAAAATTACAGACCAATATCACTGATGAATATAGATGCAAAAATCCTCAACAAAATACTACCAAACAGAACCCAACAACACATTAAAAGGATCATACACCATGATCTAGTGGGATTGATCCCAGGGATGCAAGGATTCTTCAATATACGCAAATCAACCAATGTGATACACCATATTAACAAACTGAAGAATAAAAACCATATGATCATCTCAATAGATGCAGGAAAAGCTCTTGACAAAACTCAACACCCATTTATGATAAAAACTCTCTAGAAAGTGGGCATAGAGCGAACCTACCTCAACATAATAAAGATCATACATGACAAACCCACAGCAAACATCATTCTTAATGGTGAAAAAGAGAGAGCATTTCCTCTAAGATCAGGAACAAGACAAGGATGTCCACTCTCACCACTATTATTCAACATAGTTTTGGAAGTCTTAGCCATGGCAATCAGAGAAGAAAAAAGAATAAAAGTAATACAAATTGGAAAAGAAGAAGTAAAACTCTCACTGTTTGCAGACGACATGATACTATACATAGAGAGTGCTAAAGATGCCACCAGAAAACTACTAGAGCTAATCAATGAATTTGGTAAAGTTGCAGGACAGAAAATTAATGCACAGAAATCTCTTGCATTCCTATACACTGATGACAAAAAATCTGAAAGAGAAATTAAGGAAACACTCCATTTACCATTGCAACAAAAAGAATAAAATACCTAGGAATAAACCTACTTAGGGAGACAAAAGACCTGTATGCAGACAACTATAAGACACTGATGAAAGAAATTAAAGATGATACCAACAGATAGAGAGATATACTATGTTCTTGGATTGGAAGAATCAATATTGTGAAAATGACTATACTAGCCAAAGCAGTCTACAGATTCAGTGCAATCCCTAACAAATTACCAATGGCATTTTTTATGGAACTAGAACAAAAAATCTTAAAATTTGTATGGAGACACAAAAGACCCCGAAAAGCCACAGGAGTCTTGAGGGAAAAAAACGGAGCTGGAGGAATCAGGCTCCCTGACTTCAGAGTATACTACAAAGCTACAGTAATCAAGACAATATGGTACTGGCACAAAAACAGAAACACAGAGCAAGGGAACAAGATAGAAAGGCCAGAGATCAACCCATGCGCCTATGGTCAACTAATCTATGACAAAGGAGGAAAGGATATACAATGGAGAAAAGACAGTCTCTTCAATAAGTGGTGCTGGGAAAACTGGACAGCTACATGTAAAAGAATAAAGTTAGATCACTCCCTAATACCATACACAAAAATAAATTCAAAATGGATTAGAGACCTAAATGTAAGAGCAGACACTGTACAATTATGAATTGGGAGATTGGGAGTGATATATATATATATACACTAAATATGTATAAAATAGATAACTAATAAGAACCTGCTGTATAAAAAAATAAATAAAATTCAAAACTTCAATTAAAAAAGAGAGAAAAAGAGCTGGGAGAGAATGAAGCAAGAGGGAAATATGGGAGTGACAGATATAATGAAAGGGGGAAAGAAAGGAAGGAAAGAATAAAAAAGGAGAGCTAGGCCTGCCTGTTGAGAAACAAGAACAGATAAATGAAGAACGACAGCACGGAAAGTCCTGGAGAGTCAATTAATTAGTTATTGCCCATTTCCTTGAGAGACCTCTAACAAATCTGTCCTTGTCAGTGACAGGAAATCCTTCTGAATTCTTTGTAGAAAGATATTAATGGCAGTGGTGCTTCAGCACCCCTACACGGTGACACGGGGAAGTGGTAGGAGTTTCTGGAGGTCATCCCAGCGGCCAGCCTGGGTACACAAGGAACCCCTCTGCCTTGCACACAAAGAGTACTTCCCCAGCCACAGATTGCCCACCCTCTCTCCTTGACTGGTACATCAGGAAGCTGACATTTAATACCCTAAGGATATAGATGTTTGAAAGCTGGTTATTGTAACAAAGGAAGCCATCCAAACTCTGCAAGACCAAATGGATCAGATAAAGCTGACACAGAGATAAATCTGTTTTACATCCATTCTTGCACAAGTTTTGCTAATCTATGTAGTTATAGCTTTCCCACTGAAGAGAAGGAAATAACCCACCACATGTCGGCAAGTCCACATTACATTCCTATTTTTAATCTCCGAGGTATAACATTTTAGGCAAAGACCATTTTTATGCTGACTTTTGCGTGAACTCCATTAACATAGGATGACACAGGAAGGAAATGAGAAAGGAGGATAAGAGAGGGAGGGAGGGGAAAAAAAGAGAGAAGGAGAGAGGATTTCTTCCTGAATGGCTGTAGAAATGCGGAATATTTTTTTTAAATGAATGAATTCTGCCCCATCGTTGACACAGGATCCCTTCTCTCCAGTCAGTCAGACACCTACTCTTCATTAGCCAGTATTTATGCTGCCAGATTGGACTTTCATATGGGAGCCTGAAGCACGAATGGTACAGATGGCAGGAAAGCTCTCATGAGATTGATAACGATGAAGAAAGATGCCACATTAAGTCAGAAGGTGCCACTGTTAACATCCCAGCTCAAAGGAGAATATTTCTAGCGAGCACTCCCCTCCAAGGACTGCTTTTCTTCTGGCTTCAAGTAAAATTCATTCCCCTCCCCAGAAGCTCTCCGCCCCACCGAATTGTTGGCGAGTGAGTGATACATTCGCTTTAGTCTCTTTTGTGTGTCAACTGATTTTGCCTCAGACACTTAACCTTTGCTTTCCAAAGGTGGTGGAGATCTTAGCAGTGAAAGGGGGCTGGGGGGAGAAGGGAGGGAGGGGGAAGGCATTTTAGTCCGTGTTTCCTTCAACAAAGGCACCACTATAAGAAGTTCTGTAAGGGAAATCTGAATGGTATTTATTGTTTCCATTCGGGCCCTCATTGCATCTGTTGTCTTTCAGAGACAGACACAGTGTTCATAAAACCAGGGCCCTCAAAAACCTTGGAGAAAGGGTGATCTCCAGGGTGTAGGATTGAGGTTTAAGGGGAAAGTCAACACCACTGGAAGATCACAGTGCCAGGCATTTGTGGCTGGGATGGAAGAGAGCCTTCTAACAACCCATTGTCAAAGGAGGCACCATGATTCATTTGGACCTTCAGCTGCTGGCTAAGCCAGTTGTCTCCTCACTCAAAGAAAACACAGGTCCTCATCCATGAAGTCTGAGCCTTTCCACTGCAAAGGTTTAAAAAATCCACTTTTCAGAAAAAAACAACAAAACAACAACGACATCTTGTCCCGATTTTTCATCTCCAAGGTCCTAGTCACTGATTTTATTTTGCCAGAAATGTATCTTTGGCATCAAAGCTGGGAATGAGTTTTCTGGTTCCTCCAGACATCCCATCCTCCCTGGATGGCAAGCCAACACCAGACCAGGAAAGGAGAGTGGGGAGGAGTTCTCTAGCCTGCAGCGCAACCAGATCGGGGAAGTTTCTCCCTTGTTCAGAAAGAGTCACCCAGCAACCCAACCAACAGAGAGAATGGAATGTAATGGGACTTGCAAACTTAGCAAGTTCAGAAAATTGGGCAGCTCTTGCCCAACCTGAGTGATATATTACCAGAGTCCGTTCTAGAAAATGCAGGCTGGGAAACAAAGGGAGGCCACACCAAGGGCCCCAGTGCAGCAATCACAAATTCACGTTGGTGTGTAAGCATTTAATTAGTTTCCCGGATTTACAGGAACTCCAGTCAATTTAAGACACTCTAGGCAGCTCCTTCCAGACTCCACCAACCCTCCTGGAAGCTTGGACCTAGAATGCCTACCGCCCGGGAACGGCATTTGGAGAGTCTTAATTGAAGGGAATTCCTATTTTTATTTCTATTTGATGTACCATCAGCATTTCCTCCTGTACAAAAATACACAGAGGGGCAACTAGTCCAAATAACTGGTTTAAATCTGTAAATTACAGCACTGCTTCAAGGAACTTTTAAGGTCGTTTTGTGTCTACAGAAAAGTTAGATGGCATCATAAAATTTTTAGAGTTAATGGAATCTTTATACAGTGGTTGCAACTGAACTGATGAGATGGGTTTGAGGCACTACCCTTCTCCCCCTTTCTTTTGACCGTCCTGGAGTCCTAAGACAGAATTACCGCTCTGGAAGCCTTCATGCCATGACTACACAAAACACCTCCCTCCACCCAGGTCTCAGAACCTAGGTCTTCATTTCACTCCCCTCCACCAAGAGAAGAGGGATTGCTAAGTATGGTTAATTTTCTGAGTTGGTTGCACTTCTGCTGTGGAGTCTAATCCTCTTTTACATCTCCTGTGTGTATTTCTTCTTGGAGCTTCGGTCTTCTTCGGCTTCGGTGACCTTCTCATACCATTTCATTAAATGCCCTCCGCCTCGGTAAATTACAGTACTTCGAAGCCTTGGAGTTTAGCATATAAAAAAGCAAGAGCCTCTGTATACAGCCCTGGGATAAGGTGTGATGAAAACCCCATACAAGCTGAACTGTACTTCCTAATCAAATGGGTGTAACAGATGGCTGCTGGAGCGAACCATCACAATGGAAATATCTGCAGTTCTCATGGTAACAGAATCTGCCAGGTCTGAGGGATTTGCTGTTTTTCAGGACATCTGAGCTGCAATCTCTTTCCAGCTGTCTAGCAGTCTCCGTCTCGTTCTCTCTCACTCTCTCAGCATGATGGAGATAGAGTTGAAAGGTGGAGCCCGATTTTGCATTCCAGCTGTGATTAAAGAGACAGGCACACATCCTGGGAGCTGCATATTCATCGCGCTATCTAGAACCTCTTCAGGTACTGGGACGTGACTGTCACGCAATTACAATATGCCTGCTCCAGGAGCAAGGGGGGGCGGGGTTGGGAGGAAGAAGATCCGGAGAACAACAGAGAGGGAGAATAGGAGGAATTAAGATGCATGGGATATACCTTGCAATAAAGACATGGAGTGATATTAAGACTAGCAGTTGTTTCCACTTCGTGGCAGCATGTCATGATGACTTAACGTACCAGGATAAAACATCTGGCCTGGGGCAAAAAAATACATGACGTCGAACTTCCAAATCATAGACTTTGTGGAAGAAAAACAAGATAAGCAACCGTGTACCTTCCCAATAAGTGAAAGCATGTGGAAGATTTCCTTACGCTCTGCAATCAGAAAGGAGATCCATCTCATAAGGTGGAGGTTAGTGTATAGACACTGAGCTTTCAGTATAAATCGAAGGTTTGGGTTTAAAACCACAGGACTACATTAGAAATGGGTTTTTTATTATTTTTTCCCTCATGCTATTCATAACCTTCTGATTTTACAGCAGTGCTCGGAAAGGGGAAAATGATCAGTCACAATTCTATTTTATTAAAGTCTTTTCCTCCAAATCCCTATCGATTTAAAGAAATAAGGAAAAGTATACTGTCTTCTTTGCTATAGTACCTGCTAGCTCACACACACACACACACACACACACACACACACAGGGTTGATTCACAGCTGCCTGGTCCCTTGGGTATTTGAGCTTGAAGATCAGACAACATATAAGAATTCAGCCATGACTCAAAATGGAAACAAAGAAGACCATTCTTAGCAAAGCCTGCAATGTGAAATGAAAAACTACAGGCTGGAGGCTGGAGCCCCCTAGCACACTTCCCCACCCCATTGTCCTTGAGGGCACTACTGTTAAATACATATGACAGCCAAAGAGATGAGGAGAATAGTTTCCAGAAAGCAATGATTGGATCTCCCTTTTCATGAGGTAGAATAGGCAGGACTATGTAAGCCTCTAAGCAGCACTTGAGAACAGGTCCTGTAAGGCAGCATTGTCTCCCCCTCATATGGCGCCTGAAGAACATATTATATTATATAACCTTTCTCCAAGCCCGCCCTGCTCTGCCTGAAACCCTCTTCCTTTAGAAGCCTGCTAATAACAACTTGTGGATGACAATCTCCATCTTAACAAGCCGGATTAGTTAGTTTAAAGCAATGGACTGAGGCCATTTTGCAGATGCTAATCAAAAAAGAAAAAGGAAAAAAATTAGAAAAGACCCATGTGTCTCCATCTCTTGTAAGTACAATATAGATAAAGAGGAGGGTGTCCCAGGGCCACATCTGTGAGCTGACCTCTAAAGCACACAAAGGTCTTCAGGGCTGTGGGGTTAGAAAAGGAGGGAAGAGGGTTTGTATCAGGCCAGCAGCAGACAACAGAGGCTCTGAAAGGGCAGTGATCGGGGAACCGTCTGAAGCTTTTTTTCTTGGAAACTGTTCTTTCGTTGTCTTCTATGGGGGCTTTGCTTTTTGACAAACACTTCCCAGCTCCTAGCTCAAGGCTTGGCACTGAGTAGGGGTACACATTAAATGTTTGCTGGATGGAGGGATGGGGGATGAAGGAATAGATGTATAAGGAAAGACTCCCAAATGTCAAAATGTCAAAGACAAACAAATCGCATCAGTATATATATTGTCCTCTGTTTCCTCTCCACACCAAGAACATAAAATTGTATGAAACGTCATAGTCAGCACATTTGGAAAGATACTCTGTGTCTTCAGAGATCAATGGCCGGACTATTAACATTCAACCACAACGAGCACTTTTAAAACATACACACAAAAAGGAATGCGACTCAGCTGATGCTTCAGACTTAGAATATCACAGAACGTTTAAGCCCATTAACAAAAAAATAATCTGTCATTTCATCAGCTTCTCTGCCAGGTTGTCTTTTTCTACACCACAACTAGGAGACTGACTCATTGAAGGAAGGAATGTTTAGTTTCCTTTAAAATAGTCTGAGAATAACATAATATACACTCTGTTACATATGGGATCTGAGTGTGTAATCAGGGTGAGAGGAAAAAAAACAAATTGTGAGGGAGAACACTAGCTCTCACATTCCAGAGAGTGCAACACGTGCGCACGCGCTCTCTCTCACACTCACACACACACACACACACACACACACACACAGCTTCCACTGACTTCTTGAATTTTAACTGCCGTTCAGAGTACATGTTTCTGTTTTAGGAATTCTCTAAGCCAAACGTTTGCTGGAATGCTAACCTCCTCAGAAGCCCAGGATGTCCTGCCAAGATCATTCAGTTAGAAGACACCCAACTGCCCTACAAGTTAGAAGAGGGTAAGTTTGAGAACTGGAATTGTTCTTTAAGAGTAAAACATAAAAGATGCCTCTCTGGGCAAGACTCATCTCTAACACTCATCACAAAGAATATTTTTGTACGAGAAGGTTGTAGTCAACCTCAAAAAGATCCCACTATAACTCCAAAATGTTCCTTCTACAATTTATAGATATTTCTGATCCAAAAAATTAAGCCCTTTATATATATTCAGCTCATATCACCTCTCAGTCACAGAGATTATTTGTTTTGCTGCCAAAGGATTGTCTCACTGTCTCATTTTCTCACGTCTCTGTCACAAAGAGTGGAGGAAGGGAATTTTGTGGTATTGCTACTTCCAATAAGTTTTAGGATCAAGTTTGTTTCAGGCCTCGCCTACTTCCCTGGAGTGTTCAAAGCCCTGGTAGGACAGCCCTGTTCTTTCAGAGGACCATCTTTGTTACCAACCTTCTCTGGAGTAGATCCTCCAGAACTAAACTGCAATATTTTGTTGCAATTGAGTTCGATGAGACTATGTAGGAAACTACTACACACAACACCCTGCAAAGCACTCGGCGGGGGGTAGACTACAAAAATGAATCAGCACCTTCTTGTTCAAGGAGTTCACAATCGAGCTGGGACAGTTAAGACCAGATTACTAATGGTTACGACATCCAGCCAGACAGCATAACGCCACAAAAAGAAGCATAATCCAAGTACCCAAGCAGAGTCAAAGGAGGGTTTATAAAAGGCTCTTTGCAAAAATGGAAAGTTTGATGAGGCTTGAAGAGTCATATGTAAGATCTCAACAGACTGGGGCATGGACGAGGATATTCCAAATGCAGGAAAAGACGCGAGCACTGATGCAGAAAAATGCTGTGACTAGTTTGGGCACACTGAAGGGAATTGCTTGTCTGAGAAGGCAAAAGTACAGGGAAATTTAGGGCTTCCCTGGTGGCGCAGTGGTTGAGAGTCCGCCTGCCGATGCAGGGGACACGGGTTCGTGCCCCGGTCCAGGAAGATCCCACATGCCGCAGAGCGGCTGGACCCGTGAGCCATGGCCGCTGAGCCTGCGCGTCCGGAGCCTGTGCTCCGCAATGGGAGAGGCTGCAACAGTGAGAGGCCCGCGTACCGCAAGAAACAAAAAACAACAACAAAAAAAAAGTACAGGGAAATTTAGATGAAAGTCATATTAGAGGAGGTGGTATGTGATCCCAGGAGCATTTGGGAGCCAATGACCTTCACTAGGCTCACAAAACACCTTGCTTTGGGAGAAGGCCAAGAATGCTCCAAGCTAGTAACACTCCCAAGGGTCTGTTATGAACAGGAAATCCGGGCGGGGGGCACTCAGTTTGCATAAAGCACCCCAATTTTCATGAAGCATACTCTCTGAAAGTATGAACCTTTAAGAGTCAAAAACAACAAGTTGTAAAACCTGTCCCTTCTGGATGTCTTTGGAAATAACTAAACCTTTCTATTTCAGTATTTGGCATCGTGACAAGACCTAAGAGGAACTAGAGAGATAATTAATAAGGGCATGAGGGGAAAGTGCAATTAAAAATGGCAAAGACTACTCCATAAATAAGTGCTTCATACTGAGAAAGATTATTACTGCGATCTCCAGCTTCAAACCTGAAATCAAGTCACTATGAATGGATAATTTGAGCATTATTAGGGGGAAAAAAGGCATTATGGTTCCTAGCCCCTAAATTACAGCAGAAAGAAGATTTTATTCTGACCTCACCTTTCTGTCAGTTTAAATCAACAAAATAATCACAGCTTAGTCCCAGTTGGCATTACTCTCCATTACCTCAGGTTTTAATGTTGTACACCTTCAGGTTCTTAACCAGGAGAGGAAGTTAGATTGAGAATGCCTCTAGAAGAGGCTTTTCCAGGGAACTTAAAAAAAAAAAAAAAGTTTCCTAGGAAACGAGGAAGGCAAACTCCCTTTATCTGAATAAATGTCTTTGTCAGAAATAAAAACTAGCTGGAGCAAATCTGAAAGCTCAAGCCCCACCAGGCCTGGAGATGTTTGAACCTCTGGCCCAGTTTACAGAGGCTGCTTAAAGACGTTTCCCATCTAAAAAAGCAGTCCACGTGTCTGTCACTCCTAGGAGAACTTTTGGCTTCTGCCTTGTTGAATGGAATGGTTCAAAACTGAATCATTTCCTGCAATTTAATTTCAGAGCTGAATGCAAAGTATAAGAAGATAAGGTCACAAGGACATAGATCTTTCTCCAGAAAGCGATCTACCTGGGCTGCTGAAAGTGGCGATTTAATTGGACACAGTAGGTTTTGCTATTGTTGCGACGTGGAAATACATTATGTTAAAAACAGCCAATGACAAGTATGGCCATCAGCAGCACGGCGGTCAGAAAAAAATTTGACTTCCAATTATTGTTTGAGATGGAAACAACTGCTTATGCCAATTTCAGATGGTTGTGAGTAGCTTCATTATTTCATAACTGTCATCATCCTTGTCATCCTGCCTTATATTTGTCTAGTAATCTTAAAAAAGGACAACGTCTAGAGAGGAAAACTATCGTCCATGCTCTTTTGACCTTAGGTTAAGGCGGCCCACTGAAATGAAAACAGGATGAACAACTCTTGACTATCACTTCTACTCAAAATATTGGAGTCACCTTCCTTGTAGTCAGGGGCTGGCAAATTACACCCACAGTCCAAATCTAGATCACTGCCTGTATTTGTAAATAAAGCTTTATTGGAACCCAGCCACACTCATTCACTGATGTATCAATATCACCTATGGCTGCATTGGCACTAAAATGACAAAGTTCAGTACTTAATGACAGAGCCCTGTGGCCTACAAAGCTTAAAGTATTCACTAGCTGGCCCCTCACTTTGCCAACCCCTGCTTTAAAGCATCATCATCCCTTCCATCAGCAGAGAGCAGGGCTGTTGGAGGGTTCTAGAGCACTTCATTTGTTAACACCTTTCCTATACATAAAGATGGAGACAAGTGCAGTGACCAGAGACATCTCAGACCAGTTTCACCTCTCCGTGGGAGATTCAGACTTGGCACTGCCCTCATCATGGGACACTTGGGGTAAGAATGCCACTTTATGTGTGAGAGTGAGGGCCAGGACTCCTGGTTTTCATCAGGAATGAGAGGCACTGGGCCTGACCCATAGCCTGGGGTGGTTCATCGTGAAATGACAGCGAGGTTTGTTAAACTTGGAAATTGCTTATTAAACCACCATGTATTAACACATTTATAACTGTACATATTCTCATCCATCTAAAGTGGAAATATGCAAATGGAGAAACATAAAAGTTGAGAACATAGGGCTTCCCTGGTGGTGCAGTGGTTAAGAATCCACCTGCCAATGCAGTGGACACAGGTTGAAGCCCTGGTCCGGGAAGATCCCACATGCCACGGAGCAACTAAGCCCGTGTGCCACAACTACTGAAGCTCACGTGCCTAGAGTCCATGCTCCACAACAAGAGAAGCCACCGCAATGAGAAGCCCGCACACTGCAACAAAGAGTAGCCCTCGCTCAGGGCAAGTAGAGAAAGCCGCATGCAGCAACAAAGACCCAACGCAGTCAAAAAAAATTAAAAAGTTGAGAACATAAACCTGATTGGACTGTTGGAAATTGCAGCAGCAGGATGATATACTAGAAATAATTTAGAGTTTAAGCTATAGAGTTTAAACTCAAACCTGAGTTCAAATCCAGACCCCCATTAGCTGTCTATCTTTGAGCTCACCCTCTCTGAGCTTCAATTTCTTCATCTTCAAAATAAAAGTGTTAATAGATAACACTTCTCAGCATTGTTGTAAGAATGGAACGCGATAATTCCTGAATAATGTCTGGCACAGCCAGTAAATGCTCAAGAAATGGCAAAGGTAATGACTATTACAGTATTTGGCTTCAATTAAGAAGGCAGGAAAGTTCCTAAGAAAGGCTTATCTAAATGTTCTTAGTAAATAGGACTAATACTCCCCAAATGACATAGTTCTGTACTCAACTTGCTCTGAATATTATGCTTAAAAATATTACAGCTTGTATTTTCACATTGCTTCTACTCTCAAAGCTTCTTCAAATGAACTCAACATCGCTGTGTGTAAAGTATGGCATAAGGTTCATTATCTGCCCATTTAACAGATGAAGAAATTAACGTTATACCTATAGTCCTATAGTTAATGAGTTAAGCTGAGACCCTGTCTCTTCTCCTCATGGCCCAGAGCACTTAGTACTACCCTGGACTTTACGTAATGGTCTTTTAAAAGTCAACTCTAACATCCTGGGGAAGGAAGAGTCCCAATTAGAAAGCTACAGTGGAAGGAATGAGAGCAAGGGCAAACGATGCTGGGGAAGAAAACAGGAATCTAACAGAAGGATGACGTTTCAGAGTGCATACAAATGCGGTGTGCCTTTAAAAAGGACCATGTCTATACCTCTATATTGCTTACTATCTGAAGCTAAGCCAGAGGGATGTACATAGTGAGATTTTTGTCTCATTTCAGGAAGGATACAGGATAAAGATTCTGTGCCAGTAATCTTCCTTGGATTAATGGTTTCTCTTTTATCTGCTGTATTTCTGCTCAGATGTCTCTTCTCTGAATGAGTCAGAGGAATGCAAATGTTGGGTGCAGTCCGCCTGAAATATTTAAATCCAGTTTTGCAATGTTTTGCAGGTTTGGAGGGAAAAATTATACACACACACACACACACACACACACACACACACACACACACGATGGAGGAATGGCAGATGAGAATTACAGATATATCAGCCAGCAATACAAAAATGTGGTATTGCAATTTGACAACAAACTCATTTTTCTTTTTCCATTTCTTTGTTTCTCCAGATCAATGTTTAGATGCTTGATGTGAGTGGAAGGAGTCTGCAACATTCTTTTGTGAGACTCAAAATCCCATCAAGAATGTATCTGACTACATGGAAAACTGATTTTATTTTGGCTCCCAAATGACAAGACTTCATTATGCAATGAGTACCTCCCCGGTGAAAGCATTCTCTACACACTGATAGAGAGAAGGGTGGACAGGGTGGACAGTTGGACATGACTTGTGTGCATTTTCTTGATCCCTCCTTTTATTGATACACTCTGAACTCTTTATTCTCACGTTCCGTCATAGACTTACAGGCAATGTCTCACTATTGTGACTAAGAGGGCTTCTTCTAAAAGGAAACTTGAATGGCATTAATATTCAAATCCTCTGGCTGGGTCTGCAGTGGCCTGATGGAGCTTGCACAGAGCTTCTGTGCTGCCAGGGAACAAATCTTGGAAAATACAGCTGAGTAAATTGGGATTAAGCATCGACCCCATGTGCAATACTTAACATGAAACACTCATAATGAAAGGTCTCCTCCAAAGGCTTTTATTGCTGCCAGAAAGAGTTTCTACCATGTGAACCCAAGGACAGAGGGAGGCTTTCTTATTTTCCTTTCCACCTCATGTGAAAGAATAATCTCATGCCTTCAGGACAAAGGCTTCTTTAAACAACAAAGTGAAATGCTTTCAACATCCATGAACATCTCCCAACATCAATGAGATTGCTATTCACAGATGAAAAGTTGGGGGGGGAAACACTGGGCATGAACAATTGGTCAATACAGCATTACCCTCGAAAACCAGAAAGCCAGAATTTGAAATGTGAAACACCTCCCACTCCCAGTAAATTAGGATTGATGAGTTCCCAGGGACGTTCAACTTCCTTTGACTTTACTTGAGTGATTTATAACCCTTCTCCATGCCATGGTTTCTGCACTTTCTCCAAGCATGTACCTGAACTAAGGCTGGGAAAGGCTTGGCACAAGGGCATGAAATCATACTTCTTTTTCTCAAAACGTTTTCATAAGTCGGTCAGCGGAATTCATTTCAACATTCACCAAGCACCTAGAATGTGCAGGTGCTACACTAGGTCCTGGGCCACAGAGATCAGCACAACCGGGCCCTTGCCCTCAGAGAGAAAAAAAACAAATTGTTTTAAGTCACTCGAGTGGAGGCTTAAAGATATTGTATGAACCGCTGGAGACAAGGACAAAAGCAAAAGAGGCCTGGTGAGGCCCCAGTCTCTAGACAAGCAAATAAATACACCTGTACCTCCAGGAAGACAAAAATATGTTGACTTTGCCAAATTAGATTTGTTGGGCTTCTACCACCCATGCTCCCTATTGATCAAGAATTGATTTATGTCACCCAAGGGTCTACTTTAGAAGTTGACACGTTGTGAGAATGGTCAGACTTCAGTCTCTCCGAGCGATATGTTTGTGGCCCTGGCCTCTGCCCAGCAGTCAACTCTTCAGTTCATTCCCTCCTCAGAAAACCACTGAAAGAATCCAATTCTCTGAGGTCTCTGGCAGCTGCAGACATGATACGGGTCCTCTGTGGACCTCACTGAGCCCATCAGTAGACTATCAATTGTAGGGTCTAAATGAGAAGAGAGAAGCAGGGCAAGGACCCTTTCTCAAAGAGGTTCAGCAAAGTCTTTTCCTCGCGGGGAGCTACATGTTGCCTGGTACAAAAGTGCAAACCACACTGTGAAACAACTAGCAATTTATATTCCCTTGGAAGGACGCCAAGTGTTTCCTGTCATCCTATGTGTGTTCTCCAGAACTGAATGATGATCAAGGTACATATTAGATACCTCTAATAAATAAATAAATACACACACACACGTATGTATGTATATATATAATGAATATATTATATATATATTAGAATAGAATATATGGATATAGTTACTATGTATTAGAATAGAATATATGAATATATTTGAATATTTTTATACATATATACATATATATATACACACACTAAAATCCCAATTTCACTCATTCCAAATTACCCGCGGTGTGCTCTTAGAGACCCAAAAGTAGTTCACCAAAATGCCTTTGCTCTCTTGACAGCAGAATTCAAACCATCATCTGTGCTACAGAGAGATTTTATATCCAAAGACACATCTCAGCCCACCAAATTAACCTTCTCTGGCTAAGGGAGCATGTTGCTGAGAAGGGTTTTTACAGGGCTCCTTTAAATGAGATGGAAGCTAATTTACTCTCTTAAATGATACGGAGGCCCTGGGTGGCACAATGTGAAAAATGACTTAAGTCCACTCATGCATCAGACAGGATAATTCTGGCAAAGTTGGTGCTGACAGCATTAAAAAACAATGATGGAAGAGTCTGGCCTTGTTGTTGTCATTTTAATTGTCACTGGGAGTGACGAAAAATGCATTTCCTGCTCCTGCATCCTTACCGCTCAGCTTTGTAATGCCTTAACTGGGCCCGTGTCACTTGAAAGTGTGATTTTAAAAAAAAAAAAAAAAAAGAAAAGAAGTATGTGTGTGAGATAGAGGAAGTGGGAAGAGAGAGACAGAGACAGAAAGAGAGAGAGAAAGGGACAAGAGAGCACTTGGATCAGAGAGAGATAATGAGACAAAGAGAAAAAAAATGATAACCAAACAAGGATTATTTCAGATGACTCTTCCTGAATATCAAACACCGAGTGCTGTTAGTAATCTCATGGAAAAGGCAAGTTTTTGCAAATCAAGGAACCTGCAGTGTTTCCAAGATCCACTCTGAGTTTTCGGGCAAGACAGCCCAGCATTTCTTGTTAAAAGCTTAAGGGCTCAATTTATGCTAAGCATTCAGGGAAATGTCTCATCCAAACAGGATATCGTTTTTCATATTAAAGAAGCAAACCGATCTCAGAGCATAAATGCTATTATTCACAGTCGCAAAGCAACATGACATTTACTTTCTCTTTCTTCATAGGGAGGGAAGGAGGAGTCTCTCCCTTCTTTGGGGCCAGAAGAGGGCTCAGAAATCCTGTTTCTACTCCTGAAAGAAATACATTTATTTCTCCCAACCCCAGTAGGTGAGCCCACAAACTTCCTCCACAGCACTGATTGCTTTGATGGGTCAGTGTACAGTATGTGCATGTTGCTTTTCAACATATGTTTAGGGGAAAGAATCAAAGCTAATTTCAGTGTGTGAAAAGCTAGCAGATTCCATTAATGATTGTGATTTCCCTTCAAAGTGATAAGGCTGACTGGATGCAGGTTCTCAGAACTGAATGTCCAAATGGGAACTTATGATGTAGAACTTCAGTTTTACCAACCACAGGCTTCAACACACATACAAAGGGAGAAAGACATATTTTTCTCCCTAGCAGAAATGTTAAAGTTAACCCAGAGAACCACTTGTGCATGTTTTCCTCATCCCTCACCTCCCCCCGCCCACCCAGCCCACATCATTTTTTCCTCTTCAAACAGGTGAGGGTGAAGAAGGGGGTTACTGCGATCATCATATCTGGTTTTCACATTGATGGATCCGAAGGAATGCACATTGCATGAACTCACAATGCCTCTTGTATAGATGACCACAGCAAATCCCGGAAGCAATTCAGATGGGACTAGACCACAGCCTGAATCTCTGAATTGTCCTTATAACATCTATATCGGGTAGTATTCTTAATTACATTGGTCCCAAAGCCCACGAAGTCATTTCTCATCTTTATGGAGAGCAAGCCCAACTAGAGCTTTGAAAAAGATTTGGTCAGTGATACTTCATGGCTGTCATTACATTCAAGATACACCTGATCCATAAATGTACACAGACTACTCATGTGGCCAAAGGGAAAGAAAAATGGCATGCACTGCTAAATTCTATTAGGATGGAGCACAGTTTATAAGAAAGTTTGTTATAAAACAGCATGTGGTGTTTCCACCTATAAAACTGGGTGGTCTCCATTTAATGATATGTGATTGTATTTTCAAGACAAGATTTACATTACTCCAAATATGAAGAGTTCATAGCTGGGCCCACCAGTTTCACATATTTAAAAAAAAAAAAAAAAAAAACAAGCTGGGATTCATGCCAGTTTAACATGATCTCAGGCACAGTAATAATACCCTTCCCTGTTCCAGGTCCAGGAGGAGAAAAACAGAGTCCCTGAGAGTGATACTGGAACCCCTCCTTGTTTGATTTGGCCACAAATTCCTCTGCAGCTATAGTTTGCTGTGTGTTCAGGCACCAGATGCTATGGTCAGTGGAAGACATGAAGACACAGAGTGAAGCAAAAGATAACCAATGTTTACTGAGTGCTTACTATGTGCCAGGCACAACTGATTATCTCTTTCAATCCTCGGAGTTACCCTATGAGGTAAATATCCCAATACCCACTTTACAAATGATATAATGGAAGCATCAAGTCTTACTCACAATCTTATAGCTGGGAGATTGTGGAACTGAGAATAAACTCAGACCCCATCCCATCTGATTCCAAAGCCTATGTTCCAGAAGACTCTAGAGCAATGGTTTTCAAACTGTGTCCCGGTATTTTAGGTGTTCCTCGAATGTCTGATTTGAATTTTTAAATATCTTTTGAAATATCTTAAAACTATGATTAAAAAATAAAACAAGCGGTACATTCAAGTATTATATACTCAATGATAACCTTCTGGAGACTACCAGGATATTAACTCGTTTAATCGCTAGCTGACTTTACGATAGAACATGTTTATATAATTTAACATTTAAAGTACACATATACTACTAAAATGATGCTTTTATCAATTTCATATATTGAATTTGCATAGAATTTGTATAGGCTAAAAAAAAAAACAGTTGAAAATTCCAGCTCTAGGGTATGCATTCTCAAGGAGGGGATGGCAATATAACTCCCAAGGGGATAAAACTTCGTTCTTGAGGGCCCAAAATCTTAGCTACTGCAACCGTTTTCCCCACCTTCCCAAGGATCATAGTACATAAAAAAGCATCCAATATTTTTGCGGTATTAAAATTTCATGGGGGGAAGGGGACTAGGAAAAAAGTCTCAAAAGTGCTTTATGGGGCTTCCCCGGTGGCGCAAGTGGTTGAGAGTCCGCCTGCCAATGCAGGGGACACGGGTTCGTGCCCCGGTCTGGGAGGATCCCACATGCCGCGGAGCGGCTGGGCCCGTGAGCCATGGCCGCTGAGCCTGCACGTCCGGAGCCTGTGCTCCGCAGCGGGAGGGGCCACAACAGTGAGAGGCCCGGGTACTGCAAAAAAAAAAAGTGGAGGAGATAATGAAAAAAAGGTTGAGAAATATTGCTCTATGGTATTAAGAATTTCAGAGAATCTGCAACAGAAAAGAGGAAGAGCTTAGTCCTCATTCAGCTTGAGCAGCCTACTTAACTTGAATTGTTAACTGTGGGGAGCTCTCCTTGGAGAATAAGCCTGGCTTGTTTGCAACCTGGGGATTTGCTCTCCATAAAAGGCTTTTATGAGCAACAATCTCTCTGCTTCTGAGAGGAGACTTGGCAACTAGAGCCAGACCCCTCATTTTGCAGAAGGAAAACCTGAGGTCCAGAGAAGCAAAAGCCTTGCCGGAGGACATCATACTGTTTGTAGCAGTCTGAACTCAGAACAGCACCCTGCATGGGGTAGGCGCCCAAATGGTGTTTTGTCATACAAATAAGGGAAGGGAAAAATGACTTTAATAAAGAGATTTCATTGGAAAGATCAGGTACAAGAATTTTTGAAACCAAATGTATGCAGACTGCCTGTTCCACATCACCTACTGGTGGGGGGAAAAGAGGAAAAAAAAAAAAAATAGAATCTCACCACCTAAATTTGCCCGGTGGCTGGAGACCTCAAGGAGAAACGTCCCACCCCTCAGCCCCAGCTGAAGTGGAACAGTGTCAGGAGCCAATGCAAGTGAGTTCTTCCTCTAGCTGACCCAACCACACATCTTTCCTTGGTTTGTTTGTTTTCTTTTTTTAAAGCTCTTACAGTGCTCCTAGGGTAGAGCCATCTGCTGAAGCAGGATGAACAGGTAGCTTTAAAATGGTGATAGCTCTGGGAAATGATAATCACTAGGTCATAGAAAGTGGCACTGCAGTGTATAAATAAGATAAGTAGAAGTGCTGAGGACGGCATGTTTGCTTTAATAAAATGTGGTTTCCCTCTGTGTGGAGAATGCCTTTCTCGAATGCCTGGGGAGAGAGGCTGAACTACAGACCAGAAACACGCAGACGGTTCCAGAATCTGGCAATGAGGGTGGGATCAGAGGGGAGAGGGATGAAATATGACTTATTGAGACACAAAAGGAAAGGAGTTGGACCAGAGCCTTTGTGTTGAATTGCTGAAGCAATGGAATGAGATCAGAACTTCCAGGTCTGATTCCAATGCTCCCTTTGGTAGAGGCAATAACGCTGCAGTAAAAAGAGCAAGGGCTTGGGTTACAGCACAGCTCTCCCCTAACTCTGTGACCTTGGGAAACTCAATCTCTCTGAATCTTGATTTTCTCTTATATGAGAAGGGGATAACATCTCACAGGGTTATGGTAAGGTTTAAGTTGGAGATTTTATGCAAAGCACCAACCATAATACCTGATATACCTTTGGCATTTAATAAATAAATCGTAGTAACGATGATGAGGATGTAAATGTCTGAGATGATTCTAGTGGTGATGACGATGATAACGATCATGATGAGCCACAGGCCTTTTCTAGAAAGTAGCTACACATATGCACTGAGTCCCGAAGGTCACAAGTAGCTTAGAAGTTACCATGCCCTGTGAGATACGCCACTGGAAAGTATAACTCACAGAGCAAGAATTCCCTTTGTGAAGCATTTCAATGAGCAAGAATTAAGTCTTGAAAACATGAGCAGCTTCTGAATTTTTGCAAATATATCGTCTTACTTGGGCTTTCTGCAAATGCAAAGCGTTTTCACTGATATTCTCTCATTTTATCCCCATACCAGCAATGTGAGGTTGCCGGGGCAAGTACAAGATACCCATTTAACAGATGAGAAAACCGAGGCCTCAGGAGGTTTTAGTCATTTAGTTCCTAGCTCAGTGTTGCACAGAGAGGTGGTACTTAGACCAAAAGCCTGGTTGTCTGCTTCCTGTCCCCATGGTACACTGAGCCAACTACTTAAACATTTCCACCTGGAAACAAGCATGGAACTCACACAGGTCAGGTGCAGTTGAGCCCTCTCTGCTCTCCGCATCCTAATGTGTAGTCATCTATACTCCACCTGACTCTTACCATCTGAGTCAGCACGGCACTCTCCTTAGTCATCTACTTACTTCTGTGTCCTCTACTCCTGACCCAAAGTAGAAAATCCAGGAGAGACTCATGAAAGAATCTTTCCCTTTGGAAACCAATAAAGTGAGATGTCTATCAATCCTGGCACATAAATGGAATCATCTGACCATGTGTGATGGCTAGAGAAGCAAGCCTGAGAAAGCTCTGGAAGGCTTTGCTATACCCCAGTGGACAGAAGAGAGCTGACTTCGGTCTGCAAGGTATCATCCCTTGCTGGGCTACTCTCTTTCCCTCAAATGCAACTCTGATCTTATAAATGATGTATCCTCCTCAAAGCAATCCTGTAATGAAGATGAGGCAGTGTCCTTTCTTCAATCGGGAAAACTGAAGAATCACAAATAGGGCATCGTATGCAGAAACACACAACTTCTTAGTTGGAAAACTATGTCTTAAACACAGATTTCCTCACTCCAGCCCCATGTTCTTTGAACTATACCAAAGTATATTATTGCCTGCATCAATTGGAAATCTTTTGATGGCAATAGCAGAATATCCAATCCAAATCTTCTTAGACAAAAAGTTGAATTTTTTCTTCTCTCTCTCTCTCCCTCTTTTTTGTCTTTTTGTTTGTTTGTTTCAATAACTAAATAGTTCAGGGCTAAGTCTGGTTTCAGATCTCAGGTTAAAGTCTGAGTTAGCCCCCTCCACATAATGTGGTGCCCTAACAACTACAAGTTCTCTTCCCATCGAAGAGGCAGTTCCATTCCTCAAATCCTCACGGCACCATCCTCCCTGGGAATTGTCTCTGCAGTTCCATAGGCTGGTCACCTCCACTCGGATTGGACTAGCTTAAGTCGTGTCCGTCCCTGAACCAAACGTAATAGGCAGAAGGAAGGGATACTTTGGTTAGTTTATGCTAATCAGAGCCCACCACTCGAGTCAGGGGTGAGGTCAATCCCACTGAGTCCACATGAATGACTCTGGTGGAAAGGTACTTTCTTAAAGGAAATTGAAGGTACTCTTATCATGAAAGAGACTTAACAAAATCTGGGCAGAAACCCCACAATGACATCCAATCCTTTATTCTACAAATACCCTTTGAATTCCTATTGTGTGCCAATTTCAGGGAAGAGGTAAATTTTAATAAAGGAAAAACCAACGGCTAAGCAGAATTCAGTCTAGCGTATCTGGACCCAATCTTCAGCCGCTTCCCCATTTTAGCCTCTAACTCACCCAAAATGCTCTTCTGTCCAGAGCCTGCGCCAGGCTGTTGAAAGGCACAGCAGAGTGGTGAGTTCAAATTGTTTTCTTTTTTTTTTTTGCGGTACACGGGCCTCTCACCGCTCTGGCCTCTCCCACTGTGGAGCACAGGCTCCGGACGCACAGGCTCAGCGGCCATGGCTCACGGGCCCAGCCGCTCCACGGCATGTGGGATCTTCCCGGACCGGGGCACGAACCCGCGTCCCCTGCATCAGCAGGTAGACTCTCAACCACTGTGCCACCAGGGAAGCCCAAATTGTTTTCTATTTGCAAGGCAACTAGAATCCTAGAATCATGTCTTATACAACAGGAAGGGCAGTTACAGTGTAGCAGTTAAGAGCACAGATTCTGGAGTCTGATTGCTTGTGTTTGAACCTTGAGTCAGCCACTCCCTAACTGTATGACCTTGCAAGTTGTTTGACCTATCTGGACTTCAGGTTCTTCATCTGTAAAGTGGGGATAATTATAGTCACCTAAGGATATTTGGAGATCCCAAATGAGTTAATACAGAGGTCAGCTAACTTTTCCTACAAAGGGCCAGATAGTAAACATTGTAGGCATTGTGGCCCATGTAGTCCTGTGGCAACCACTCTACTCTGCTATTACCGTGTGAAAACAGCAATGATGATACATGAACAAATGGGCATGACTGTGTCAGAATAACTCTATTTACAAAAACAGGTAGTACCTAGAATCACCTGACACCAAGCAAGAGCTCAATAAAAGCTCAAGAGACTTACAGCAAATAACATTTAACTGTTTATTATTCTCTTTCATACACTGTCACTCTCTCTCAATGGACTCTACCCACCGTTCCTTGACTATGCTGATTGTAGATTTATTATTCTCATATATATGCATTAGTTGCTATCTTTATTTATTGACTTAGTGACATAGAAGATCAAGAAAACTCTCCACTCCTCTAACTGAATGACTCATCACACGTTTAAATTGTCTTGTCCCTGTGACTTAAAGAGGAGACATTCAGCAAAAACCTTGGCATGTTGCACATGACCCAGTGCTGGGGTGAGTTATAGCAAGTAAAGAATAATAACTGTTATTATTTGCTGTAAATAAGCTCTCAGCCTCATTAGTGAATGCTCACTTGCAGACACTCACTCCCATCAAAACGATTCCTTATGTTACAAGTCACCCCTCAAGCTTCCTCTTCTACAGCCTCACTCCAGGTCCAGAAATCACTGCTCAGACTTCATGGTGCTCAGCCACGCTGAGAGGTCTCAAGAGACACAAAAACAATACCGGAGTTAAAAAGGAGAGATGACAAGGAAACCCATTCAGGAGCCTTCACTTATAAACAGCAAGGAATCCCCAAATTCAGACTCAGATCCCTGTCTGTGAGAAGGCTTTTTAGCTAATCCAAATGAATAACACTGCTGTTTATTGCTGAGACAGAGACAATGACTTAAAACTTGATAAATTATAAAATGCCTCCCCGCTTAGTACCTCTGCTGGCAGCCTAACTCACTTTATTTTATACCAAGGCATCTTTCCCTTAATTCAGCATCTTCCTCCAAATTTGTCTGATAAAAGAAAAACTCTACATCTCACTTGTACATTTTGTTAGGATGGCTGCAACGCCCAATCGATATGCACCAATCTATATGCACGTTACCCAGAATGCCAAGTGACAACTCTGAGAAAAACAAGAAGGAAAAGAAAAGCTGATGATTCTCTGCCTATTGGCACAAAAACACACCGCCATACTTCATGTCTTCCAAGAAAAAGGTACATAGGTGAGCCCATTTATGACCCATGATTTTGTTACCAGGAAAGCAATCAGTGGAGGTGGGAATATTCCACATATTTGGGCAAAACTATACCAACATCATTCAGAATAAAGAAGCTCCCATCCGCTGTACTGCCCTGTACAGACCTAGACAAATACCCCAAGGCACTTAGTGTAGTTAGTCAGAAATATACCAAGGCCAAGATTAAGTTTGTAAAGGGTGAAATGCCACAGATTCCTGGGTCATGCTGCTGGTGCAGCCTACACCCAGTCAACCTAGGAGATGCACACTCAATTAGCCACAAAACCCATAGCCCTTCTCTGTACTTTTTCTGCAAGAGGAGCTCCTGGCATCTTCCAAATACATACAGCCTCTCCCGTCCACCCACTTCCCCAGGACTAGGGTTGAGATTTTAGTGGAAGCTGCTAAGAAATCACAAAAGTCCCAATAGCCTAGAGAAAATTGCATGGGTTTTAAAGTAAGATAGGGTCAAGTATGCTTTTCAGTGCTGCCCTTACTAACTGTAGGACTCTGGGCAAGTTACGACTCTTGTTTCTTCACCTGTAAAAGAGTGATAATGATCGCTACCTTCCAGTATAGCTGTAAGAATTAGAAAAATGCTTGTTAAGTATTTAACGTACATTAAGGATTCAATAGATAATTTTTTTCTGGAAATACAAGTTATATGGGCCTGAACTGTAATTCCTCCAGCCTTGCTGTCTGCTCCTGCCGACATTGGCACATCTTTTGGTCATCTCAGGAACCACAGGAAAGGCCAGGATCCAAAAGACATAAGAAGAAGAAAGAGGACAAATAAAAGGAGAAGAGAGGGAGAATCAACAGCAGTAACTGATGCTTACAGAGTACCAGGAATTGTTCTAAGCTGTTCATATTTATTGACTCATTTCGTATTCACAGCAACTCTGTAGGGTGGTACCATAATTATCCCCATTGTACAGATCAGAGAAATGAGACACGGAGCAAGGAGTATGTGATTTGCTCAAGGCTACACGGCTAGTAAGTGCCAGAGCTAGGATGCAAACCCAGACAGAATGGCTCCAGGGTGTGCACTAGTGACTATTGGCTCTAGGACCCAAAGAAGCAAATGGAACCTACTCAACGAAAGACATCAGACAGCTTTAAGCCGTAGGCACTCCTTTTTTTCCCAGAGGCACCAGGATGTAATTCTGAATATAAAACAGGTATCCAAAGGGCCTAAAAATACTCTGACATGAAGAATTCAGAAAGGGCTGTGTTGGCACATCCACTAGTTCAAAAAGGTGTCCAAGTAAGCTTGTGCATGCTGCCACCTGTGTCTTTTCAGACCAACCAATTCCAAACCATTGGGGAAAGTGAGGAAGCTTAGCAACACATTGGTTCTTGCCTTCCCTTCCATGTCCTCTTTTGTCTTTAAAATCAATTAGACATACGGTCGAGTGTTCTTATTGCTTGAGTGGTACCTTTGAATACTGAAGATGTGTGGAAGTGACAACTGAAGGCACCTTCATTGTCTAATCCTTGAGGGTGGAAATATAGGCAGACACACTGGCCAAACCGAAGAGGGAGACTCGGTTCAGATGTCAGGTTCTCCAAGGTTCCCTCCCAGAGAGGATTTGTTGTTGATGTTACAGGTGTAGGAGGTGAAAAGCAAGCATATTTCCATGTGTTCAACAATCTCCCAAACTAAAAAGCCCCACAGAATTTAAATACACTCTAAGGTTCACAACTACAACCAAAATATTAGCTTCTGTCCCATTTCTATGGTACAAATAATATGGATTTTAAAAGCACAAAGAGATTGAGAAGAGGAAACTCCAGAGGTGGCACAAAAGGAATGTCCCACAGCTGGGGACAGCCAGGGGAACCTTACAGGAGTTAACTATTAAGGTTCAACTCTTCCTGCCCAGAAATATGAATAGAATGATGGAATAGTGTTAGCTACAGTGTGGGAAAACCCAGGATACATGCCTTCCTACTGCAGTACTGATGGGAATTACTCAGGAAGGGGGTTTGAAGGAGGGAAAGGGGTTCTATTAAACGACAGAAGGACCAGAATCAGCCTGGTTATTCTCAACTCTGCATGCTCCCATGCCCTCTGTGGTCTTCAAACGTTCAAAGTGGACTCTCAGGACATCAGTGAGTCAAAGTTTGATACCTGGGATTCTTGTGTATCTCCAAATTCATCTCAGAACTATAAGACTGCCCCAGGTTAAAGGTTTTGGTAATGTCACTGAGGCATCTCTACAGCTTCACTATGACCAAGAGCTGTGAAAGCCAGGATAAGCAAACCAGCCACCTAGCAGTTTAGATTCCAGGCAGTTCAAAGCCAATTGCTAAGGGCAGACTAAGAAAGGAGGCTTATTTACGTGGATGAAGTGCTAACCACTTTCTTCTCTCCCTCTCCCTCTCCTCCCTCTCCCTCCCTCCCTCCCCTCCCTTTTCTACTTCCTCCCTCTTTTTCTCCCTCTCTCTCCACTTGCTCTAGGAGGAGTCATGTCATCAGCAGCCCTTTAGAGGCCCATGTGGCAAAGAACAGAAGCCTCCTGCCAAATGCCTCCTGCCAACACTGAGTGAGCTTAGAAATAGATTTTCCAGCCCCAGTCAAGTCTGTACCACTGCAGCCTTGTCTGACAACTTGATTGCAACCCCACAGGAGACTCTGAGCCAGAGCCATCCATCTAAGTAGCTCCCAAATTCCTGACCCTCAGAATTTGTGTGAGATGACAAATGTTTCTGGTTTTAAGTTACTAAGTGTTCGGGTAATTTGTTATACAACAATAGATAACGAATACAAATACTTGCTTAAGTTCTATAGCTGAAATTATAGTGCTATCTCTGTTTCCCAAACCTATGTCCTTGCCATTGCCCCACTCTGCCAAGTCTATAGCAGTTCTGCACTCCATAATTAATGGCTTCTGTTATGGTTTTGAAAGAAAGAGAAATCCAGTCAAGCTGACTCAAGTAAAGTAGGGATTAATGAAGGAAGTACTAAGCAAATCATAGACCAAGGATAGAAACCAAAGTACAGAGTTTTGCTTTTAACAAGAAGGAGTGAGTGTCTAATGACTTATCCTCCCATAAATAACATTTATAAATGCTGGAAGGAAAAAATAAACCCTAGAGGGCTCCAGGAACTCAAAAAAGCAGGTATATTTTGGAAGGCAGTCAAAACTTGTAGCAAGAAACCAACATGAAGTGAATTCCAGTTTTTTCAGGTATGTTCTGAAGGCAGCTAGAATCATGGCCAAGATAGCATGTCTGAAATTTAAACAACAACAACAACAACATCACAAAAGTCTGCTATTATTCTGGCTAGAAGAACCTGAATAAAAGCCTGAAAAGAACCTGAAAAGAAGCTGAAAAAAAAAGCCCAGGGAAACTGGACAACCAATGAGTGAGGGGAGAAGAAAGCCAGGAAAGAAGAATACTAAATTTTGTGCTTAAATTCAGCCTAAGTCTCTGCCTGACCCCTGAAACATGTATTAGTGGGTCAAATGGAAGTCAGCTAGCAGTTAAGGCTTAAAGAACTGATCTCAGGCCTGAAATTCCACTCACCATAGGCATTACAGTTTTCAGTTTAAGTCAAACCAAGTTAGTTGCCTGCTAAGATAAAACATCAACACTCTTTAGAGCAATATAACAAAATCCAGAGTCTCTAAAAGATAACATTCACAATGTCCAGGATATAATGTAAAAATATGCAACATATGACTCAGTCTAAAAGGAGAATGTAAATAATAGATGCCAACCTCAAGATGGTTCCTATTTTGGTTTATGAGAAAAGTATTTTATAATAGCTATTGTAAGTACAGTCAGTGAGGTCAAGGAAAATACACTCATAACGAATGATAGAGACTTCAGCAGAGAAACAGAAAATATAAAAATGTAACAAATGGAAATTTTCGAACTAAAAAATAGAACATCTGAAATTTAAAATTCAATTGATGGGCCTAATGGCAAAACAAAGATGAAAGGCAAAAGTGAATTTGAAAATGGTTCAATAGAAATCACACAATTGGATTAAGAGAGATGAAAAAAATTGAAAAGAATTAACAAAATCTCAGGGACTTGTGAAATAACTTCAAAATGCCTCACTGAGAGAGAGAATGGGGCAGGGAAAACATTTTGAAGGAGAAAAGTACCAGAAACCACCTTAAATTTTTTGAAAGATATAAATTCATAGATTCGGGAAGCTCAAAAAATTTCAAACAAGATTAATTTGAAGAAACCCATGCCTCAATATATTATAGTCAAACTGTTGACCAGCAGAGAGAAAGAGAAAATTTTGAAAGCAATCAGAGAAAAACACTGCATGATATATATGAGAACAAGAGAGAAATTATCATAGGCTTTTCACCAGAAACCATGGAGGCTAGGAAACAGTGGAACATCTTTAAGTGTTAAAGAAAATAGCTGCCAACACAGAATTTCAAATTCATCAAAATATCCTTCAAGAATAAAAGTGAAATAAAGACAGTTTCAGATCATGAAAAACCAGGAAATTTGTCACCACCAGATTTGTACTAAAAGTACATCACAAAAAAAATTTTTTTCATAAATAAATAAAAGTACATCAGATTGAGAAAAATGATATCAAAGGGAATCTTAGACTTTCAGGAATGCCTGAAGAGTATCATATATAAATGATAAATATATGGGTAAATATAAAATACCTTTTATTTTTATTTCTGTACAATTCACAGTAAATTCACAGTAAAAAGTATAACACTGTCTTGTGGGCTTTATAATGTAGGTAGGTATAATACATATAACAACTATAACTTAAAGTATGGTAAGATGGAGGGTAAATGGACCTATACATTACAATATTTCTTCTTTTTATTATTTCATACTACATAGGCTGTGAAAAGTTAAGAATGGATAGAGCAAACTTAAAAAAAATGAACAGGAGTATAACTTTAAACCAATAAGTATACTAAAATGGAAATTAAAATATTAAAATAATCTAAATTGTGCTGAAACAACTAATTATGCCTAAGTGGGGAAAAGAACATTGACCCTTACCTTACACCATAAACAAAAACTAATCAAAATTGTCCATACACCTAAATGTGATGCAAACAAAAGAAAAAGAAGACAATATGTGCAGCCCTGGGGTTAGGAATAGTTTCTTAGATAGAACGCAAAAACCACAAACTGTTACAAGAAACTGGCACATTGGATCTCATCAAAATGTCAAACTTCTGCTCACCAACAGGCAGCTTTAGGAATATGAAAAGATAAGCCACAAAATGGGAGAAAATATTTGCAATCTGATAAAGGACTAGTATTTGAAATACGTAAAGAACTATAACAATGCAATAAGAAGAAGAAAATGACAAAATTAAACTGTGGATAAAAGACTTGAATAGACACTTCACAAAAGAATATAAACAAATACACACATGGGGGAAAAAATTGCTCAAGTCACAAGTAATCAGGGAAATCCAAATTAAAACCAGTAAGTATTATCCAGTTTCTGGAGGCAATAATGACAGAGGTGGAAGCTATGGCACCAGTGTTTGGCTAAGACAGCAGGGAATGTCCCCGGATCAGTTCTGTGGTGTGATTTTGACAAGACTCTGGCCATGTCACCTCCAGGTCCAATTCTCCAGTGCACACCCTCCATCCCAGCAATTCCATAAACTACCCAGTATCTCTTTAATAAATTGTTTTCTACTTAAATCAGCCAAAGTCAGGTTCTTTTACGTCAAACTAAGAAGCCTGACTGATTCAAACAGCTGCTTTCTGAAAATTATTTATATAGAAGACTAAAGAAATGTAGAAAACATCCATCTTAGTTTTCAATTAGATTGAAGAAATTAAGGACACCATTAGGCAAATAAAAGTTGAGAATATCAGGTGTTAGGTGCAATAAAGAAAAAAACAGGTGAATGAAATACAGGCAGAAACATAAAAATACACTGGCTGGGAGGTGAAGGAAACTAAAAATGAAATAACAGAACTAAAATCTACATTAGAATCAGAAAACATAATGGTAGATACTGTAGAAAATCAAATTCATGGCATAAAAACAAATTTGAAAAGTAAAGGACAGAGAAGAGAGGAAAATATAAACTGAAAACAATAAAACACCTTTTTTAAAATCATCATTTTGCTTTATTAATTCCTTCCTAGTCCTTATTGCAATCTATGATGACTTGTTGGTTTATCGTCTCTCTGCCTACTAGAGTCAACTCCTTGAGGGCACTGTCTGCCTGTTTTGTTTTGTTTTGTTTTGTTTGCGGTACGTGGGCCTCTCACTGTTGTGGCCTCTCCCATTGCGGGGCACAGGCTCCGGACGCGCAGGCTCAGCGGCCATGGCTCACGGGCCCAGCCGCTCCGCGGCATGTGGGATCTTCCCGGACCGGGGCACGAACCCACGTCCCCTGCATCGGCAGGCGGACTCTCAACCACTGCACCACCAGGGAAGCCCCCTGTCTGTCTTTTTACAATTGTGTCCTTAGCACCAAACCCAATGTCTGGCATGCAGCTGTACCCAGTGAATGTTTATTCAATAAGTAAATTAACAGATTTTTTTCCCATTATTTATTTATTAATAAACACTTCTAACGCTAATTGCCTGGCATAGTTCTAAGTGCTATACAAATGTCAACACATCATTCTAAGACCAACTTAACTGAAGTCTATTTTCATCACCAGTTTACAGACTAAGAAACTATGACACAGATTCATGAAATAACTAACCAGGGTCATCCAGCTGGTAAATAATAGAATCAGGGTTTAAGCTGAGGCATTCTGATTCCAGCCTGCACACTCTTCAGCATTGTACTTTCAATCCAATATAATCAACATGTGATCCTTTTCAGCAACTTCATCTGTGATCTCTGGTTATTTCAAGAAAACGTTAGAGACCACAAATGAGTCATGCTATTTGGTACAGAGCAGTAATGACCAAATTTTTTAAAATGTATTAATAGTTACCTTTTTAACACTTCATTTGTTGTATTTGTGTTGTGTGTGTGCTTCACTTATTTTTTACTTTTTAATAAACTTATTTTAGAACAGCTTCGAATTTAGAGAAAATTGTGAAATATACCACACACCACTAATATGGCAAATTTGATACAACTGGTTACTACTGATACATTATTAACTAAAGTTCATACTTCAGTCACATTTCCTTAGTTTTCTTTAATGGCTTTTTCCTTTTCCGGGGTCCCATGCAGGACACTACACTACATTTAATCATCATGTCTCCTTAGTCTCCTCTTGGCCATGACAGTTTCTCGGGCTTTCCTTGTTTTTGATGACTTTGACAGTTTTCAGAAGTACTGGTCAGGTATTCTGTAAAATGTCCTTCTACTGGGATCTGCCTAATGAATGATTATACTGGGTTTATGGGTTTAGAATAACATTTACTTTTAATGATTACGCTCAAGACTGACAAAGGTGCATTAAGAGAAGCATTCTCATATTATGAGAGTAAAAATTGCTACACCTTTCCTGGAAAAAATTTTAATAATATGATGATCTTTAATACAACAAAGTGATTTCATTTCTAAGACTCCTAAAAAAAATTATCAGAGATGAAGGCAAGGACTGAGCTATCTTCTGTTCCACATGTAAGAGGAACTGGATGAATACATCTGTGTAAGACACATAACTAGGAAAAAAAATCTAGAGGAAGTTCTTCAAAGGGTTCACAATGCTTTTCTATGGGTAGTATATTATCTTTTAAAAATTCTTTTCTATATTTTTAAAATTTCCTACAATGAACACATATTACATTTATTATTAGAGAAAACAATGTGACTTTTTTTTTTTTTCGGTACGCGGGCCTCTCACTGTTGTGGCCTCTCCCGTTGCGGAGCACAGGCTCCAGATGCGCAGGCTCAGTGGCCATGGCTCACGGGCCCAACCGCTCCGCGGCACGTGGGATCTTCCCGGACCGGGGCACAAACCCGTGTCCCCTGCATCGGCAGGCGGACTCTCAACCACTGCGCCACCAGGGAAGCCCACAATGTGACTTTTTTAAAGGAAGTCACATAAATGCATTTTAACTCTGATTACCCTCTGTAGGCCAGGGTACAGGATGGTGCTGAGGATCTGATTTAAACCCTCCGCAGGACACACAGGCCAGAGGTCTTTGTACCAGAGTTTCTATTTAATAGTTGACATTAGGACTCTCTCCTCTCTACATCTGTGACCTGGCTCATGGAATCCTTGCGTTGTTATATCCATGGTTCTTTCTTTACCCCCAATAGAATCAAGCCCAGGATCCTCACCCTGACAATTCTCCTAATATTTGGTCCGTCAGTACTGCCCCAATCTCAGATTCCACTACTTTCCTTGTGGTTGTTTGTCTGTTGAGTTTTCTGAGGACCAAGTTGTATCTAATTCATCTTTTCACCTTCTGCACCTAAGTGCTCACTATGTTGAATTAAATTTTTAAAGTAATTGTCCAGGGACTCCCCTGGTAGTCCAACGGTTAAGACTCTGCGCTCCCAATGCAGGGGGCCCAGGTTCGATCCCTGGTCGGGGAACTAGGCCCCGCATGCATACCGCAACTAAAAGAGCCCTCATGCCTCAACTAAAGTATCTCACATGCCACAACAAAGATCCCGAGTGCCACAACTAAGACCTGGTGCAGCCAAATAAATACATAATTTTTTTTAAAAGCTAATTGTCCAATATGATCAGACTAATTTTTTTCACTATTGCCCTGAACATGCCCCACTCACGTCTGCCTCTGCACCTGGCTTTGTACCATTCCCCCCGCCTAATCTAGCTCTCTGGCCTTCACTTCCCATTCACATCTTTGCCAGCCCTTCAGGTTCCAGTTAACTCTGTGTCCCTCCATTAACTTTCCCCTCCTAATCTGGCTAGTCCCTGCTTCTGATTTCCTAAGGCTCTATTTGTATATGGTTACACAGTATCTTACAGTGTCCTCTATTAATATCAAGTCTACCTGAGTCTCAGCCAGCAACATTTAATGGAAAGTCCTAGAGTTTTAAAAAAGAGAGAGACCTAGAGGTGCAAACCAACATTGCTACTGCCATCTGGGATATCCCAGTCAAGTTATTTGTGCTCTTTGAGCCTGTTTACCATCTGCAAAATGGGGATAATAGCTCAAAGGGACTGTGCAGCAAAGATCAAAAGAAATAGTACGCAAAAAAAAAGAAGTCGAAAGAAAAATAACCTTTATTACTATTGTTGCCATTATTAAATCTTTTCTCCCCCAAAAAGCTCATAGTTTTCTGCTACCAAGGCACTACTCTGTATCTTCCAAGGCATCTCACCCAATATTTCCCATAGAGCACACTGACTAGAAAGTCAGAAGACGTGCCTTATTTACTATATGACCTTGAACAACTCACTTGAACTCTCTGAGTTTCCCTGTCTGATAAATAAGAGTCAAATTACCATATCTCCTCTACTTATTTCACACTATTGTTGGAGACAACAAATAGAGATGATGTACAGTACTTCATAATCTATAAAGCACCTGCAACCTGTAAACTGTGACTGTTAGCCTTAGTTATCATCAAATATTCGCAATACATAGGTATTGACTTCAATTACTCTTAGCCTCTTTTCAAATTTTTCTTAGTACATTCTACTCCCTTAGTCTTCCCATGAGAAATGTTTAAAAAGTTCCCTCCCTGAACTATACACATACCAAATCTGACCTATCAGACCCAACGTCAGACACTAGCTTCCTTCTCTCTTATGGGCACCATGGTTCACAAAACTGATCATGTTCACCTCTGTACCTTGGCTACTAGGAACCCAGATTCCAACATGCCCACCTCTAGCAACTATACAGGACTTGTAAGCATGCATTCTTACACTAACTGTGCCCCTGGCTTCATCTTTTTCTAGTATTTTGATTTTCCCCATACTTTCCATTTTCTCTTTTACCTTGTTACTCTTAACTCTAAAAGCCGCCCCACCCAAATTCCTTCTGACGTGAAAAAGAACAAAAACCTGTAATCAAAGCTCCATTCAGTTGCTAAAGACAATGCCCTGTTTTCTTATTGCAGGGTGCTATGATTCCATAGCAACTGTGACAATCTCCATGGTCATTCATCAGCTCAGGGCCAACAGGAATGGCTGTGGTAGACTGTTCACAAAAATTGACACAATGGTTTCCTTCCCTGTGTGAATGCAACTTTGCAATGTGACTCTGCAGAGAGTCTCATCAAAAGGTGGAAGCTATTTCCCTATTCCTTGAATCTGGGTGGGTTTTGCTACTTGTTTGAATAAATAGAATGCAGCAGAAGTTACAACAGTTCTGACATTCAAGAGAACTCGAGAAGTTCCCCCCTCTCTCTTGGAATCCCATCCAGCCATCAAGTGAACAAGCCCAGGTTATCCTGCTGGATAATGAAAGACATGAGACCTAGTTGCTCCCATCTCCCACACCAACTCCCCAAAAGACAGCCATCTAGCTAACTGGAAGTTGATGCAAGACGAAGGCCATCCAATACCAGAAGAACCACTCAGCTGAGCCTAGCCCCAGCTGCTGATCCACAGAATCACAATCTAAATATATGTTTGATGTTTTAAATCCCCATATTTTAGGAGAATTTGTAAACAGTGAAAGCCAACTGAAACAGCAGGAATATTCACAGGGCTGGAAAACAATAATTCAGCCAAAGGAAAATAATCATTGGACAGTTGTGAATACTATGTAGATATGGAACATAATCAGAATCTTTTTAGGACCATTAGTAAGTTTGAGATTAGAGGACTAGAGATTAATTAAGACACATTGTCTCCTTTTTTTTTTGAGCAAGTTACTTAGCCTATCTGACCTTCAGTGTCCTAACCTTTAAAATGGTTTTAATAAAACTCACCCCACGGCATTGCTCTGTATGTAAAGCACAAAGCACAGTGCAGACACATATTAGACACACAATAAACAGCAGCTAGCTGGAAAAATATTTGACTTTGCTGTTCAGACCATATTTTTTCTGCTAGAATCCTACTGACAGCTTATTATTGAGAATTCTTGAATTTTCTACTACTCTAATGAGTCCTTTTTATTGAGAGTACCTAGAACTCAGGAAACTTTTTTTATTATATGTAAGCCACCAAATTAAAAAAGTACAGAATGTGAAAAAAGAAGAAAAAGAAATAGAACGTACCTTAGTATAAACCTCTAGTCTCAAAACTACTAATTTTCAAGACTGCAAAGAACAAAGCTCCTCATTTTGCAAATACTGAGAATGAGGCTCAGTGAATAAGTGGAAACTCTAGAAATAAACCCAGGTTTCCTAACTCCAAGTCCACTTCTCTTGCCACAGTTCAGAACATTACTATCTTTACCACAGCAAACCTTACAAATCGTTGACCATGGTAATAGCAAAAAGTATATATATTTAGGGACTTCTCTGGTGGTGCAGTGGTTAAGAATCCGTCTGCCAATGCAGGGAACATAGGTTCGAGCCCTGGTCCGGGAAGACCCCACATCCCTCAGAGCAACTAAGCCCATGCGCCACAATCACTGAGCCTGCGCTCTAGAGCCCACGAGCCACAACTACTGAGCCCACGTGACACAACTACTGAAGCCCGTGCACCTAGAGCCCGTGCTCCGCAGCAAGAGAAGCCACCACGATGAGAACTCCGCACACTGCAATGAAGAGTAGCCCCTGCTCACCGCAACTACAGAAAGCCTGCGAGCAGCAACGAAGACCCAACACAGCCAAAATAAATAAATAATTTTTCTTTTAAAGTATGTATATTTATACATCCACATACACACACACATATCTCCTGGAGGAAACATTCCTAAGTCATTTGTCATTTCTCATCCATCCTTTTGGCCAGAAATCTGGATTACCTTTTGCCACTGCCATATCATCAGGCCAGCTTCACTCAAGACCCACTTATTGTCTGCAAATGTTGCTATAATTAAATCCAAGTGGCCGCTGTGAGTTCATCATGTACCCTCTCCAGCCATTAGTCAGATTTCCAGGGCTGCAGTTCTTTCTAAAGAGATCACTCACTCTTCTCTTTCCCCTTGGCTATCCCAGCAGGTTTTTGTTTCCTTTTCTTGGGCAAGGAACTTTTAAGCCAAACTCATTTTCAGGCAACGGGCCAACCTTCGCATTTATCCCAGTGACCTTAGAGCAGCCAGAGAGCCTCTCACCAGCATCGCTGCTGAGCTGGGGGTGGCGTTGGTGGACAGGAATGATGGGAGAGCTCTGAAGTAGTGTCTGTGAGAGCAGAGGACTGGGGGCTGTTTCTAATAGACAGCAAGACTGCCTTCATCATCACCATTGACATGAGAATCAGAAACCCCTGGTATTTATGTAGCACAATACCATAGTTCAGCTCTCTGGATGCTTCCATTAATCCTTCCAGCTAGGGAAAAGGAAACTGTAGAACATTTGAGCTGGATGGGATCATCAGAATCACTGGATCCAAAGTCCTCCCCTTACAAATGAGGAATCTGAGACCCCCATGAGGGAAAGTGACCAGCCCACGGTCATTTAGTGAGTGAATGACAGACTGAGTCTAGACTCAGGCCTCTCTCCCACCTGAATCTCAGCTCAGGAAGCATCTCACTCTTTGCTCCTAGGATCCCAGAAGACAAATAAGCAACTGTAAAGGAATATATCTTGAGGCTATCCTCTAAGAAACCACACTGCCACCATTTCTAGTCAACATGACTCACCAGGGGTTGACCTTACTTCCCAGTTCCAGGGAAAAGCACATGGCCCAGACCTGGATATTTTAGAACACACCCTCCTTGTGGCCACAGTTATTGGTTCAGGGATAATTATACAACCTAAATAGGACCAAGGAGAATCATCCGCAGGATTTTTGCTAGAGCTTTTTGAAGAGAATCTATGTTCTCCGGGATTGTAAGTTGTAAGGACTATAAAAGCCTTGAGTTGCCAGAGGCCGTCTTTGCCACTAACTCAAAAAAGCCTTCCTTAGAATAAATCCAACACAGTAACATTACTTGACCTCCCGGGTTCAACCATGTCTGAAGACCTAGACTTTTCAAGTACGGCTCAAGATATTTTACCTTTTCTTGTAAAGACAGTCTGAGTTGTGTTGTCATTTGTAAGCAAATGAATCCTGACTAACACATCAACTTTTCTCCACTAGCTTCGATCATGAATGAAATTTGAAGACTCCTTTGGTGCAACACAGCTTTTAATATGATCACTGACAGCATGCGCACCCCTTCCGCTACCCGCTTGCACACCTATACCCAACAGACGCACTAAATGGAATTGTTCCCTGAGTCTCCCATAGTACTGATCACATTAATGAATTACTACTAGGCACTACTTTTTGCGTTATTGCTGACTATGCTGCCATTAAATTCTTTCAGATTCCCATCCGGAAAAAATAAACATAAATGGAGCAAGTGGGCTTTTAGGACTCTGGTTTACCTAATAGAAAATGGCCCCATTGTGAGAGAGTAATAAGCATCCAGTGCACCGTCCAATTGTCTTGGTACACAGCCACCTCCCAGCCAAAGGGTATCAATGATGGGCATTCAGACGGGACAACCCGTTTAAAACAAAGCCTGCTACAGGGAACTCTGCTCAATATTCTCTAAGAACCTAAATGGGAAAAGAAGTTGAAAAAGAATGGATATAGATATATAGATAGATAGAAAGATAGATGTATAACTGAATCACTTTGCTGTGCACCTGAAACTACCACAGCATTGTAAATCAACTATAGTCCAATATAATATAAAATATTTTTAAAAGCCTGCTAAAAAGTCATGACAGCATTTCTTTTTATTCACTATAAAGAGCTTCTCTGAAGAAAGCAAAATGCTATTAGTAAAACCACCTTGGCAGTCACATCACCTTGGCCCTTTCCAAAAGACCTATCTTCTAGGTGATGGAAAAGATTCTCAGAGAAAGTTAATAAAGGTGCTTTAAGAGTCATCTTATGGGGCTTCCCTGGTGGCGCAGTGGTTAAGAATCCGCCTGCGGTTAAGAATCCGCCTGCCATTGCAGGGGACACGGGTTTGAGCCCTGGTCTGGGAAGATCCCACGTGCCGCAGAGCAACTAAGCCCACACGCCACAACTACTGAGCCTGCATGCCTGGAGCCCGTGCTCCGCAACAAGAGAAGCCACCGCAAGGAGAAGCCCGTGCACCGCAATGAAGAGTAGCCCTGCTTGCCGCAACTAGAGAAAGCCCACGCACAGCAATGAAGACCCAACAAAGCCAAATAAATAATTTTTTTTAAAAAAGTCACCTTATGTTTACCATATACTGTGGTATGGAAAGTGAAATTGCAACCAAACAAAATAATAATTATAAAAGTAATAATAATAATTAGAATTGCTGGTACAGAAACAGAACTGTGTGTTGAAAAGACAAAGCTCCCAGTGCCAGCATACCACTTTTTTAATGAAAGCCTTACTAACAGTTGTGATTTGTGGACACTAAGAAAGCAGAAGCTTGGCTATCAAAGCAAATCACGCAAAGAAGGCAAAGAAGCTGTTCTTCCTATTATAAACATACCTGTTTCCCTGTGTACAGTGTGGTATCAAATGCTAATAAGTCCAAGGATTATTGTTCCAGTTTTGTATTACAGCCAAACTTATGCTGGATGGGATAGATGGATAGATAGAGAGATAAATAGATAGATAGGGAGGGAGGGAGAAAAAGAAAGAAAAAGAGAGAGAGAGGTACTGCTTCTTAGTTCATTTCAGACCGAGATGATGCTCAGCCTTTTGCCATCACCTCTCTGAGAAAATTGGGCATGGGATGGGTTCTAGTAAAAATATATATCCCTAACTTAAGGCAAATAGAATCTTTATCCTCAAAATGCATTGCATGCAAACAAGCAGAAGAATTTTATTATCAGGACACAGACACATGTTGGAGGAAAATGAAGGCGTGAACAAGAGAGTACACAAATCATTCAGGAGTCTGAGTAGAAGATCCACATTTGTTTTAGGCTAACTGTCCTCTGTTCAACTTCAGTCACGGACCGTTCATTATTTAAATAAATATTTATTAAGTGCCTACTCTGTCCCTGTCCTGGGCTAAGTGAGCACACAGTGTGAACAACAGGCATGGTCCCTGTGGTCCTCACGATGCTTACAGTCTAAAGGAGAAAATAGATATTAATAAGTAAACTTTAATCAGTATTATTCCAGTCGTCTATTACTGCAAAACAAGCTAATCCAAAGTGTAATGGCTTAAAGCATCAACCACTGTATTATATCTCACAATACTGAGGGTCAGGAATTCAGGCAGGGTTCAACTAGGCAGTATATTACACATGGTATCAATGGAGGTCACATGACAGTATTCAACAGGCACATATGGTTCAGTCTGCAGGGTCCAAAGCAGTTCACTCACATGTCAGATGCCTTGGCAGGAACGGCTGGAAAACTGGGTTCAGCTAGGACAGTTGACCAAGTGCCTCTATGGGGACCCTCTGGCCTGGCAGTGTCAGAGTAACCAGGCATCTTTCTTAGTGACTTGTGGTTCCCAGAAAGTGCTCCAAGAGACAGGAAACAGAAGCTCCCAGTTTATTAAGGTCTGAGTCTAGAAACTCTCTCATCATAATGTCTGCCATGTCCTATTGGCCTCATTGTCAGGGAGCCTGCCCAGATTCAACAAAAGGACACATGATCCCACCTCTTCCTGATGGAAGAAGAAAGAATCTGCAGCTGTAGATCTACCACAAATATATAATTCACAATTGTGAAAAATACCGTGAAGGATGAGAACAGGGTGCCATGAAGGGGACTGAAGGGGGAAACCTAATTTAGATTGGGTGAGCAAGCAGCTCTGGGCCCTCTCCAGCTCTGAAGGATAAGTAGGTATAAGCTCTAAAGGGAAGCCCATATTCATCACACAACAAATACATCCCATCTTCAACATTATCTTCCCCCTCCCACCCCAAAAACGAAAGCTATCTTTACATGCAGTAAAAAAAATTCAGTAGGGTGCTTTGTGTTTCTCTAACTCCCTGGAAGACAGGCACATGTTTCAAAACTACTGAATTCCTTCTATTCTCTGAGGAGTGAAATCAATTATATCCCTGAGAATTTGTTTAATGATATGGAACAGCAAATTCCACTCTAAACTCAAATACAACATCTGTAATAGTACAACAAAATAATAAGCAATCGAGTAGAAAACTTTGTTACTAAATATGAATATTTGGAAAGAACAATCTGTGATCTTAACACAGAGAACATCAGATGCTTCGAAACTGCCATAATTCGCATTTACTTTCTGTAATGAAAGTAAATACTTCAACTTAAAATTTCCAGGTGTGCGTATTTATTATAAAAATTACATAGCTGGTATAGGTTAAGTGTGCATCTATATATAAATATCTAACTATATACGTAATACAATTCATCTGTATACTCAGCTTTCATTCACACATTAAGCATCTACTTTGTACCAGGACGTTTCCTTACACCATCTTATTTTTTAATTGAAGTGTAGTTGACTTGCAATGTTTCAGGTGTATAGAAAAGTGATTCAGATATATATAAACATTTTTTCAAGTCCTTTTCCATTACAGGTTGTTACAAGATATTGAGTATAGTTCCCTGTGCTAGACAGTAGAACCTGGTCGTTTATCAATTTTATAGATAATAGTGTATATCTGTTAATCCCGAATTCCTAATTTATCCCTCCACCTGCTCCTTTCCCCTTTGGTAACTATACGTTTGTTTTCTATGTCTGTGGGTCTATTTCTGTGTTGTAAATAAGTTCATTTGTATCGTTTTTTTTAGATTCCACATAAAAGTGATTATCATACGGTATTTGTACTTCTCTGTCTGACTCACTTTATTTAGTATGATAATCTATAAGTTCATCCATGTTGCTGCAAATGGCATTATTTCATTCTTTTATAGGGCTAAGTAGTATTCCATTGTGGATATAAACATACCACATTATACCATCTTAACATAAAAAATCTGCCAAGAGGGCTTCCCTGGTGGCGCAGTGGTTGAGAGTCTGCCTGCCGATGCAGGGGACACGGGTTTGTGCCCCGGTCCGGGAAGATCCCACATGCCGTGGAGCGGCTGGGCCCGTGAGCCATGGCCGCTGAGCCTGCATGTCCGGAGCCTGTGCTCTGCAACGGGAGAGGCCACAACAGTGAGAGGCCCGCGTACCGCAAAAAAAAAAAAAAAAAAAAATCTGCCAAGAGTAGAATTCCTTACATGATTGAGTCTCCTCTTCTCGCCTACACTGCCACTGCCCTAGTTCAAGACTGCATCAGTCTCATCTCAACTATCAGGACAACCTTCCTCTAGCCTGTTCTCTCTATAATATAGTCTCAGATGGCCCCTCAGAGGGATCTTTCTAGTTGTCAGAACAGGATGACATCTACACTCCAAAGTTGTACGTGGAGGGCCCTTCACAGTCAGGATGAATGGCTCGCTCCAGCCTCTTTCCTACTGCCCCCGACACTCCGTGTGTCCCATGGTTCTGTGGTTTTGCCCACACTGTCTCCCCCATTTTACTGGCTTATCCTTCAAGGCTCATTTCAAAATTTGCCTCCTCTAAGGAACTTTCTCTCCCCTGTTCCCAAAGACTCCTGTTCTCAGCTCTGCAACAGCCTGAATCACAGCGTATTTAATTGTCCACTAACCTGTCTGTCCCCGACCTGCACCCTAGCCTGATCTCTCAAGGGCAGTACTGCATCTTCTTCCCTTTTTTATCTTCAGCGAGCAGCAGAGCCTGGCCCAATGTCACCATTCTATAAACACTGTTGAATAACTTCTCTTTCAACCCCAAATAACTTTATAGAAGGTTGATTTGCTGGCTCAAGAAAAATTTAGCTTTCCTGAAGTACTCAAAAGCCATGATGCCAATAGGCATATAAAGAAAAATACACACTTTAAGAAGTTCACGTCAATGCTTTAATCTTTTTCCCTCTTAAGCAGAGGATTCATCTCCACAATTATTTGTCTCCACATGGACAGCTGATGCAATTTGCCTAATTTTATTTTTCAAGTCATGAAGCTCAGTCGCTGGGACTTTGTTTGCCAGATCTAACCCCACACGCTTGATCTACCACGGTGGCTTTTCAAACAGTCCCTGAAAACGGCTCCTTCTGTGGAGTTCAGGGTTCTCTGTGACACCAGAAACTGACCAATGACCTGAGAGAGGAGTAGAGATCACAAAGAGCACTCCAGAACACTGCCACTTCCTAACACTGAGGCTTCAAGCAAGTTACTCAATCTCTCTCTGTGCCTCAGTGTCCCCACCTGGAAAATGGGAATAGTGTGGAAATAATAACTGCCTCACAGCGTTTGGTGAGGCAATGAAGGTAGAGCACTTAGCACAGCAAACAGCACCCATCTTGCTCTCTCCCTCCATCCCCAGATAAACACCGCAGGAGAAAGCAGGTTCCCACAAGCAGGAGACACAGGACAGGCAGCCAACCCAGTGCAGATCCAGTTCACATGCAGGAACTCTCTCTGGCCTCAAGCCGCCTTTACAGACCGGGATTCCTGGTGAGGACCTCAAGCTCTTGAGACGATGAGGTTGAGACACCACAGACACTAGATACTATTAATACCAGTTTCTCTGTGCTTGTTCAGCCAGGTTGAGGTGTTACAAAACACAATGTTTCTCCCCATCTTTGCAATGGCTGCCAGCAATAAATCCCATCTGCCTCTCTTGTGCAATGCTGCCCGCAAGGATCCCTTTTCCCCGGACATCATCACCTGACACCCCCCGTTAACACCACCCAAGAATCTCCAAACAGAGGGGAAACACTGGGTCCACCTAAATAAATTGCAGGCTGCATCTCAACATAATGACTTAGTTAAAACCAAGTTGCTTCTATTAAGCTTGCTTCAGGGGGACAGTAGTAGCAAAATTGGAAATGAACCGGGGTCAGGGCTCAGAGAGGATTTAAAGATCACCTGGAGAAGGATAATGACTTGCTTAAGGTCATACAGCAAATTAATGGCTGCAATGGGAGTACAGACCAGGGTTGTTAGAGTCAACTCCAATTTTTTTGCCCAGTGACACTGAAAAGATGATGGATTATTGAATAGACTTTGTGATTTGAGGTAGGGAGGGGTTTTAAGAGCAGAAGGACCACTCAAGTATGGATTAATTTCTGCATCAAAGGTTTGTTGAGTGCCTACCATGGGTCAGGAACTGAGGTAACAGCAAAGCATGTGATAGATGGGTTCCTGGTCGTATGTGACATAGTTTGAGCTGAGTGAGTAGCAGGGAAGGATAACAAACAAGTAAGTAAATACACCAAATATGTTAGTGACAAGCACCACGAAGAAAGCAAGCAAGGCACTGTGATGGCAAAGAACATGGTGGAGGGAGCTTCTTTAATAGGGTGGTGAAAGAAGTTGTCACAGAGGAACTGGCCATTAAACCAAGACCTGAAGGGCAAGGCTCCAGTCATATGAAGAGCCAGGAGAAGAATATTCTAAGGAGAGAAAAAGAGCAAGAAGCAGGAAAGAGCTTGTTCTTTTCCAGAAATCCTCAAATGTGTATATGGGGGAGTGCAGCTTGGAGAGCAAAGCAGAGAGTTCAGGAGATGAGAGGAGAGAGAAAGGCTGGGGCCAGATTCGATCAGCTCTTACAAGCTAAGGTAAAAAATTCAAATGTTATTCTAGGTACAGTAGGAAATCTGCAGAGTTCCAAACAGAGAAGAGACACATTTTATCTTAATTTCTTGGAAGATGGTCTGGCTGCTCTGAATGGTGATACCAGGGGAACAAGCATGGAAGCAGGGAGCCACGTCCAGGAACCACGGACGGGGTCAGATGAGAGATGCGGGTGTCCGGGGCTCTGGTGATGACTGAAGTGACAACAGAAAGAAATACATGCACTTGTGGTCAGTTTAGGAGTACAACTGAGAGGATTTGTCAACGGATTCAATTTAACCGGAAGGGAGAATCAGATAATTCACCTAGCTTTGTCACTTACGAAACTGGCTGGCCATGTTGGAATTTAGAGAAATTCTAAAGACCTAGAAGGATTCTGAGGTGATGAGTAACAAACCCTGGTTTAGTCCAGGTAATCTGAAGTCTGAGCAAGTTGGCAGACCTCTGTAGGCCTTGGTTTTCTTATATGTAAAAAAAATGGGATAATAATACCTACATTGTCCAGTGATCAAAGGGATTTAATGAGTCCAGTACCTGGCACATCTCGGCCCTTGATAAATAATTAGTTTCACTCTTCTTACAACAACAAATCTCATTTGGGATCAGATACAGTCCTGTGAAGACTTTTTTTTTTTTAATTTAGTCCACTGTAAAGCACAGAGCTTTTAAATATTCTAAGTAAATATTTCCTAATACAAATTAGTTAGGTACATCACTGTTTTATCATTAGGAAAAAAACATAAAGCCTTTTAGAAGATCTACTTCCATTTCTTTGGAATTGTTTCTGACTTACAAAGTTAATCTGTTTGGTTTTATTGTGATTTAGTCTAGATAAAGTCTTAAAATTCTTAAATTTGTTGCTTCATAAGTAGGTCAACTTGATTAAGCGAACTAAGGAGCAACTGTGCATTTCTCAACCACCCATTATGATAAGTTTCTATTCTGGGTCCTCCAAACAATATTTGCAGAGCTGCTCAGTTAACAGACAGGAAAATAATGCTCCATTTGTGGATTCCTGGGGAGAAGTCACTTAGGAGGCAGAATGGAGCTCAAGAGGGTAGGTATTACAACTTGCATCCACTTAGCCCACTGGGAAATTAGGCATCTTTTCCACACCAAACTCTGGAAGGGCAAGAAGCAGCTCTGGGGATTCAGCTAAGACTCTAACACAATGGGGAGGAGTCCTGCTTCTCATCCTGTTACAAATGCTTTCAATGTTGAGACACAGAGATTGACTATTTAAAGCAGAATAATCACTTTCACACTATCACCTAAGATTTTCTCCCAACACGTATAAATATGTATGTGAAACATGCATAAACTTCTATACAAAGTCTCTGCCCTGTGATTTTGTTGGCTTGTTTGCTGGAAGAGCCAAATTTATATAAAAAGAGAGGATAATTACTGTGATTTCTAGCCTAACACATTCATTGGAGAATCACAATTACACCTTAGAGAGAAAAATTATTTTTCCCTCAAGATTTGGAGGCTATCATAAGGGTTTGTTTCAGCTTTCCTTGGATATCAATTTCTTATTCAATTTTCCTAAATAAAGGCAGAGAATATGCATACAATTTCTTGGGAAGTATGTAGTACAATACAGGGTGTACCCAGAAAATCTTCATCTATGTATTTGCTATTCTACTGAGCATTCCTATGAAAAAGAGGAATACTCAACTGCTGATAACCAAAGAACTTGCTATTCTAAGAAAAGGTGGGAATAGAATATGTTTCTAAGGCTAAATATCTCCTCTCACAGTGGCTGTCATTTAAATTCCTGCCTAGCAAAGGGATTTTTATGGAAGGTTAATGCCTCCTATAACATTTATCCTGGATGGTGGAGCTTTTCGCATAATTTTCTGGGTTTTATTCCTGCAGTGTTATAGAACCTTATCTTCCCTCTAATAGCTTGCCAGTAAAGAGTCAGTGCATATAAAGGCAGTCGTTATTTCTTAGCTCAAGCCCTGATTTAATGAAATGCCAAATCTCTAGTAAAAGGAGGTTTGGGGTTAAGCCATGAAGAAAGGAGGGCAGGCTGAAGGCAAGCTGGCATGGCCCTGCCTGGGACTGGGCTGTCGAAGGTTACTCAGGACACACAGCTCTGGCCAGTGGATGTCACCTGAGGCTGCAAAAAAGACCGTAAGTCAGGCCAGTGTGCTAAGTCAAGGGCAGCGATCACTCTTTTTTAGAAGGGTCTTCAGATGGAGGAAGTGTTTTCAAATACTGCCCATTTACATATGAACTTCTTTGCCTTTCCGTCATTTTCCTAATTCCCCTTCACAATTTTGACATTTACTAGAGACCCTGACACTTCCGTAAAACATTTCCTTCCCAGTTACCCATCCACCTTCCTTCCTTCCTTACAACACTGATAATGACAGTGGCAGACTGTATTTTCCAAAAATGGCCACAGCAATATCTGTGGGTCCACTCGCCCTGCTGGAACCTTGCCACGTCCCATCAAGAGGTAGAGTCTATTTCACCTCCCCCTGATACAGGACTCTGTGACTACCTTGTTGAATAAGATGCATGAAGTGCGTGGTGCGTGACTTCCTGGGGCGAGGCAATGAGAAGCAGTGTGGCTCTTGGCTGGTTCTAGCCTTTAGAACCCAGCCGCCACGCTGTGAGGAAGGCAGAACCAATCCACACAGCGAGACAATGTGGAAAGGCCGCGTGGAGAGGTTTGAGGCATCTAGTTGACAGCCGACCTCAACCAGCAGGTCTTCGAATAAGCAAGTCTCTGGTTCTTTCCAGCCTTTAGCCTTCAAGTCTTCCAGCTGAGGCTGCACATGTCGTGGAGCAGAGATAAGCCAACTCCACTCTGCCCTGTCCAAATTCCTGACCCATGGAATTGTGAGCATATTAAGGGGTTGTTTTATGCCATTTTGAGGTAACTCGTTTCACAGCGATAGTGACTGGAACGCTGATACACTATAACCATTATCTTTTGTAAGCAATCACAAATATTTGCTGCAAAGACCTCTTGCTCTCTAACAAAGTCTCCAGGTACATGCCAGCTGGTCCCCTGAGCCAATCCTTAGCCACCGAGTATTCAAGGGCGGCCGTGAGACAATGGAAAGGGTAAGGCCATTGGAGACCCTAGACGTGGGTTCTTTCCTATAACCTCTCTGAGTGTCACTATTTCACCTATAAAACAAGGATAATAATGTCTACCTCAGGAAACAAGGCATGTGAAGATCTTACACACAGTAGGACCTCAATAAATCTATTGCCACGAATTGAGAATTCTTCCCAGGAAGTCTGTACATTTGAGCTGGGCTACTGCCTGAGGCTCAGATGCTACTGGCCACTGCGAGGCAATATCCATTCCCCATCATACCCGTGTGCACTTGGGTTACAGATTCCCACACATTCTTTGTATCCATAAATCCACACAGGAGAAGAGGAACCTCGTGGAAGGATGAAAATAAAACTCTGAATCTCTTGCCCCCTTCTTATTGATGTTCAAGAATTAAAAACATTTTTCTCTGATAGTTTAGGGTGGCAGCAAAGTGGGAAAATAAGAGAGACTCCTGAAAGGGAATTCATTGTAAGGGAAACAGAGTCCAAATTGGTAAACCAGACACAATACTAGGTTAAAAAGAATAATTCCAGGCACTTGTAGTATATTGAATCCCCACAGACCCACCCAAGCTGGAGCCAGAAGTAGGTTTTAGGAAAAATAGTTGCACGTGGGTATCAAGACCAATGCTCCTGAAGAGTTGTACCACTTGGAGCCCAGTTGGCTTTGTTCTGGAACCGTGCTCTTCCATGTAGTAGCCACTAGCCACATGTGGTTACTGAGCACTTAAAAGGTGGTCTAGTCCAACTTCAGATGTGCTGTAAGCATAAAATATACACCACGTTTTAAGACTTCATATGATAAAAAAATCATATAAATTATTTCATTAATAATTTTATATGTTTTATAGGTTCAAATAATAGATATACTGGGTTAAATAACACATATTATGGAAATTAATTTCGGACTTCCCTGGTGGCACAGTGGTTAACAATCCGCCTGCCAAGGCAGGGGACACGGGTTCGAGCCCTGGTCTGGGAAGATCCCACATGCGTGGAGCAAGGAAGCCCGTGCACCACAACTACTGAGCCCATGTGCCACAACTACTGAAGCCCGCACGCCTAGAGCCCGTGCTCCACAAGAGAAGCCACTGCAATGAGAAGCCCGCGCACTGCAACAAAGAGTAGCCCCCGCTCGCCGCAACTAGAGAAAGCCCACAGGCAGCAACGAAGACCCAACGCAGCCAAAAATAAATAAATAAATAATAAATAAATGTATTTTTTTTAAAAAAGAAATTAACTTCATCTATTTCTTTACATATATTTCAATATGGCTGCTAGAAAATGTAAAATTATACATGTGGCTCACAATATATTTCTCTTGGACAGTGCCACACTAAAATGTCTCTAAGAAAAAGAGCATCAGAAAACCAGGTTGGCTCAGTCCTAAAGGATACATGCACCCCAGTGTTCAATGCACCACTGTTTACAATAGCCAAGACACGGAAGCAACCTAAATGTCCATCAACAGATGAATGGATAAAGAAGATGTGGTACATATATACAATGGAATATTGCTCAGCCATTTAAAAGAATGAAATAATGCCATTTGCAGCTACATGGATGGACCTAGAGATTGTCATACTGAGTGAAGTTAAGTCAGACAGAGAAAGACAAATATCGTATGATATCCCTTATACGCAAAATCTAAAAAAAAATGATACAAATAAACTTACAAAACAGAAACAGCCTCACACTCTTACAGAACAAACTTATGGTTACCAGCGGGCAGGGGTTGGGGAGAGGGACAGTTAGGGAGTTTGGGATTGTACACACCAATATATTTAAAATGGATAACCAACAAGGACCTACTGTATAGCACAGGGAACTCTGCTCATTATTATGTAACAACCTAAATGGGAAAAAAATTTTAAAAAGAATAGATACATGTGTATGTATAACTGAATCACTTTGCTGTACCCCTGAAACTAACACAACATTGTTAATCACCTATACTCTGATATAAAATAAAAAGTTTAAAAATAAAAAGAGCATCAGAAAATCAGGTTGGCTTGAGCAAATCGGTAGATATATACTTGCAATGGATAACAAGCAAGTCCTGGGATTCTTGGGGCCCTGGAAGAGCTTTATCAGATACTCCTGTGGAGAAGTGCCAAGGCTGGGGCCCAGCTCTTGTCAACAGCTGCCCTCCTCCACCAGCCACGTGCTAGAGGCATCTGGGGCACAGACAGGGCAGCCGGGAGAGCCACGGCTGAGGAACTGTACCTTGAGGAATGCACCCTAGTCTCTGCTCCCCCTTTGCAGGCAGGGGATAGAAGGTGAGCATCAAGGGGAACCATTGATTCATGAACCTGGGAATTCTCAAGAATACTGAGAAAAAGGAAACCTCTATAAAGGCAAGAATTCTAGCTAATAGACTGAGCCGGGTTCCAAACCATGGTAACTTGGGTATAAAGTCACAAAGCTTTATTTATAGTCCTAGATTATCAAAGCCTCCTCGTTCTGGTTACATTTATGTTTCCCTTCCACTTATGTATTCATCTCACTTAACAGTAATAATAACAGTTTCTATTGAATGGTTCTGTTACACATTTGGTGTATATGTTGAATCATCACCAACTCCCTAGAACGTAGGCATTATCATCCACTTCTTATAGAAAATAAAATGGAGGAGGCTTAGAGATGTTAAATCCTGCTCAAATTCTAGTAAATGGCAGAATGTGAATTCACACTCAGACCCACCTCATTCCAAATCTCATAGTCTTCAGTTTTTAGAACCAAAGAATTCTAACCGGGCTTCCCTGGTGGCGCAGTGGTTGAGAGTCCGCCTGCCGATGCAGGGGACGCGGGTTCGTGCCCTGGTCCGGGAAGATCCCACATGCCGAGGAGCGGCTGCGCCCGTGAGCCATGGCCACTGAGCCTGCGCTCCACAACGGGAGAGGTCACAACAGTGAGAGGCCCATGTACCGCAAAAAAAAAAAAAAAAAGAATTCCAACCAACAAAAGAAACGTATTACAATTTCATTGCATTGATTAAATATGTATTTAAACTTGTGTATGTATTCCTTTGCAAAGGTTATGATGCTAAAATAGATGATGCCATAGGCAGAAAGCTGAATAGGTTTCCACTTTAAATACTGAAGTCTTTGACCCTCAGTTTCCTCTTCTATAATAGTGATATCTACATTCCAGGACAACATGAGAGTGATGGCTTCATTTGTTTCTGAGCCTGCCGTGTCTTGTTTCCTCACTAGATTCTATGACCCTTGGACACAACGTCTTATCAAGCTAAAATAGACTTTCAGTTATTCAAAAGTCATGTAGCAGACACAGTTTTGTCTTACATAGTTTAGTCTTTTTATGAAGGCAGCAGAGATCACTTTTAAACTGGGCATGAGATAATCAGATTTGCATTTTAGAAGGATCCCCTGTGGGGTACTCTCACACACACTGGTGGGAGTGTAAATTGATACAATCCTTTTGGAAAGCAATTTGACAAAGTGTACTAAGAGCTCTAAAATGTTTGACACAGTAATATCACTTTTGCGACTACTCAGAGGAAGTAATCCTAAAACTAGAAAAAGCTTTATGCACAAAGCATCTATTGTAGCATGATTCATAATGGCAGAAAAATGGCAAAGACCTTGCTCCCCAACAGTAGGGGCATGGTCATGCAAGGTGCAGCACTTCCACTGGGTGACACATTACTCAGCCATCTAAATTAGATTCATGACAAGCTACCAATAACATCAGAAATGATGATTTACCAATGTTAATATTAGCAACACATGTGTGGTAGATTCTAAAAATGGCCACAGATTCTTCTCCCACCTATATCCATACCCTTACTAAGAATGGCCACAAGTTCCTCTGCTGCTTATATCCACGCCCTTACAAAACGATGCTGCAGTTCCTTTGTCAAGAGGTAGAATCTATTTCTCCACCCCTTGAGTGTGGATTGACCCTGTGCCTTGCTTTGGCCAATAGAAATATTAGTAAGCTGCAACCAGAAGCTTGATAAAGCACTTATGCATTGGCACTTGCCTCTTGCTGCGGTTGGATGCCTTCCATCACCGTGTGAAGAAGCCCAGGGATAACCAGCTGGATGATGAGACAGACAGGGACCCAATCCCTCTTGTGGCCTCATGTGTCAGCCAGCCAATCCCAGAAGCAGAGCCATCTAGCTAAGTGGCAGCAAAACACAGATGCATGACTGAAGCCAGCCAAGACTAGTGAAAGAACTGCATAGCTGAGCCCAGCCCAAATCACTCCTCCAGAGAATTATGAATGAAATCAATGTTACTGTTTTAAACTACTAAATTTTGAGGCCATTTGTTACGTATCAGAAGTTCACTGATACAATGCTGATAATGTTTGAAACTAGGTGTTAGGTACACAGGATGAGTGGATAGGTTCATTATAATACTGTCTTTGCTTTCTGAATATTTCATACTTTCCATAACAAAAGAAGTTCTAATACATATATTCATTTGGGCTAAAGGACAAATAAATGTTAAGTAAAGGATTTAATTTAAATATATTGATACACGTATACAGCCTGGTCACAACTATACAAAAGAAATTTTCCATAGAAAAATATCAGTACTAGAAAAAAATATATCTTTGGTTGCCTCTAGGTGCTGATACCATGGATTTTTTTAAACTTGCATGTATTTTCCAAAGTATCTATATTGAGCCCAATTTACTTTATTCCAAAAATAAATATTTACAATTTTATTCATTTTATTTCACTTTAACCCCCCAATAATTTATTTTTCCATAGAATATGTGGAAAGCTGATTGGAGGGGTAAGAAACTAAAGGCAGAGAAAATTAAAATAGTCTGGGGGAAATCAAGGGTTCAAAATTGAGGTAGCAACAATATAGAAGGAAAGAGGGGATAGACGGTGGGGCAAGAAGGAAGGGGGGGAGATAATGAAAGGGATATTGAATGTCCATAATGTTGGACATTGCCTTGCACTGGAAGGACATTTAACCTGAAACAATGGATGGGCTTCAGAGGCACCCACAAACCCAACCTAAAAATACACCCAAATTTGGGTTTAAGTGTATAAATGCATCTCTCAAGTAGAAAATCCACAGATTTCATCAGATTCTCAAAGGGTGACTATGATCCCAAAAGCTGAAGACCCATGAAGGCTCATTTCCCTGTAGACAGAGAAGAATTTAGTTTTGTTTTTCAACCCTATTCAAATTTGACCAGCCATAAGACAACCTGAACAGGACATTGAAATCATCCGAACACCATCTGGGACTCTGGTCCCCAGAGCATGATCTAAGTGCAAGATGGCTCAGGTGATGTCAACAATTTTGAGCCACGACTCATCATATGCACTTTCCTAGTGTCCCTTACAAGCTGTTTCTGCTGGGTTCCAGTCTGGAGAAAGGCAAATCCTTGTGGACAGCCCTTCAGAGTATAAGAGCCATGGGTCTAACAGGGAACTCTGACTTCCAAGAGGCACATACAACACCAGTTTTTCCAAATCTTAGGCTCAGGCAGAGCCCAGCACAGCCTGGTCCCTGCCCCACCTCCAACTTCCATTCTCTTCCTTTTTCTTGTTCTGCTCCACCTTGGCCTACTCTAAATTCCCAGAAATCTGTGCCTCTTCCCACCATAGGAACTTTGCATATGCCGTTCCCTGGAGTCTATTCCATTCTCCTTCAACTAGTGAACTTACCCTTCAGATCTTAACCTTAATCACTACTTTCCAGGCTGAGGAAATCCTCCTGCTATATGCTCTCAGAGCACTAAGCACAACTGAGATGTTATATTTCTTTTTGTGATTATTGAATTAACGTCTACCTACCCACCATAATAATTATAATAAAAGCCAACATCATCTGAATGTTCACTATGTGCCAGGCACTATAGGAATCTCTTGACACGTATTCATTTATTCTACTGGTACAACAATCCTGTGAGGAAAATGAGGTACAGAAGAGAAACAACTGCACTAAGATTCTCTAGCAAGTAAGAGGTGGTATTGGGATATAATCCCAGGCAGCCTGCAGCTGGAACGGCTCCATGTCTGTTTTCACCGACTGTATCCCATGTCCAGCACAAGGTCTAGAAATTAATAGGAACTCCAGTAGCATTGACCAAATTGACGTGTCTTGCCCAGCCTGAAGCTGCTTTCACACATGAAATCCAGACTTGGGGACAACCTTACAAATCACCGTCACTAACTTGAACAGAAGAAGAATGGGAGACCCAAAGAGGGAATGTGGTTTTCTCAAGGTCACACAGAACCAGGACCAGAAGCCAGATCTCCCTACACAGCCCAGTGCTCTTCCCACTTCACTAAATGAACACTTAAAATTAAAAATATTAAGTATATAATAATAAATATTTTTAAACCAATAAAGAGGCATTACACTCCCTTCCCCTCTCCTAACTTTGCTACGGAATCAGATGGAAAGAAAGATGGGTGGGTAAGGAAAGAAAACTATTTCTTCAGAAATGTGCGTTTGGAGAAAAGCACAAGGATTATAGAAAATTGCTATTCATGTAAATTGCTCCTTAAAAAATGATTTTCTTTTTTTTTTCCAATTTACTAGTGTTAAGCATTTTTTAACTCAAAATAACCTTGATTTAGCAAGTCTGTGTCTTCAACTTACAATTAGTTCAACGTGGTCGTCTGTCATCAATTTTGCTAGTGCAATGGCAACCGAGCTTGTGCTGATACTGATTTATGCAGAGTTGCACCGTAATGGGGGTTCTGGGGGCCTGCAGTGACGCAGCCTGGCCATCAGAAGACCCTCATCGTGGCTGGGGAGGCACTTTGAATGTCTCTTTAGTTTGAATAGGGGAGGTCTGGGGATTGGGGAAAAGGATAGTGGGCTTTGAACTGTTTCTAGAGCCTCACCTCTGTTCTTACAAAGACTTGAGTTGAATTGAGGAATTAAGTACAGTTGTTTTTAATTCCTCAAATAATTGGGTTGCCACCTGAATGCTATCCAGCTGCTGACCCAGCCATCCAACTACAGTATCCTCAACTCACTTTTATATTAAGGAGAAGATCTCCAGCTAAGATGGAAATCCAAAGAGTCCCACGTTCTAGATTCAGAGCTGTGTTGCTTTAGGATGTTTTAGTAAATATTTCCACAATGGCTTCCCAATGTTTTTCTTTCCCTCTGGGTACACAGTTTCATTTTAGCTTAGGGGAGAAGGCTTAAAAAACTTTTTTTCCTATCTGGCTCTGAATATCAGCCTCCAATTTGGCCAACTTCGGACCATAGAGATACTTAAAAAATCATTTCAAATATCTTATCAGGTTTCAGCCTGGACACACAATAAATATTCCTACCAGTACTGAGTAACTCCATAAACACCTAAGAGTATGCAAAAGATCTTACCCTCTCGAGATCCAAAGCCAGTCTCAAAGATAATCAAAAGAAAGAGACACTTCCTCCAAGAGCTGGCTATAGTCAGTAGGAACCCAGCTGCAAATAGGGTGCAACCCACATTTCTGTCCAGCCTTGTTTTGGGGGCCCCCAACCTGATGGTTGCCAACCACGTTCTTAGGACACGACATGAGACAAAAAAGAGGCTGTATCCATCCCTGGGAGAGAAACACTGGATCGATACCCAGTGTTCTTTTCCTGCCAATCAGAATTTAGAAAGGAAGGAACAACATGAAATTTTACCTTCCTCTCTTGACCAAGCACCACAGAGAGAGATCGAAGAGAGCCAACTTTAGTAAGAATTCTCACCCTTTGCTGTTTTCCCGGGATGCTGTCTAGAGGCTCCAGAGTGAGTGGGGTATCCCAGCGGGTCGTATCCTGGTCACCAGAAACCATAAAGAAGGAAAAATAATTTTCAGTCTGCAGTTTATAGTGAGTACCTGGCTGAGACCCCTTTTTCTCTAGGGCACCTCCTAAATGGATAAGCTTATCTAGGTTAAAAGTTCTCCACTGCGGCCACCGTAATTCAAGATGATCTCTGGTAAGGTTAACCTACTTGTTCAACCTCAAAATAAACTTTTATTCACCTGAGGCCTCACGCTGGCCCCAGTCCAGCATAAGTCAGAACCCGGACTCGGACCACGCACTCGGACCAATTTCTACATTGGACCCAGTCCAACACCGGCCAGGTTCCAGACCCAGTCTGGAAAAAGAAATGCTCAAATGAAGTCCGAAAGCTGTGGACCTGGGATCCAGGATCGGAGAGGGACGCACCCACCACCTCCTGAAGACACAGGAAGGCAGCCACCTGGAGGGGCTATAATAGTACCCGCACCTGGTTGCTTGTTGCTCCTGGGGGCTCTCGGGGGGCCTCCTTCGGTTCCTCTTCTGACACCAGCACTGTTAAAAGATAAACTGTAGGGCTTCCCTGGTGCCGCAGTGGTTGGGGATCCGCCTGCCGATGCAGGGGGCGCCGGTTTGTGCCCTGGTCCGGGAGGATCCCACGTGCCGCGGAGCGGCTGGGCCCGTGAGCCGTGGCCGCTGGGCCTGCGCGTCCGGAACCTGTGCTCCGCAACGGGAGAGGCCACGGCGGTGAGAGGCCCGCGTACCGCAAAAAAAAAAAAAAAAACACATAAACTGCAGCATACTGAAAATTTTAAGAGTTTACTTCAGTAAAAATTGATCCCAATCAGGCAGCACCAAACCCCACCAATGGGAACTGGGGAGAGACTTTCCTAGAGAAGACGCAGAAGCAAAGTAAGGAAATTATTGATTGGCTGGAGCTTAGGGCCTGGCTGGCCTTTGTGATTGGTTGTCCTCGGTGTTTTGATTTCGTGGCTCTGAGGCATTTACAGGCTTAGATTTTGGTTTGCTGATGTAGGCACCGTGGTATCCGAACTGCCTCAGTCTCATGTTCTCCTTGCTTAATTAATTTAACACTCTTAAGAAGACACTGATCTCTACTTTACTAAAGCCCAAAGAGGAAGAGGGATTTGCCCCAGGGCACACAGCAAGCCGGAGATTGCCTGATTCAGAGTCAGAACTCACTCCATGAGAAATTCAACTCCAGAGTGTCAACAACACGATCACCTTTCAGAAGCCGGGAGGCTAATGCAGAGGGTCACCGGGACCTGCCAGTGAGCTGCGGAGAGTCCAGGTCAGAGGCTGAGTTAGACCCAAGAGCAGCTGCCTCCCCCAGGACCCGGGAGGACCACTGCGAGCACCCTGCACGAAGGCTCCAAGTCCTTCACTCTGACATTGCCTTTCCCACCAGCAGTGACATCGAAGCTCAGCCCTGGCTTATTTTAATACTCTGAATTTTTTAAATGCCTTCTCCCTGAAAAGAGCTATGGAAAAAGTTCACCTTGTGCTCTTTGGAAAGCCTCCCTCTGCACCCAGAATAGATGCCTTCGTGGATCCCTGCCGCCAACAAAGCCCACTGTCTCCTAATAGAAGAAGGCAACAATGATAAGGTCTCTTCAAAATGTTCCAAAGGGAAATGACACATGTTTTGAGAAGAGCATTGGTAAGCAGGAATGGGTCCAGAGGAACTCGCCAAACTGAGACAAAGGGCAATGTTTGGCATGGAATAGAAAAAAAGGAAAGCTGGGAGGCAGGTTGAGGGACAGGAAGGCTGCCTCAAATGCTGGAAGGGCTAGTGTGTGCAGGATTGGCAAGGTGGATTCCAAGTGTCCCCAAGGGAAAGAAAATAACAATTGGGGCTGCTGCTGATGGGACAGCCTGGGCCGAGGGGTGCAGGGGTTAAGAGCACACACTCTTAATTCCTTCCTCTGCAACACACAAAGCCTCAGTTCCCCCATCTGTAAAGAGGTGACGCAATTAGTTCTCATAAGGGTGTTGTGAGCATTAAATAAGATCATGACTCTTCAGGGTGTATCACAAGCCTGACACATAGTAAGTCCTCCCTATAATGTCACTGCTGTTGGTGCCAGAATCTCGGCCTCTCTGCACCAGTGCAGAATCAAATCTCAGAGACAGAGTTTTAGGTGAAGTAGAAAAGAACAGATTTTTCGCTTTGCCAGGCAAAGGGGGACACAGTGGGCTCCTGCCCTTGAAAACTATGTGCCCCAACCTGGGAGGATTCAATGAAGAGTGTTATAGTAATAGTTCAAGGATGGAGTTGTTGATGAGATTCGGGTGTGTGCAGGGCTTGCACTCCCTTGATCTGGTCTCAGGTGGTTGGTCTTCTAATCTGGATGAGCTTCTCTGGTCCCTTTAATCTGGCCTCAGGTGGTTTCTTGCCTGTTCCCCCCCTTGATTAGCAACTGTTCGAATCTGCCCTTTGGAACTCAGGGAGGGTCATGGAGACTGGAGTCTTGCCTACAAGAAACGGGGGACAAAATGACTTCCGTGACCAGAAGCCCCACGGGGTCCTTCTCGGTTTCACCGTCCTTGGTGTTTAGAGGAACTGAGTTCTTTGTCCTCAGAGGTATTCAAGCAGCAACTGATGACCAATGAGCTGCAAAGCTATGTTGGGAAAGAGACTCATGCTTTAGACAAAGGGTAGGATTAGGTGACCTTAAATTTCCTTCCATTCTTGGCTTTCAAATTCTTTGTCTCATTGAAACTGAGGTTAATGTGAAGTCCTCTACTGGATTACCCTTGCGGGCTCCAGCTTTGGGGCTTTTGTTTTTCCACCTTTGTACTTTCAAATCCTTGCTGTGGAGCAGATTCTGGAGAGTCTCTGAGGGCACAACCCAGGAAGGAAAGCTTCTTTTGCCTGGAGGATGCATTCCTGGAATTCCCAAGATTCCAGTCCCTTTTCCTCCTCACATTGTAAACATTAGGTTCTGGTGGGGAGGACAAAAAGGTCACTCTCCAAACTGCAGTTGCTCCCAGGCTCTGATCTGAATAATTCAACTCATCCTCCGTGAGAGCTCCAGTTGGGCTGATCTCAAGCCCATTTGACAAGGACAGTGCTGATTTAGGCTAACAGGAGGTCATTGTTTGAGCAGGAGAATGACCTCTTCACTTCTTGGTGAGCAAAACCAGGTATGAGAACATAAAACAAATCCAAGGGACTCACTGCAGTGGAACCAGAGGCAGCCTTCCCCAAATTCCCTTCTTAGCAAGACCAAGCCCTAGAGGAGAAGGAGGCATTTATTGGGGATTGCTACAAATTCAGCTTTGCTGCCACTGCCTTTATAACCACAATGTAAAGTAACTCGCACAACACACTGAAGATAAGCTCTTTAAAGAAAATAGAAAAGCATTAGCTTGGCAATTCACCCAAACCTCATCATGCACCATAGACATTTTTGAAGTTTAACAAAGAAAAGCACATCATTAAAGAATACTGCTCTATCACCATTCTTATGCAAATCCTTCCAGATAGTTGGGTGGAAAATTCCATCTAACACGCAGCAAGAAATGAATGTTGCAGGGTGGAAATTTCAGCTATACTGAGTGCATCTATCACTTGTATAATCCAAACTACTGTATGTGCGCTGACTACAGAATTAGTATTGATCCATTCACCGTGTAAACATCAAGTACTTTCTATTATTACTTGAAATAGCATGCTATCACAATTTCTATTTCCTCCTTCTATCTTAAATAGAAGTATTGCCCCTTCCTTCATGTACTTTTTTGCACAGCTATCTAACTACAGTGTTCGGTGTGGGGCTGAGTTTCCTGCAGACATCTGCAGTATTCGCTTTAAAGCACTTTATTTTCAAGTCATCTCTGATGGAAGACAATACAACTTTCATTTACCCAGAAACCTGTTACCAGAGCTTCTCTCAGAAACAGGTACATTCTCTCTCTCCTCCTCCTCCTCCTCCTCCTTCGTTTGATACTCATCCCCCTGCTGAGACCACCGTGACCATGATGCACCTCCAGCACCACCACCCGCAAGAGGACAGGACCCCCCAGGTTTCTCCCTGAGGTCGTGAAAAATATATTTGCCAAAGCTGAAAACGGTGTTTAATTTCAAGATAACTTGCTACGAAAGCTCAACACTCGACTTTGTTGCACCGTTCAGATGTCTGAATGCATGAAGACATTCCTTTGGAGAATCGGTTCTGATGTTTGAGAGTACCTAAAAGCATCGCAAGGGGTGAGCCTTCTCCTCCCTTTCCTGCGTTGCCCAGCATAACAGCAGGAGGAAATTTGGACTGGGTTCCAGACCTGGAGGGTCAATTTTAGCTCAGATAGCTTGGAGGCACCTATGGCATAATTCATGTTCTCTGCTGCCTGTGGCATTGCCTGGGTACCACACACATCCTGACCAAGTGCGCGGTGCTTCTCCTTACCCTCGCATGCTCCGAAAGACACTCACTGTGTGTGACTTAACTAGATTTCCAGTGTCTTCCGAGCCCAGCAGCCGCTCCAGTCAGAACACATACAATCTCATTTCTGTCGATGGGAATCTATACATTGCAACCTTAACCTATAACAGAACCAAATTTCACAGGCGCCCGTAATACCCCTCGAGCGCAACCCAAGTTGCACAGCCCCATTTTTCTCTTTAACCAACATGTGGAACCTGCACATTCTCACTGAAAAAATGAAAGCCGGGGCTTTGTTTCACAGAGAGAAAATATCCGGAACCAGCTGAGCACTATTTAGCCACCATCCTCATGTCCAAACCCCTTTCAACCAATCGAAAAAATAATAATAATTAACTAATTCATTGCAATTCTTCTTAATAAATGGCAGCTTTGTTGCCAAACTAGACTGATGCAAACTCAAACAGATAAAATTCTGAAATTGGATAGTGTGTGTTCAATAAATATTCAAAGAAGAGAGAGTGAGGGCATTATAAAGGAACCATACATGTAATTCTCTGCCTCCAATAAATTTCCAACTTTATTTCCTTTTTCTTTTTTTTTTTTGACTTTATTTCTTGACACCAACCATTCAGTCTCTTAAATGCCCAGTTGTGTTCACAGCAAAAATGTTCTATTTGCCTCCCGACCAAGTGCCCCTTCCAGAAGTGGACCCAGATTTAAGACACGCACATATGTACTGTCTTTCTTATGTATTTGAATAATCAGTTGAAGTGAACTGAAGAAAACCTCAAAAGAGTGGATCAGATTGTTCTAACAATAATAGTGCTAATGTTTTGGGGAAATTGAATTAATTAATTAATTAACTGATTAAAATAAAGGCAGTATCATAGCGACCACTCTTGAACGCCTCCTCATTCCTCCCTCCTTCTTAATGATACCCTCCCTGATTTTGACCAGGTAACCACCACTCAAGAGAAGGCGACCCTCTCCCCAGCTCAGGTTCAGTCAGTTAGTGAACAGGTAGTAATTGATTGAACTTACCTTGACAGCGACTGGTCCAGGAGCTGGCTTGTGCTTCAGTTCTGACAAACGGACATGAGTCGGGCAGGGGCCTTCGCGAAAAGGTTTCCTCACTCTTGAAAAGAGATTTGATGGAGAGTTCGCCAGTAGTAAAAACATTGTTCAATGTTGGATCTGCACATGACCCCTGAACCCCAGTAGCCGTATTGGGCAAGATGCAACAATCTTGACCCTTGTTAAGCTGCTGACTTAACCAACCCCAAAGTAGCCCTACCTTGGACTTCCTTGTGTTTTTTTTTTTTTTTTTTTTTTTTGCAGTCCGCGGGCCACTCACTGTTGTGGCCTCTCCCGTTGCAGAGCACAGGCTCCGGACGCGCAGGCTCAGCGGCCATGGCTCACGGGCCCAGCCGCTCCGCGGCACGCGGGATCTTCCCGGACCGTGGCACAAACCCGTGTCCCCTGCATCGGCAGGCGGACTCTCAACCACTGCGCCACCAGGGAAGCCCTGGACTTCCTATTTTAAAAGAGATAGGAATTCCCGGCACTACAGTCCAAAGCACCCTAACTTCTGCAGGTAACGATCAGTCCTGATAAATTGATTGAGAAATGACCCTCCACTCACTTCCTGTCTTGCTATTCACTTGCCCCAGATGAACTTCTGGGTTGAAATGGGAACATTCATCTATTCGAGCAGACACGGACTGATGTTATTTAAAAATAAGAGCGACAAATGAATCTTACCACTCAGTACCTTCACCAAGAAAGAATAACTCCACTATGGCCTATGAACCAAAATCTGCCCTGTACGCGCCCATGAGCACGCAGCCAGCGTGCTACTGCAGAACTTCAAGACGGCCTCATAGAAAGAGGGGAGGGAGGGATTAGAATATAAAAAGGATGCGCTCTGTGAAGCCCCTGGAGTTTCACGGCTTTTAGGAAATAAAAACCTCCCTGTACAGGAGCCGCTTCCAAGGTTGCTTAAACACAGAAACCACTGCTTTCATCAGAGGGAACCTCATGTAGAAGTACTTCAGGTTGAAGAGGGACAGGAGCCTCTACTCCGCCCACGCAGTCCACACCCACTGACAGCTCCTGAGTCATTTCCACCGAATCCCTAGGATGCCCTGGAGTAGTTTTAGAAATGACCATCTAAACAAGGCTGAGGGGCCAGGCCATGTTTTGGGCAATAGAGCTTTTTAAGTAACACGAAGTCCTAAAAGTTTAAACGAACCAACAAAAGTGCTTTTGTTTGCAGGAAAACATGCAGATCAGTGATGAAGTACCCCAGCAATACAGGAGAAACAGCAACGCGAGGCCAGTGAAAGATTCTTCCTCACCTCTAGGTCAGGATTCAACTGTGGTCTCCCAGAGTGGGATCACCTGAGAATCCTGGCTGAAAAGGGGAAAAACTACCTAAATATAGGTTGATACTGCTGCAGGAAAACATCAGAGAAATTTGGTCTCCACAGGAATTGCAGTATTCTCTTCCATCAAAAAGGTGGGGTTAGGGCTTCCCTGGTGGCGCAGTGGTTGAGAGTCCGCCTGCCGATGCAGGTTCGTGTCCCGGTCCGGGAAGATCCCACATGCCACAGAGCGGCTGGGCCCGAGAGCCATGGCCGCTGAGCCTGCGCGTCCGGAGCCTGTGCTCCGCAACGGGAGAGGCCACAGCAGTGAGAGGCCCGCGTACGGCAAAAAAAAAAAAAAAAAAGGTGGGGTTATATCATAACCAATATTAAAAGACTAAAGACGGCCTGGTTGAAAATATTTGCAATTTAGAAATCAGCTTAAAGAGACAACTCAACATAAAAAATGAGGAAAGAATATGGACAGACAAGTCATAGAAGAAACACAGGTGACCAAGGAATATATGAAAAGATTCTCGGCTTTACTCCTAATTAGGGAAGTGCAAAATAAAACAATGAAACACCACTCTCAGCACTAGATGTTTAGCAAAAATGCTAAAGACATAATATCCGGGGTTGCAAATAAAGTAGAGAAATGGGCCCTCTCACACATTTCACGGAGTGTGAATTGGAACACAGTTTTGGAGGACAATTTGGCAATGTCTATCAACTTAAAATGCAATTCTATTTTAGGAGTCTGCCCTACAGATATATTTGCACATGGCTGCAAAGATATAGCTACAGAGATATTCACTACAACATTGTTTGTAATTGCAAACACACAGGAACCAATGTAAATGTCTATCAATAAGGACCAGATTAAATATATTCTGGTATAGGCATAAAATAGAATAGTGAGCAAACATTAAAAAACAATGAGGTAAGCTGGGACAACGTGAGAGAGTGGCACTGACATATATACACTACCAAACGTAAAATAGCTACTGGGAAACAGCCGCATAGCACAGGGAGATCAGCTCAGTGCTCTGTGACCACCTAGAGGGGTGCGATAGGGAGGGTGGGAGGGAGACGCAAGAGGGAGGGGATATGGGGATATATGTCTACATATAGCTGATTCACTTTGTTATATAGCAGAAACTAACAGAACATTGTAAAGAAATTATACTCCAATGAAGATGTTAAAAAAAGAAAATGAGGTAGATATAGGTGCTGTTACAGGAGCATCTGCGATGTAGAACATGAATAAAGGAAAGCACATCTTCCAAAAACATTTTTAATAAAAGATAGTATGAAAAAAAAAAAAAGATAGTATGTATATATCCTCTTTCTAATATACCTAGTACAACGCCAGAAATATAGTAAATACTCAATAAATGTTGGAAGAATAAGTGACTTGTAAATATTTGCTAGAAGAGTGAACTACGGATGAATAAGTGAATGTGTATGTAAACATGAAAAATTTATGCGAAAATATGCAAGGTTAACTCAGTGTAATGGGGGGGAAAATCACCTTTCATTTAATATCTTTCTATAGATTGTTTTTACATGATTACAGATATACATGCTATTTTCACAGTAACAGAAAAAGTTAAGGATCCACCTCTGTTTTTTTAAAAAGATGTTAATACCTTGAAGAATCTTGAAAGATAAAGGAAAGACAAAGAGAGAATATTTGCAACATACTTAACAAAGTCAACTCCACAAAACATAAAGAGCATTGCTAATCAATAAGATAGAGATAAACAGCCAGAAAAAGTAATAGTAAATAGCCAAATGATATGTGGCCAACAGTGGTAATCATCTACCCGTTGGCTATGACAAGCAGAACTATATTAGGGAGAGGGGCCAGCACTGTGTTTATCACCCAAAAGAAAAGTGGAAATGACGAAAAAGCATGTGAAAAGATATTCAAGCTCACCTAATCAGGGAAAAACAAACCGAAACAAAATAAAACACTTGATTTTTGCTCATAACATAGGCCAAAAAGAAGAAAAAGATTTCTATGATCCAGTGTTGACAAGGGCTTGGAAGAAGGCATTCTTTGATAAAGTCGGTGGGAGTGTAAATTGGTACAGTAGTTTGGGCAGTGATTTGACATACCTATCAGATTTTAAAATACATCACCTTGGACCTAGAAATCCCACTTCTAAAAATGTGTCCCACAGAATCCGTCCCACAGTTACATAAAGATGAATGTACAAGAATGTTCACTAGAGCCTTGCTCATTAGCAACAATCTGGAAACAATTTTATTTATCAATCAGTGGAGATGTGAACAAGAACATGAGTCACGATCTCTGCCCTGATAGAGCCTGCATTCATTCAGGGGCAGAGGAGACACGATAAACAAGGAAAGAAACAAGCACGATGCCTTCCAATAACGTGAGTACCATAAAGGAAATAAAACAAGGCGATGGGATAGAGTGTGTTTGGGGGTGTAGAGAGGGTCAGAGCAGAAGGGAAACTATTGTACATGGAGCCATAGGAGATGCCTCCCTGGAGGGCGACACTAAGTTAAGATCAGAATGATGACAAAGAACTAGTCCAGCAAATGCAAGCCCTGAGACGCACAACAGGAGGGAGATGAAGGATAATGAATAAGGAGGCGAAAGGGACATAGTGAGATTGGAGAGGAGGACCACAGCCCGATATCATTTAGTCCTTGAACCTCAGCCTCAGATGAAGAGTCTGGGAAGCCACTGGGGTATAAGCAAGGAGTGACATGACCAGGTTTACCAGTTTTAAAAGATCTCTCTGGCTGCTGGGTAAAGAACAAATTGTAGGAAATGACAATGGGAGGATGAAGAGCAGTTAGAAGGTCCTAGCGAGGTGTACTGGTGGCTTAGACCAGGTTGCTGACAGTGGAGTGTGACAAGTGTCCAGACAGGGGCATGTTTTGGAGGTAGAGCCTATAGGATTTGCTAGCAGACTGGAGCTGGGGTCCTACAGGGAAGCGGGAATCAAGGATGTCGCCCAGCCTCGGGGCCTGAACAGCTGGGTGGGATGGTGGTGTTATTTACAAAGAGGAGAAAGCCTGGGAGAAAGAAGTTTAGTGGAGAAAGTCCAAGTCTATTTTGGCCTTGTTAAGCTCGCATGTCCTATGACAGGGGTCCCCAACCCCCGGGCTGTGGACCAGTACCGGTCCGTAGCCTGTTAGTAACCGGGCCACGGGGCAGGAGGTGAGCGCCAGGTGAGGCAGCAAAGCTTCATCTGCCGCCCCGCATCACTCCCCATCGCTCACATTACCACCTGAACCATCGCTCGCGTTACCGCCTGAACCATCCCCCCGCAACCCCATCCATGGAAAAACTGTCTTCCACGAAACCTGTCCCTGGTACCAAAAAGGTTGGGGACCGCTGTCCTATGAGACAGGCAAGCAGAGATGAAGTTGGAAATTAACATATATATTTGCAGTTGCACAGAGAAAAATCCGGGAGGTTATCCACCTAACCGATAAAGGGATTCTCTCCAGAAAGTGGAATTGGGGGTGGGGGAGGGTAGATGAAGAGGAAAGAAGCTACTTCTACATTTGACTTTATATACATCAATAAGGTTTGAAATTGTTACAATGAATATGTATTACCTTTGAAATTTAAATAAATGAATACAAATAAAAGACTGACTGAGGGATTTTCAAATTTTTCCACAGAGCTGCTTCTTCAAACAAAATCTTATCCAGAATGTTCGTCCCACTGTCATCATTCAGGCCTCAGCTCACATATCACCTCCTTGGAGAGGCCATCCTTCACCACAGGATCTCAGGTAGCTCCACCCATCCTTCCCCCAAGTCCAACTATTGAACACCCTATTTTATTGACAGCACTTATAACCCCAAATTGACTTGTCTATTTGTTTACTTGTCTTCCCTACTAGAATATAATGGTCAAGAGAGCAGGGAGGGTGAATGTCTTGTTCTCCAAATATCTCTAGAATCTAGAGCAGTGAGTTGCATACAGTAGGCACTCAATAAATACTCCCTTGATTAAAAATGAACTCCAAGTTGTCCTCAGGATAAAAAGCTGAGCTGCTTCAATTGAACTGAAGCCAGGGGTCCAGAGTCCTGTCACTGCCACTCTCCACTCCCTTCCCCCAACCACTGACTGCCCTAAGGTACATCCAGGGCCTGGCAGGAAACAATGTGAAACGCAGATAGTCTGCAAGGGTCTGACCTGAGCCCTTTTTCTCAGGAAGCCTACTTCCCCCAGGTTCTAGCCAACACCACCAGAGCTGATCAGGTCCAGACTGAGCTTTAAGCTCTACCTATCTCTTTCCACATCACCTTCACCATCCATACTGCCCCACCCAGGCAGCATCCATTCCCTCTCCACCACTCCTGCTCAGGGAGTCACCAGCAAGTGCCCAGCCCTGTACTGGGCACAGTGGGTCCAGAGACAAGCAGACCGGGGCCCTATCCTGCAGAAGCAGCACGTGGACGGTAAGCCAGGCCAGAGTCAATTCCAGCAGAGACCCTGGCATTCTGGTGGCTCTCACTGGCACATGTCAAGTCCAACTGGGTCCCTAGCTCTTTCTCGAGCCTTCCTGATTGTCCTGAGGCCACACACTCAGGACTGGCTCTCTGTGCACGCGGTTGCTGCCTTCATGAGATACAGATGATGCTACGGCCCACTTCCAAGAAAGGGAACCAACATCTGTCTGCCTTGCTCGGCTTCAATGCCACTTCAAGAAGGGGTTGGCAGCCATCTCAGGGCATTGTTTTCTGCCCCTTCTGTGGCCTAGAGGGCAGCCCTTGTCCTCAGACCATACCCCTCCCCAGCCTCTGCCCAGGCCAGGGGGCTTGCCTATGAGCCTGCTGTCTGCCTAGGTCCAGGGCCAGCATCTCTCAGCAAGAGCCCAACACAGAACCAGGAGTGTGGCAGGTATTCAGCAACCCTACAGAAAGGTAAGCCCCTGCCACAGGTCAGAGTCATCTTCCTGGGCCCAAAGTCTCCTTTGGCCTCTGCTTCTGTGTGGGCTGAGGGTAGAAGCTAGGGCTAAAGCCGGGAGGGACCAGAGCAGGGAGGAGGGCCCTTGCAGTCCTCACCACAGTGATTCAGGAAGGAGAAGGCCCGACAAACTCTGCGAGGCAGGGGGGCCCTTCCCCAGAGCCCAGCGCGCGGTGCTCAGGGGCCCCCTGCTGGCAGCTGGGGGCATGTGTGACTGGGGGCGGGGCTGCTCAGGCCCAGGGCTCCGTCCCTCAGGGACACACACACACACAGAGGCACCCCAGTCCACCGTGTGCACAGCCCCTGCACCCACACAGGAATCTACATCCCACATGTAGCCCAAGCAAGGATGTGCACACACAGAGAGCCATGCATGCACAGACGTGCACTTGCAGACCTGAGCCCCAGCGTGCAAGCACAGAGACGGAACACATTCACACGTGTGCTCCTAAGCAGGCACCTGCACACCTCCACAGGCACGCAGGTGCACGCACACAGGTGTGCATACACGTGAGCGTGGCCCGTGACTGAGCTCCCCCTCCCCCGTGGCCCCTTTTGCAACTCCCTCCCTCCCTCCCTCCCAGCCATCACCTGGGGAAAGACGCTGGCTGGCATGACTTCCGCCCCTCTGCTCTGCTGCTCTCAGCGGGCAGGCAGTGCTCACTCCACGGTTTAGGTGCCCCGGGGCCCCCTCAGGAACTCAGCTCCACCGCAGCACAGGACTCCCCTGCCTGCACACAGCCTCTCCTCACCTGTGGCCTGTGGGTCTGGACAGCAAGTACGTGGCGGCAGAGGTGTGCCTCCCCGGCAAAGACTCAAGGGCGACAGTAATCTCCGTATGGAGGGCGGCTGCCCACTGGGTCCCATCACGAGGTAGGCAACAGCAGCCCGGGGATGGGGTCTAGCAGGTGGGAGCTGAGGCTCTTGAACTCTCCGAGAAGCTGAGGCTGTAGGCACACATCCCTGAGGCTGGGCCAGGGGTCGGGAGGATCCAGGGCTGACAGAGCCTCAGAAACCCAGGTTCAAGGAGGAGGAAGGAAACAAATGTTCACGGAGCGCGTGCTGTACGCAGACACGGTCCCCACGTCGTCTGGCTCCATCCTTACTTCCCCAGAGGTGAGGAGCGCTACTAGTCTTCACAGGTCCCCGCATAACAAGCCATCACCAAGCCCCATTCTTTTCCTTCTTAAATATCCCTCAGATTGTTTTCACTGATGCACCAACAAGTCCAGGCTTCCCTTAGCTCTTGCCTGAGCCAGAAGCACAGCCTCCTTTCTGGGCCCCTTCCCCACTCTGTCCCATCCAGCCTGCTTCCATAAGTCAGACTGACCGGTTTTTAACAACATGAAGTTAAATTCTCTTAATGGCTTCGATGACTTCTTGTTCTAAGGACTGAGACCAAAATCTTAATCTCTGCTTTGCACCCGCACCTACCTGTCCAGTCTCACTGATCACTTCTCACCCCTGATTTCCTCCATTCCACACGGTTGTTGTCAACTTCTCCAGCGCCCCGTTCTTCCTCCCACCTCAGGGGCTTTGCACGTGCTCTTCCCTCCCCTGCCCCATTCCCATCCCCTGGCCTGATAAACTCCTTCTTCAAACAGCAATTCCTCCTGGACGCCTCTTTGCCCCCTGATCCTCTCTCCCTGTTAAACACTCATAACTCCCTGCAGTGTCCTATCATAAGACACAGCAGTGCTGGTAATTACCTGTCTGTGCTTTTATGTGGTTTCCCTCCATCTGCTCCATCCCCTGGGCTCCCAGCTCTGTGATGATAGAGACCTTGCCTCTTACTTACTCTTTGAGGCTCACGTTCCTAGAAAGTGTACATCCTGGAGATGTTGTATTCAAAACAGGCCCCTCTGCCTCCAAACACCATCCCCTAATTCAACGAGTCTCTCTGTGTCCCAGAGGGCAGTGCCAGGAAGAAGGACTACTCCCTTCTGGATCCTGGGACTCGACCTTCTAGGTGAGTCCCTGCTTTGAATGATCCAATCCAGCCCATCCTTCCACTAGCCCCGGCACTCAGCAGGCCAGACTGTGCACTTATTTCTACCTGGGCAAGCCGCCTGCTCTATTACCTTTCTATTTTTTATTATTTATTTTATTTTATTTATTTTTGGCTGCGTTGGGTCTTCTTTGCTGCACACGGGCTTTCTCTAGTTGCGGTGAGCGGGGGCTACTCTTCATTGCAGTGCACAGGCTTCTTATTGCAGTGGCTTCTCTTATTGCGGAGCACGGGCTCTAGGTGCACGGGCTTCAGTAGTTGCAGCACACAGGCTCAGTAGTTGTGGCTCACCGGCTCTAGAGCGCAGGCTCAGTAGTTGTGGCACACAGGTTTAGTCGCTCCACAGCATGTGGGATCTTCCCAGACCAGGGCTCGAACCCATGTCCCCTGCATTGGCAGGCGGATTCTTAACCACTGCGCCACCAGGGAAGTCCACTATTACCCTTCTTGAGCAAAATAATAACTGTCTGACTGGCAAAAGGCAGTGCTTACCTGCAATCTCTGGTTGGTGGATAAATGAAACTAAACCCAGTAATTGATGAGAAAGACCAGCAGACACATCGTCTTGGGAAGGCAGGGGGAAGTTTTCTAATATGAGGCCAAGAGCATACACAATGAAGAAAACAGCGACCAAGTAAAAATGTTCAACTTCTGTACATCTTTTTAGATATTCACCATCCAAAGGACAAACCAGGCTTTTGGAGCTCCTGAGGGCTTGTGGTTGGAGAACTCTGAAGTAAACAAGCCTCCTTCACAGGGATTCACACAATTCATGGGGGCCCTTATTCAAAAATGATTACGAATTTCAAGACAGGGACAGTGGAGAATTAAGCCAACCTCAGGGCCTTTCTAAACTGGGCAACTACAAGGTCACCCACCCACGAAGCTGGCCCTGCTCCTTCACACTGGAATTTCCCACACACAAGTCAGTTCTGGAAACATTCATTCACCAAACACCCCACCCGAGCCCAGCCCTTACAAAGCTTAGAGCCCAGTGATGGAAGAGCAATCAGTGCATAGCTGAGAAGATAACTGGGTGTATCTCTACTCCCCTGAAGCCACGCAAGATGCATGGGCTCCATTCCAGGTCCCAGAATCTCAGGGACACACAGTGAGGTGTCAAGGCGCACGTGACCTGGGGATGGTCTCGCGCACAGTGCCCTGTAAATTACTTTACTGACACTCTGCAAAATCCTGGGTGCATTTTGGAGGAAGAAGTTAAAGAAAATCTGGCTGAAGAGAGCTAGCCCTGGTGCTACAAGGAGGTGAGGGTCTTTGGAGAGACAGGTGTCCCCCGTGAGGTCCTCTGCAGTCCCAGGCCAGCACCCTACCCTCCTTTAACAGGAAGTGTGAGTGACGCCAAGTTGCCTCCTTTAATATCACCCAAGACAACTCTGCCTCTCCGTGCAAACTGGGGTGAGAAATTTGAGGGCTTCCTTTCCTGGAGCCCTGAGCTGCAACGTTTTTGCCAAAGAAGGGCCAGAGAAGAGATCAAGGCAACCTTCAACTCCCCACATATAATAAAAATAATAGTCACCATTTGTTGGTGAACCACTACGCTGAACCAATCACTGCATTGGGAGCTTTCACATTTAACATGAGTTCCCTAAGGTATGTCTTATCCCTGTCTTGAAACTCTAGGAATCATAATGGGTTTTGTTTTCGTTTTCATTTAACACTCATACAGCACTCACCATGGACCAGGCACTGTCCTAAAATCTTTACAGATAATAACTCACTAAATCCACACAGCCACCCTATAAAGTAGGTCACTCCCATGTTACTAATGGGGAAACTGAGACCAGAGGGTGAAGTTACTTGCTCAATGTCACATAGACAGTAATTGGCAGAACAAGGATTCAGACCCAGACAGACTGCTCCAGAATCCGTGTCTTTAACTGTTGTTTGTGTTACTTCTCCAGACTCAAAAAGCAGACAGAATAGAGTGTAAGCTTACCTCAAGGAGAAGCCCACGCAGTGCAACGAAGAGTAGCCCCTGCTCACCGCAACTAGAGAAAGCCCACGCACAGCAATGAAGACCCAACACAGGCAAAAATAAATAAACAAATTAATTAATTAATTTTTAAAAATAAATAAAACCAACAAGGAAAGTGTATTTATTTTTTAAAAAATTAACCAAAACAAAAGAAGCCTACAAACATTAAATGCTGAAGAGGGTGTGGAGAAAGGGAAATTTCCTACATTGTTGGTGGGAATGTAAATTGGTACAACCATTATGGAGAACAGTATGGAGGTTCCTTAATAAACTGAAAATACAACTACCATATGATCCAGCAATCCTACTCCTGGGCATATACCCAGAGAAAACCATAAATTGAAAAAATACATACACGCCAATGTTCATTGCAGCACTATTTACAATAGCCAAGACATGGAAGCAACCTAAATGTCCATCAACAGAGGAATGGATAAAGAAGATATGGTACATATATATAATGGAATATTACTCAGCCATAAAAAAGAATGAAATAATGCCATTTGCAGCCACATGGGTGGACCTAGAGATTATCATACTAAGTGATGTAAGTCAGACAGAGAAAGACAAATATCATATGATATCACTTATATGTGGAAGCTAAAAAAAATGATACAAATGAACTTATTTACAAAACAGAAACAGACTCACAGACTTTGAAAACAAACTTATGGTTACTAAAGGGGAAAGGTAGGGGGAGAGATAAATTAGGAGTTTGGGATTAAGGAGAGATAAATTAGGAGTTTGGGATTAACATATACACACTATTGTATATAAAATAGATAATCAACAAGGATCTACTGTATAGTACCAGGAGCGCTACTCAATATTCTGTAATAACCTATGGGGGAAAAGAATCTAAAAAAGAATGGATGTATGTATATGTATAACTGAACCACTTTGCTGTACACCTGAAACTAACACAACATTCTAAATCAACTATACTCCAATATAAAATAAAAATTAAATTAAAAAAAGAAAACCACCTGTCTCAATCCTGGCCCCCAGAACATGTGAGCACATCCTTTATTGGAAAAAGGGTCTTTGCAGATGTCATTAAGTTATGGATTTCAAGCTGAGACTATCCTGGATTATCGTGGTGGGCTCTAAATCCAATGACAAGCGGCAGGCAAAGACTCAGAGAGAAGAAGTAGAGATCTGAGTTATGCTGCCGCAGCCAAGGAATCCCTGGAGCCACAAGAAGCAGGAAAGCAAGGAGGACTCCCCACCAGAAACATCCGACGGAGTGTGACCCTGCCAACACCTTGATTTCCGACTTCTAGTTCCTGAAACTGTAAGAGAATAAATTTCTGTTGCTTTAAGCCAGCAAGTGCATGGTAATTTGTTACCGTAGCCCTAGGAAACTAACTAATACACTGTCCCTGGGGAGAGAAAAGAAAGAAACCCCAGGAAGAGGCTGCATTAGTTTGCTTGAGCTGCCATAACAAAATACCACAGACTGAGTGGCTTAAACAGTAGACGTTTATTTCTCACAGTTCTGGAGGCTAGAAGTCCATAATCAAGGTGCCAGCAAATTCTCTTTCTGGTGAGGACTCTCTCCCTGGCCTGTAGACACCCGCCGCCACTGGGTCCCCGCATGGCCTTTCCTCTGTGCTTACACAGAGAGAACTCTGGTGTGTCTTCCTCTTCTCATAAGGACACCAGTTCTATCAGATTACAGCCCACCTTTCTGGCCTCATTTAGCCTTCATTACCTCCATATAGGCCCTCTCTCAAAATACAGTCACATTGGGGGTTGGAGCTTCAACATATGAATTTGGGGCAAACACAATTCAGTCCATAACAGAGGCTATGTGAACAATGTGTGAACACCCAGAGCATGCAGATACGGCTCCTTCACAGCAAGTGGAGGGAGGCGCTCTGGAACGCAAGGCAATTTCCCGGAACGGGGCCCCAAGGCTTTCCTCAGTGATGGCCCAAGAACAGGTAGCAGCAAAGGGAGGGCCAAGAGGAAAACCTCCTACCCTCGACCACCTTCTCAGGTTGGCCTCATGTGCAATATATGCCATTATTATCCCCTTTGCTTCATTAGTGAAGTGGCTGCTCTCCCCATAGGCAACAACCACAAGCTTTCATTTTCAAAAAGGGAATTCTTAGAGTTGAAGTACCTCCAAAGAGAATCTGAATCCCTTCACACTGTATGAGAGAGTGTGTTTATAAATAAATATCTGGGTGGATTTGGGTTTTGAACAGCAAAGATGGCTGGAGTCATTTTATCAAAGAATTATTTAAAAAGCAGTTTATCCCCAAGTGGACAGGAATACACATCAAATCCAAATGGCACAATTGTGAACAGGATTTGGGATTCTATAGCAAAAGCATCCAAGGTAACTGCTCTGAAATCTCAAGAGTTTCAGCATGTTAAATTAAGTCCTCTGGCACCTTTTAAAATCTAAGGAAATCAGTCTTATGTCGCTCTAACAGGTTAGGTTTTGGTAAAAATAAACAACACAAGCTATTTAAATCATCCTGGTTTTGAAAATTAACTGATCACGACCCATTCCTGTAACATCCTTTCCCTTGAATGTTTACAATTTATCTGTTTAATAAATATGTATTCAGCTCCTACTATGTGCCAGGCATAAGGCTGGGTCTCGGGGATTTAATCATAAACAAAAAGGACAATGCCCAACCGGAAGGTGGGTCCACTGTTGGCCCTGGAGTTCAGGCCAAGGGGACTGGAGCCGGGAAACAGGAAGGCAGCCTTACAAGCAGGGAGGCCTCCGCACAGGAACTTAGCAGGAGAACCAGAACACAGGCCAATTATAGGGAATCCATCAAGGTTTAGTGGGGCAGAGGCACATCTCAGGGAACAGTAGGGGGTCGCAGGGACCCAGGCTGGGTGCCCCTTCCCTACTCTAACAAGGAGGCTGACGCAATGGTGAGCCCACTCCCCAGCCAGAAGGAGAGGCCCATTCCCTTCTTCAGCCGGGATGGGTGTGGGGCAGGGAGGACATGTAGAGGGACATCAGTGCATCCCGTGAGGTGGGAACGGATTCAAACCCACCTGGGGAAAACTGGGTGGCAGGGACTCCCTTGAGCACTGGGATTTTTAAAAACTATTTATTTATTTATTTGGCTGCCCTGGGTCTTAGTTGTGGCACGTGGGATCCTCGTTGCCGCACGCAGGATCTTTAGTTGCAGCATGTGGGATCTAGTTCCCTGACCAGGGATCGAACCCAGGCCCCCTGCACTGGCAGCGTGGAGTCTTAACCGCTGGACCACCAGGGAAGGCCCAAGCATTGGGATTTTAAAGCCCACAAAGCGAACGCACACCAAAGGGTCCAAGCACACAGTGAGTTGGAGTGCCACCCCCTCATTTCCTGGACCTGCCGTTCTCTCATCAAGGAGGCCCCTCTGGGTCTCTGATCACTGTTCAGTGTGTCTCCTCGCCCTGTACCGTACGTGAGAAAATCAAGGAGAAGGGGAGTAAGGAGAAAGTGCAGACAGAGGGGAGATGGCTGCTCACCGTTCATCACATAAAGTCCAATTCTGTTCGTTTTGGATTTGTTTCTACCTGGTCTTATCTTTTCTGGGAAGCTGCCATGGTTTCCAAACTTACATGGCGTCCAAAAAAACAAAAAAGTGGGGGGCAAATAGTCAGACTTATTTACCTGCCCAGTATTAAAGAGATCATGAAATCTTGATTTTGGAGAAGTCAGGGCCTCTGTAAGCCTCACTTTTCACCTCTGAAGAATGGGAATAAATGAGGATTAAAAGCCTAGCTCACAGAGGTAATGTGGAGATTAAGGAATTTTACATGACTTGCACACGCTTGTACCTTAGCAATTATCATTACAGACACGCCAATCCACAAGGCAGAAGAGACTGGAAGCTCCCTCAGTCGGGCCCTCTCCTCCCCGCCTGGTGCCTGCGTGTCCCCTACAATAGGCCCATGAGGTTGTCAGCCCGGATCTGTCACCACGGATAAGGAACCAATCAAGTACACTAATACACAGTGTTTATCAAGCACAAACTATGTACCGGGCACTGTGTTAAATGTTGCCCCTGCAGGGTCTCCTTTTATCTTCAATCAGTCAGTGAGGTGGTGATGGTACAATTCTGTGAACACACTAAAACCATGGAACGGTTTGCCCTAAATAGTTGAATTGTGTGGTATGTGATCTGTATCTCAGTAAAGCTGTTATTTAGGGGAAAAAAAAACCTTAGTGAGACAGGAACTGGTAGCATTCCCATTTTACAGATGAAGTGCCCGAGGCTTAGACAGGTGCAGTAACTTGCCTGAAGTCACACAGCCAACAGGAAGCTGGGCCGAGACACCGTCTCCCAGACCCCAGGGCATGAACACCACTCCCCTGCCTCTAGAGGGAAGCTTCCACGTATGGAGGGCTTGCTCTGCGGGAGCGTCTGGGTCCAGCATCCGGCATCATCGCACTGACCCTTTCACAGCCTGTGAGGCAGCCCGCTCCTGCGTTGCACCGCGTGGGGCTGTAGCGAGTTTCCGCATGTGCTGAGCCAGCCCTGCTGCTGTGGAGCTTCCACCCCTTCGTGCTGGTTCTCCCTTTGCAGCTGCATGGAGTAAGAATGCTCTTCACTCTCTGAGGTGCCTTCAGTATCAGAACGTAACAATAGATCCCCCCTTTCTTCTTTTCCCCTGGGCCCAACAGATACACAGGCCCGGCAGAAGCTTGCAGACTGCAGAGCTGGGAGGCCAGGGATTCCCAAAGTCAGCCTGTGGATACTGGCTGCACAAACGCCACCCAGAGCCTTTAAAAAATTCCAGTTCCATTGGGAGAGCCCAAATCAGTGGATGTAAACCTTTTTTTAAAAGCTACCAAGTGATTCCAGTCCGGAGGAAGGTAAAGAAACCTCACATTTTAAAGACAGGGAACTACTATCTCAAAATCATACAGCCATACTCATATTCACCTTTGGACAAGCCCACTTCAGTGTTGATGATTCTAAAAAACTGACATGAGTGTGTAGGTTATAATGCAAAGGGTAAAAGATAGGAAAATATAATCCGTACAAGAAGAGATGCTATTAATCAACAATTTTAATCCCAGTATCTATTTTTCAAACTGCAATGAAAACAGCCTAAGGTGTTTTACAGCCATTAAATTTAAAACCAATAATACGCAATTCTGGTGAAGATATTTGGTTCATTTGCACATTGCTTGTAATAATTTAAATTGATATAATACTTTGCAAACCAATGCAGCACAGTCAACAAGAGTGTCAGGCTCAGTCCTTTACTGAGTGCCTACGTCGTGCCAGGCACTCAGGTGTTGGAAATACAGGTGTGAATAAGACTTGCTCACTGGGACTTCCCTGGTGGCGCAGTGGTTAAGAATCCGCCTGCCAGTGCAGGGGACACACGGGTTCGAGCCTTGGTCCGGGAGGATCCCACGTGCTGTGGAGCAGCTAAGCCCGTGCGCCACAACTACTGAGCCTGCCTCTAGATCCCGCGAGCCACAACTACTGAGCCTGTGCGCCACAACTACTAAAGCCCACGTGCCTAGAGCCCGTGCTCCACAACAAGGGAAGCCACCGCAATGAGAAGCCCATGCAGCGCAACGAAGAGTAGCCCCCGCTCACCGCAACTAGAGAAAGCCCGTGTGCAGCAACAAAGACCAACACAGCCAAAAATAATAAAATAAAATAAATTTATCTAAAAAAAAAAGAAAAGACTTGCTCGCTGCTTTCCAAGGACTCTCTGTTCATTGAATGAGACAGAGAAGTGAACACTCATTTCAATACTAAAGATAAGTGGTAAGCACCGGGGGTCACGAGACCTTCCGTGGAGGACCTCTTGGCCCTACCCGGAGGTTCAGGAAAAGGTTCACAACTGAGCTGAATCCAGAAGGATGGCAACAGTTAACCAGGTGAAGAAGGCTGTAAACAGCGTTCCAGGCAGAGGGAACAGACTGAGCAAAACTTGGAAGCTTGCAGGAGGGAAGCCAGGGCTACAGGTGCTCAGAGGCAGGTGGGTCCACGTCACAGAGCCTCCGGGGTTCACCTGAGAGTCTATGCTTTGTCCTATAAGGTTATAAAGAGGCACTGAAGGCTTTAAGCAAGGGAATGACACGCATATATGTGAGTTTTGGAATGCTCCCTCAGGCTGGGGTGTGGAAAAGCACGTCAGAGGGATGAGAGCAGACAGGGAGGTCAGTTAGGGGAATGTGGCCACAGTCTAAGCAGGCAACAGACAATGGAGGCTCCTACAGAATAGCAGTGGGGGAGGAGAGGGAGACATGGATGGGAGAGAAGGAAGGTTGGTAGCCTTGTTGCGTATTCTAATCACCCAGTCACCAGAATTCTATAATTCTTTGCAGAGGTTCAAGAGGGGAGAGAAGAGTTGAAAACAATCTTAGAGGAAGAGCTGGAAACTGACCTTATCAGGGGTCAGTGATGATGATCTGAGTGTAGCTCAGATCCCAGGCAGCGGCTCAGGGAAGGGGAGACATCCCACCTGCATCAGCGTCCCTGACGGGGGCCAGCTGCTGTGGGAAGGGTGGAGCCCATGCAGTAGGGACCAGGAGGTGTCACAGGGTGGATTCTTTAGGAAGCTGTCTCTGAGACAGATTAGCATAAGGTTTACTGGGGTGTGTTCTTGGGACCACCACCCGTGGAAGGAAGGGGAGGGAAGGAAGCAGAACTGGGCAGAAGTTGGGCCATGATGGAGTCCCGATGGAGGCCTCAGCTCTGAGGCTGGATGGCCCTTCAGAGTTGCCGGGGTTGCAGGGAGCCGACAAGGCCTTTATAGGTCCCTGCCTCAATCATGGAGGAGGACCAGGGAAGGGCCGGTGGCTTTGGCAAGGCCGCTGTCTGCAGTGGAGCATTGCAGTTCCTGCAAGGTCTGCAGGTAACGCTCCTGGCAGCCGGGGGGCTATGTGCTGCATTTCTTAAAGGGGTCTGAGTGGCCCTCCCAGCATATCCACCACAGCAGCATTAGTGAGGGTGATCACAGTGACTGGGGCCAGGCTCCCCGTCAGGGGACTGGAAACCAGTACAAAAGCCCAGGTGTAAGATAGAGCCGCTCAGCGAGGGTCCTGTGGGCGTGAAGCAGCAGAGCCTTCCTCAAATTCTGTGGGTAGCAGGCTGAAGGCAGCAAGCCTCTTTGCAGACCCCCTGCAAAGGGAGTGTTCCAAGCCCTTGGCAGCCGCTGCTGGCCCGTGGGCCTGGGAGGGGGGTGGCACTCAGTTGCACTCAATCCACAATCACCAGAAACCTGGGAGCAACTGCCTGTCCGACAGTAGGAAATAGATGAGTCAATCATCATGCTTCCACTCAAAGACCTGTCCTATAGTCACTGAAATAATTCCAGCAACTTTCAATTGACAGGAAAAATAGGATTCACTGGGCAGAGAAAAGCTCATGAAATATCCACCTTACCTCTGTAACTGTAAAAATGAGCTCTGCATATGGACAGACGTTAGCAGCAAACACAGCAAATGAAACCATTGATTTTTATGACTGAGGGAGCATGGATGGTTTTTAATTCCTGTCATCATAGTTTGTAATAAATACTTTTTTCCAGCCTTGACCGTCTCCCACCAGAGGAAGCTGCGGATGCGTTCATGTTGGCGGGCGGCCGGCAGACTCTCTTGCCTTTCACACTCTCAGTGACAGCTGTGCACAGCCCACACTCAGGCAGACCTCCAAGCCCACGAGGAGACTGCTCACGGGCAGCCACCAGCAATGCCTCTGAGCAAAAGGGGTTCAAAAGTTGGCAATGAGAAAAATATTTTTAGGAGGGAAGAAAAGAGGGTTTCGTGCCTCCCTCACCCAACAGCTTGGAAGTGGGATGTTAAAGGAAGCAGAGTTTAGATCAATATTTAAGGAAAGTGTTTGTAATAGCAACTGATGGGCTGTTTCCAGAGTGGTGAGGCCACTAGCTTCAGACGCTAAAAGATCACTGGTCAAGAATGCCATAGAAGCGTTTAGGGTGTCAACGATGCTGGCTTGATTTGTTTAATCAGAAGATTTTATAGATGGTGATTTAAATAATTCAATACTTAACTCGGGGGAAGTGGGGTAGGGAACAGCTAGGTCGGATCTTTGTAGGTTCCTGGAGGGACAGAGGTCTCCAGGTAGCCCACGGAGAAATGGGGTGGAGTGCTTTCTCCGCCAGCGCCCTCTTGTGGTGACCCGCTCATCCGCATTTGGGCGGTAAAAGAGCCCACGCCTTTCAAGGCTGAGTCAGTCATTCAAGAAGCCACAAACTCCCATCACTTCCTCGTGATGTGAAGTATGGTTTCTAGAAGTATGGTGAAAAAAGTCCCACAGCTAACCAAGTGACCCTTATTTCAATCTTTTTTTTGGCCTAAAAGTACTTTTTATTTTTACACTGAATTTAACCTCAGGGCCAAAGGCATTTGAATGCAGGTGTGCAACAGATTTTCATTACAAATTGTCAAGTAGCCCTAAATACCATTTAGCACACCAAGTGGGCTTGGATTCTGCCCATAATTCCCAAAGATAATACTTTGTACCTTTCCTGGAGCCATTCGGCAAACATTTAGTAAACTCATCGTGTGCCAGGAACTGTGTCAGGCACTGAGGACGCAGAGATGAACTAAGCAACAACTGAGAGACAGAGAGAGAGAGAGAAAGGTGCTCAAAGTAAAATTACGTATCAACTGTGAGAAGAGCCAAGAATGAAGCACAGAGCATAATCCGTGGGATTCCACAATCCTTCAGAAATAGGTGATATCTCACCTTGAAAAGGAAAGTCAGAATTGCTCCAGATGGAGAAGGTGACACAGGATGTGACAGGAGCTGACATGTGTAGGGAAAGATGAAAGAGGTGAGTTTACTAATGTGTCAGGAGCTTACATTGAAAAGAGAGGTCTCCTGGAGAGGTAAGGAGAGTTCTGATCGTGAATGGTTGTTCGTGTCAAGCCTAAGAGTTTGGGTTTTATCCTGAAAGTCACGGGGATCCACGGGGGTTTTCAAGCAAGGATCCACTGGAATTTGTGTTTTTTAGTTTCATCTTTCTGGCGTAGTGAGAGGATGGACCAGAGGCAAGAGGGACAAGTGACAGGAAATTATAACCATCTCTTATAATTTAATCTGTCTCATTTAATTCTGGTATCATCACCATGATTACCTGTCCCTCATCTGACAGATAACCCACTGTGATGCAGATCTGATTCTGTACTGGAAAGATTCCCTGGTGTAGATGAAAGAGTATAAGGGCTGGAAACAGAAGCCCCGGATTAGAATTATGGCTCCTTTACCAACCAGCTGTGTAACCTTGAAAAAGCCACTTAACAACACTGATTCCTGGCTTGCTCAACTATAAAGAAGGAACACCTCCCTCCCAGGGATGTTGTGACCATCCTGAGACACAGATGTGAAAGCTCTTGGGAAATCACAGAGCTCTGTGAAAATGCTAATACCACTGCCCTCTTGCTACACTGGGATAAAGAGGTTATCATTCCCCTTGGCATTAACTTTGCAATGGGGATCCACCCAGATTTGGATTTCATTTTTGCACCGTATGAAGAGAGTCTCAATAACGTGTCTTTTGACAAAACTGTACTACATGAAACAAAGTGCCAGTCTTTCTATATTTACCTGTTTCCCCAAGCAAATGAGGTTGTTCCAAACCACACTCTGCCACTAGAGGGAGCTCATCCTTTAGCATCAAATAAGTCATTCAGCTTAAACTCAAAATAGAGATCATCTGTTAGGGGAGACAAAGACCTGGAGAGGGTTGCTTGGCTTGGTGGTGGTGGCAGGGTGTGTGTGTGTATTCTAATCATCATTCATCATCAGTCCAAGAGTAAAATCTGTGCAGTTAGACAGACTAGAGTTCAAAATCCCAGGGCCACCATTTCTTAGCGTATGGACTTGGGCAACTGACTTAATTTCTCGGAGCCTAAGTTCCTTCATCATGCCTACCTGAGGTTGATGATTATATGAGATATTAGACACAGTGTCCAGTGAGTACTGAGCACAGAATTGGAACTCCATAAATTTTAGAATCCTTTCCTTTTCCCATTCTGTTACGAATAACAATAATTGAGAAATATATTTAAGTGACATTGAAAGGCAAACAGGAGAAAACAGAGTGGAGAGAGGCATGAAGGGATGGCAAACGCACTTGGTGTTAGACGTGGACGTCCCTCATCCTCACAGCTGCTGAGTGAAGGCATCCGTAGATGTGGACACCGTTTTATAAGCCCCCTGGCTAGACCAGGCAGTCACAAAAAGACGGGCAGCTCGGAGTAACTGCAAAATGAAGCAGGCATATGGACCGCACCTAGGGCTCCCTCTCCTTCTGTTGGAGCCATTCCCCTCAATCCTGTAGTCGTTACCCCGAGCTGGGAGGGGGAAAATGCTATTTAATCGATTTCATGTCACCCTATCTTATGTTTCCAAAATCACCATATCAATTCTGCCTTGTATTTCCACAGAGCCTCCTCTTTTAGTATTCTAGCAAATGGCTCTGACAAAGGTTAAGCCGAGACCCTGCCAACACAACTGGTGGAAAAAGAAGACTTCAGTCAAACAACCGGGTTCCCTTGACCGAATTCCAATTATTTGATAGGGCGATTTTTCTTGTCTAAATTCATTTTTTTTTTAAACTAAACCAACAGAATCAAATAGATCTTTTGGTTCCTCTTAGACAGAAGGAAGGGGAAATTCACATTTGTTAAGCACCTGCTGTGTGCCAGGCTCTGTGATAGGCATGTCACTAACACTGCCACATAACACTCACAACCCTGTAAGGAAGAAATGCTTGTCTCTGCTTTCCTGGTGTGGCACCTGAGCTTCAGAGAGGTTGAGTAACTTGCCTGAGGTCACACAGTTAAGTGTATGGGAAAACCAGGTCTAGAGCTTTTAGGTGCTAGACACAGAAGTCAGTTTTTCCAACAAGTACACACCAAATACGATAAAAGTCTCTCTGAAAGCTTCCACTTCCAAATGTCCCTGTGTGATGTGTCCCTTTTTAGATCTCAACCATCTCAATTCTAAGTCTTTCTTGAGTTTTCCTTGTTAAAAATTTTCCCATTTAACCCACCTCAAATGATCTTACCCTCTTTATTCTCTGTAACAATGCCCCACAAAAGATGAGAATAGCCTGTTTCACAAGCAAAGAAACTGAGGCTAGGAGTGACTTAACCATCTAAGGCCACTCAGTTGGCATGCCTGGAACCACAGGAAAACAACTTTCTCTCATGTAGAAACTGCCTCTAGGCTGAGTTGGAAGAGCTCCACAGTGTCCCGGACCTCTGAATACAGAATCCAGGAGTCTAGCTTGAAACTGGAGTGTCATCCTCAACGCTTTTCTGAACCCTCATCTCAATACCAATTAAACATATCTTGAATTAGCCTCTGTCTCCACTGCCAGTGCCCCATGTCAGGCTCTCATCTGGATCCCTGCACAAGTCTGCTGATCTAACCTCCAATCCTCCCTGGTCAACCCAACCCCTCACTGTCAAAGAGGACTCTTTAAAAAATTAACTCCAGGTTACCCTGGTGGCGCAGTGGTTAAGAATCTGCCTACCAATGCAGGGGACATGGGTTTGAGCCCTGGCCCAGGAGGATCCCACATGCCGCGGAGCAACTAAGCCCGTGCACCACAACTACTGAGCCTGTACTCTAGAGCCCGCGAGCCACAACTGCTGAGCCCGTGTGCCTAGAGCCTGTGCTCCACAACAAGAGAAGCCACCGCAGTGAGAAGCCCCCACTCGCCACAACTAGAGAAAGCCCACGTGCAGCAACAAAGACCCAATGCAGCCGAAAATAAATAAATAATTTTTTAAAATTATATATATATTTTATATAGCAGGTTCTTATTAGTCATCCATTTTATACACATCAGTGTATACATGTCAATCCCAATCGCTCAATTCATCACACCACCACCACCGCCACCCCGCCGCTTTTCCCGCTTGGTGTCCATACGTTTGTTCTCTACATCTGTGTCTCTATTTCTGCCCTGCAAACCAGTTCATCTGTACCATTTTTCTAGGTTCCACATATATGCGTTAATATATGATATATGATATTTGCTTTTCTCTTTCTGACTTACTGCACTCTGTTTGACAGTCTCTAGATCCATCCATCCTCAACAAATGACCCAGTTTCGTTCCATTTTATGGCTGAGTAATATTCCATTGTATATATGTACCACATCTTCTTTATCCATTCATCTGTTGATGGGCATTTAGGTTGCTTCCATGACCTGGCTATTGTAAATAGTGCTGCAATGAACATTGCGGGTGCATGTGTCTTTTTGAATTATGGTTTTCCCTGGGTATATGCCCAGTAGAGGGATTGCTAGTAATTCTATTTTTAGTTTTTTAAGGAACCTCCATACTGTTCTCCATAGTGGCTGTATCAATTTACATTCCCACCAACAGTGCAAGAGGGTTCCCTTTTCTCCACACCCTCTCCAGCATTTGTTGTTTGTAGATTTTCTGATGATGGCCATTCTAACTGGTGTGAGGTGATAGCTCATTGTAGTTTTGATTTGCATTTCTCTAATAAAAATATTAACTCCATCAAGTCACATGTCTGATGAAAACAATGACACCCCCATCATCACCAAGGAAAGCCATTATTCCTTAACCTGAAAAAGAGCCTCCTTTATATTCTGACCCAGGCTGCCTCTCTAACCTCACCAGTTTCATCTAACACCACCAACCCTTCCCACTCAATCGCTTAGTGAAGCAATATAGTATTGTATCTATAGCTAATGCTAATCCATTCTCTACTTCTTCCTTTCAGTAACGGAACCCTTGAGTTTTCACTAAGTACAAGATCTCCCTTGCAGATAGCTGTGACCAAGTGACCAGGCTGTGACCAACCGGATGTAAGGGAAAGTGATGTGTGCTACTTCTGGGTTGTGTCATTAAAAAGAAGATTCTTGCTCTTCACTTTTTATTTGTTCTCAGGGGTGAGGAAATGTATGTATTGGTAATAAACCAGCTTTGACTGTGTAGATGAGGACAATACCCTGGGGGTTGATGCAGCAATAAGACAGAAGGAACTTGGGTCCCTGAGGGTCAGCAGAGTATTACCACCATTGTGCTTGGTTTGGGCTTCCCTGGAGATAAGGATTCTACTGCATTTATTTCAGAGGTGATTCCAAGAAACACCACTAGGGAGTGGGGAATTGAAACAGAGAAGGGAAAGAAACCAATGAAGTGTACTTATTACCATACGGGCCTCTGGAGCTCAGTCACAATGGGGAATACTGCGAGAACGAAGAATGTGACTCAGAGTTATCCTGCCCAAGGAGCGAGGGAGCTGGGGTATTTATATGCCAACACCTGTGGAAATTGATTGAGGGATACTGGAGGAAGGGAGCATTCATCCCCTGGTACCTTGAGCTGTCTCACTCCAGGCAGAGTGCTCTGGGGACAGAGAGAGCCCTCAGGCAGGCACAGGTATTAGAAGGTAGATGATCTGAGTGGACAGAAATGGTAAGTCTCGAGGGGGCTTGTCTTCCTCACCATACAGATGTGTCTGCTACACTCACCCACCTCTCCATCCCTTTGTCTTAGCTTGGAATTTTAGGAAAGAGAGAAATAAAACTATTTTCTTAAGTCACCATTATTTAGTTTCTGTTAACGCATACATCTCTGTTAATCAACAACCTACTTTACACAATAGCACGAGACCACCTGCATTCAAAGCCCACCTCTGCCACTTATTAGACGCAAGGGACTGAACTTCTCTGGCCCCCAGTTTCTCCTTCTGGGAAATGGGTCTATGCATGCTACTTCCTCGTGGGGGTGCTTTTAAGGGTACATGGGATGATACATGCAAAGCACCCAGCACACTGCCTGGCCCAGAGTGAGCCGGCTGCCATTCTTGGTTCACTCCTAGAAGCCCTTTTCAAAAGCTGCTCTTGAATTTCCTTTGGTAGTCCACAGAGTCTCCAGGACTGGTCCCTCCAAAGACAGAACACAATAGGCTGTCCCAGACCAGCGCCAAAGAATGTTATCAGCAGAGGCTCAATCTGCTTAGATGCTGCTGCCCCAGAGTCAAAAAGAAACTGGGACCAAACGCCAGGGCCAAAGATCAAAGCCAGGAAATGACAGCCAATCTCGGAAGAAAATGACAGGAAAAGAAAATGACCAGGCCACAGGGAAGCCAGGAGAGGAGGGAGGAGATACCAGGCTTCACATGGAGTTTACATCAGAGGTTCCCCAGGCTGCTGAGCTTCTCTGGCCCAAGCATCCAGCCAGGCAGCAGGGAGCCAGCTCCCCACAAGGGCTTGGCCTGGCTGGTTCCCAGCTCTGCTCAGTTAGTACCTCCCTCATCATGCACCCTGGACATATGCAGAGGGATGGCCCTCACCCCCTCCTGTTTCCCCCCCACCCATTCCCCCAGCAGCCATGGGAGCAGAGAACAGACCCCTAAAGCCCAGAAGCAGCAACTCCTGCCTTGCAAAGACCAGTCAATGGGGGCCAGGAATCATTTACAATTGCAGGGCTGCCCAGGGTAAATGTCTGATGCCTCCTGATGGCGTCGAGAGAGAAATGACTGCAAGCAAGTGCTCTGTCATTAAGATTAGTTGAAATTGAACCTAGGGGCTTATTGTTTTAACTGTTACTCTCCACGGGTGCTATCACAGACACAGAACTGGTCATTAATATTAATTATTCAGTCCACTTCTATGGAGCACTTCCGTGAGCCAGGCTCTGTATTAGCCCAGGGTCTCAGAGACTAGGAGACAGGCTCCATGACTTTGATTAAATCATGTCCAACTGGGGAGCAGCCAAGCAATCAAGTGTATGATCAGCCCGTGATTTTTTAAATATTGACTGATAGTAAGTACCTGGATCTACAAATTTGCAGCTTCCTGGGCCTCACTCCCATCGACTTAATCCAGGACCTGCATTTTTTCAAAATAGACTTTATTTTTTGGAACAGTTTTAAATTTACAAAAAAATTGGGAAGATAGTACAGGGAGTTCCTATACACCCTTTCCCCAGTTTCCTCTATCATTAACATCTTATGTTCCCATAATACATTTATTAAACTTTATGAACCAACGTTGATAACATTTTTATTTACCAAAGGCCAACGTTTATTCAGATTTCCTCAATTTTTACCTAGTGTCTCTTTCTGTTCTAGAATTCCATCAGGATAGCACATCACATTTAGTCATCATGTCTCCTTAGCCTCCTCTTGGCTGTGACGATTTCCTAGATTTTCCTGGTTTTGATGACCTTGACAGTTGTGAGGAGAGCTGGTCAGGTGTTTTGTAGGTTGCCCCTCTACGGGAATGTATCTGATGTTTTTCTCATGATTAGACTGCGGCTACAGATGTGGGGAGGGAAACCACAGAGGTAAAGTGCCCTTCTCATCACATGATATCCAGAGTGCATACAGTCAACATGACTTATCACTGTTGATAATGACTTTGATCACCTGACAGAGGTAGTGTTTTTCAATTTTCTCCACTGTAAAGCTACTCTTTTTCAAACACTTCCCTACTTTACTTTTTGGAAGGAAGTCATTATGTGCAGCCCCCACTTTAAAAATGGGGAGTTGTTGGCCCTACTACCCAAAGCAATCTACAGATTTAATGTAATCCCTATCAAATTACCCATGACATTTTTCACAGAACTAGAACAAATAATCCTAAAATTTATAAGGAACCATAAAAGACCCAGAATTGCCAAAGCAGACCTGAGGAAAAAGAACAAAGCAGGAGGCATAACCCTCCCAGACTTCAGACAATACTAGAAAGCTACAGTAATCAAAACAGTGTGATATTGGCACAAAACCAGACATATGGATCAATGGAACAGAATGGAGAGCCCAGAAATAAACCCACACACTTATGGTCAATTAATCTTCCACAAAGGGAGCAAGAGTATACAATGGAGAAAAGGGTCAAGAATGTACACTGGAGAAAAGACAGTCTCTTCAGCAAGTGGTGCTGGGAAAGTTGGACAGCCTCATGTAAATCAATGAAGTTAGAACACACCCTCACACCATACACAAAAATAAACTCAAAATGGCTTAAAGACTTAAAGACTTAAATACAATACATAAAACTCCTAAAAGAGAGAATAGGCAAAACATTCTCTGGCATAAATTGTACCAATGCCTTCTTTCTCCTAAGGCAATAGAAATAAAAGCAAAAATAAGCAAGTGGGACCTAGTCAAACATACAAGCTTTTGTACAGCAAAGGAAACCATAAACAAAATGAGAAGATAACCTACAGACTGGGAGAAATATTTGCAAATGAAGCAACTGACAAGGGCTTAATTTCCAAAATATACAAACAGCTCATACAACTCAACAGCAACAACAAAAAACAAACAACCCGATCGAAAAATGGGTAGAAGACGTAAATAAACATTTCTCCAAAGAAGACATACAGATGGCTAACAGGCACGTGAAAAGATGTTCAACATCACTAATTATTAGAGAAATACAAACCAAAACTACAATGAGCTACCACCTCACACCAGTCAGAATGGCCGTCATTAAAAAGTCTTCAAATAACAAATGCTGGAGAGGGTGTGGAGAAGAGAACCCTCCTACACTGTTTGAGAAGATAACCTACAGACTGGGAGAAATATTTGCAAATGAAGCAACTGACAAGGGCTTAATTTCCAAAATATACAAACAGCTCATACAACTCAACAGCAACAACAAAAAACAAACAACCCGATCGAAAAATGGGTAGAAGACGTAAATAAACATTTCTCCAAAGAAGACATACAGATGGCTAACAGGCACGTGAAAAGATGTTCAACATCACTAATTATTAGAGAAATACAAACCAAAACTACAATGAGCTACCACCTCACACCAGTCAGAATGGCCGTCATTAAAAAGTCTTCAAATAACAAATGCTGGAGAGGGTGTGGAGAAGAGAACCCTCCTACACTGTTGGTGGGAATGTAAGTTGGTGCAGCCACTATGGAGAACGGTGTGGAGATTCCTTAAAAAACTAAAAATAGAGTTGCCATATGACCCAGCAATCCCATTCCTAGGCATACATCTGGACAAAACTATAATTCAAAAAGATACATGCACCCCAATGTTCATTGTAGCACTTTAACAATAGCCAAGACATGAAAGCAACCTAAATGTCCGTCGACAGCTGAATGGATAAAGAAGATGTGGTACATACATATACAATGGAATATTACTCAGCCATTAAAAAGGATGAAATAATGCCATTTGCAGCAACATAGATGGACCTAGAGATTATCATACTAAGTGAAGTAAGTCAGACAAAGACAAATATCATATGATATCACTTATATGTGGAAGTTAAAAAAACGATACAAATAAACTTATTTACAAAACAGAAACAGACTCACAGTCTTCGAAAACAAACTTATGATTACCAAAGGAGAAAGTTGGGGGGGAAGGATAAATTAGGAGGTTGGGGTTAACATTTACACACTACTATATATAAAAAAGATAGCTCTTTTTCGTGGCGCCTCGGAGGCGGTCGGCAGCTTCAGAATGAAGCTGAACATCTCTTTCCCGGCCACTGGCTGCCAGAAACTCATTGAAGTGGACGATGAACGAAAACTTCGAACCTTTTATGAGAAGCGTATGGCCACAGAAGTTGCTGCTGACGCTCTGGGTGAAGAATGGAAGGGTTATGTGGTCCAAATCAGTGGTGGGAACGACAAACAGGGTTTCCCCATGAAGCAGGGTGTCTTGACCCATGGCCAAGTTCGCCTGCTACTGAGTAAGGGGCATTCCTGTTACAGACCAAGGAGGACTGGAGAAAGAAAGCGCAAATCTGTACGGGGCTGCATTGTGGATGCCAATCTGAGCGTTCTCAATTTGGTCATTGTAAAAAAAGGGGAGAAGGATATTCCTGGACTCACTGATACTACTGTGCCTCGTCGCCTGGGGCCCAAAAGAGCTAGCAGAATCCGCAAACTTTTCAATCTCTCTAAAGAAGATGATGTCCGCCAGTATGTTGTGAGAAAGCCCCTAAACAAAGAAGGTAAGAGACCTAGGACCAAAGCACCCAAGATTCAGCGTCTTGTTACTCCACGTGTTCTGCAACACAAACGTCGGCGAATTGCTCTGAAGAAACAGCGTACTAAGAAAAATAAGGAAGAGGCTGCAGAATATGCTAAACTTTTGGCCAAGAGAATGAAGGAGGCCAAAGAAAAACGCCAGGAACAGATTGCCAAGAGACGGAGGCTGTCCTCTCTGAGAGCTTCTACTTCTAAGTCTGAGTCCAGTCAAAAATGAAATGTTCTTAGAGTAACAAATAAATAAGATCAGACATCAAAAAAAAAAAGATAATTAACAAGGACCTACTGTATAGCACAGGGAACTCTGCTCAATACTCTGTAATAACCTATTTGGGAATAGAATCTGGAAAAGAATAGATATATGTATATGTATAACTAAATCATATTGCTGTGTACCTGAAACTAACACAACATTGTAAATCAACTATAAAATATTTAAAAATTTTTATATACAATAAATATAAAATAAATAAAATTTTAATTAATATAAAATAAAAAATTAAATAAATAGATAGATAAATAAATAAAATACAAAGGCAAAAAAAAGAAACGGACACATTAACAAAAGTTGCTAAATTGAATTCACTCATTAATTCCATATGTGTATTGAGTTTCTCTTGCCATCAGCCAGGCATTGGGCAGGTACTAGGGATGAAACACTGATGAAAGAAACAGACATGGCCCTGCCCTCAAGGGGCTTACAGTCTGATGGATGCCCATCACGACCCACATGCTGCATCTGAGTCACAGCTGAAGAGAGTAACGTCTCCTTGCAAGAGCAAAGGTTTCAGGGTGATGCAGGGGCAAGAGTCAAGCCTGGTCTTTACTCTTACTGGCAGTGTGAGCTCAAGAAAGTCAGTTCAGTCCATTTCCTCTTTTACAGGTGCTAATAATGCCTTCTTCACAAGCTTGTTCAGTCATTCCTTTTTTCAACAGACATGACTGGATGTCTGCTATGTGGAGGAACTGGGGTCATAAACACGAAAAATATAGTCTCTGGCTTTCCAGAGCTCATTGCAGGGGAGACAGACATATAATCTGCTGAGAAGTTTCCTGCTCTATCTCCCCAGGGCCTGTTTGGTACATAACCAGTATGCACAAGAAATATTTTCCAAATGGATAAATGTAAATAAAAACCCCATAAGGCTGTGTGGTAAGTGTATATCAGCATAGATAGCCATTCATTTACTCAGTCAATGGTTCAAAATTATTTACTGAGCATCTACTCTGTGCCAGTCACTATACTAAACTAGACCATAGGAAGACAGGAGTGTACAAAACAAAGACCCATGGAATATTCTGCCCTGATGCAGTTTTCATTCCACTGGAGCTAGATGGATGATAACCAAATAAGTAAATCAATGCATAACTTTCTACCAGGTAGTATTGTGCTATGAAGAAAAATAGAGCAGGATAAGGAATCAGAGAATGGCAGGAGTGGAGGTGGTTGGACCAATCAGGATACATTGAGTTTGCACTGCAGAAACAAACAATGCCAACATCGCAGGGGCTTTGCGTGACATAAGTTTATATTTTGTTCTCATGGGGTCTGCTGTGGGTGTGGATGAGGAGGCTCGAATGCTGGGTTCCTGCTCAGCCTCCTGGACTTGCTTCCTCTGATCTTCCCTGCTCCACCATCTGGGTTGGAAGCTCCCACTGTGTGCTGCCCCACAGTCCCACTCAGGGTCCACCAATTTCCAGTGCTGTCAGCCTCAGCGCGAGGATCCAGGGCCCACCAGGGCAGGTGAGGCGAGAACCCAAGAGGCAAGCACCCACAGCCCAGTGTCACATGTGGCGCTTCTGCTCCAGGTTCACTGGCCAGAGCTAGCCAGCCGCCACACCGAAATTCCAGAACTCAGAGAAACGTGATCCTTTGAGCCCACAGAACTTGAGGAGAAACCAATATTCTTTTCTTTTCCCTAGCATCATTGAGCTAAATTATTCAATATTTGTGAACATTAGTAATAGTCTAATGTCTACGAAGGATTTCTTTTTAAACACATGGTCATGAAGGCCTCTCGGAGGAGGTGATTTTTTAGCAAAGTCTGAAATGAAATGATAAGTCACGCAGAAATCTGGGGAAAGAACGTTCCAACCTGAGAGAACAGCCAATGCAAAGGTTCTGAGCTGGGTATGCTTGGCATGTTCAAAGCTGTCAGAGTGGCAGAATGTTGGGAAGTTCAGAAGCCTCAAACAGAGGATATTTGATCTAGGGCTTACAGAATGAACAGGAGTTTGCCAGACTTAAAAGTGGTAGTGTGTTCCAGACAGAAGCAGAGTAGGGGCAATGACAGTGTGAGGACAAGATGAGATTATATGGTCAAGAGTGCTTTATAAAGCAGAAAGGGCTCCACTCACACCAGTTGCTCTTACTCACCAAGAAGCCAAACAGAAGAGGGAGCAAAGCTACTGGAACAAATGGTAAAGAAAGCTGAAGAATCTGGGAGGTAGCTTTGTCAGGGAAAATAAACTTATGAGGGATTAAAGGAAATCGGTCACAAACATTGGCATTAGTAATAGAGATGTAGCCTTCATCTGAGAGGTCCTTTTGGTGCTCTAGAATCTTTGGAGAAAGTTGTGGAACCTGTACATATTTGATCAGAAGTACTTTGTTGCTGGTTCTGCTGCCATTGCACCTGCTGCCACTTTACAAGAAAACTCGGGGGAAATCATGATAGGAGATTAAGCATCATACTAGAAACTAGTCTGATTAGATGCATATTAGTTCAGGTCTTCCAGAGACACAGAGCCAATGGGGGCGGGGGGAGAGAGGGAGAGAGGGAGAGAGGGAGAAAGGGAGAGAGGGAGAGAGGGAGAGAGGTGATGAGGAATTGGTTCATGTGATTATGGAGGCTAAGAAGCCCCACAACCTGCCAACCTAGCAAAGCCAATGGTGTAAGTTCCAATCCAATTCCAAAGGTCTGAGAACTAAGAACACAGATGGTACAAGTCCCAGACTGTAGGCAAAACACTGATGTCCCAGATCAAGTAGTCAGGCAAGGGAGAGAATTTCCCCCTTCTTCCACCTCTTTGCTCTGTTCAGGCTCTCAATGGACTGGATGATGCCTGCCTAAACTGGGGAGGGCAATCTGCCTTATTGAGTCCACTAATTCAAATGCTTATCACATCCAGGAACACTCTCACCAGACACACCCAGAAATTAGCATCTATTCTGGACACCCCATGGTCTAGTCCAGTTGACACATAAGGTTCATCATCACAAGATGCCAGTTCCCAAAGAAAGACACGAACAAGTCAACCCATCCTTCAGAGCCGAAGTTGACAGTCCTGGGCTCAGGAAAACCAGAGAACCGATATTGACCCCCCAGGGACCTATCTCTCCAGACTAGGAAAAATTGGCAAGTGGTTACCTTTACTGAAGCAATAGAACATGGAGGTTAATAATACAAGGCAGATCTGGTTCCATCTCATCTCTGCCATTTACTACGTGTATGTCCTTGGACAATCACTTCCCTCTCTCAGCCTACTTCCTCATCTGTAAATTGAAAATGATAATAACAATACTATCTTCCTCAAAAAGCTGTGGTAAGAATTCAAAGATAATGCATGTAAAACACTCAATAAATATTAGTTATTATGGATACATTTAAATACTATTCTTGGGCTTCCCTGGTGGCGCAGTGGTTAAGAATCTGTCTGCCAATGCAGGGGACACGGGTTTGAGCCCTGGTCCAGGAAGATCCCACATGCCGTGGAACAACTAAGCCCATGCACCACAACTACTGAGCCTGCGCTCTAGAGCCCGTGAGCCACAACTACTGAGCCCACGAGCCACAACTACTGAAGCCTGCGTGCCTAGAGCTGGTGCTCCACAACAAGAGAAGCCACCGCAATGAGAAGCCCGTGCACCGCAACGAAGAGTAGCCCCCACTCTCCACAACTAGAGAAAGCCCGCACACAGCAATGAAGATGCAACGCAGCCAAAAATAAATAAATAAAATAAAATAAATTATAAATAAGTAAACACTATTCTTAAGAATCCTATTACAGTTAGAAAAGGGTTCGTAGAAAGTTTGAGAAGAAAATGTATAATGACATGATTTAATTGCAGATATTCAAATTGTGACAGAAGGAGGAAGGAAGAAAGAATTCAACTTTATTAAGCACTAACCATGTGACAGACACTCTTAGACCCTTTAAATCCGTAGTCTCATTCACTGCTCACAACTCTCTCTGAAGAGTGAATTAGGCACTTATTGTCTTCATTTTTCAGAGGCTAAGTTTCAGGAAAGTTCAGTAAGTTGTTCAAGGTCACAAAACTCCTAAATGGTATTTTTTTTTTTCTGACTGCTGTTGTTCTCAATACTAAGGTTAATCATTAATCTCTCAAAAAACACAACCAAGGTCAACTCTCTAGGCTCAAGAGCAATTCATTTCAAGGATAAGTGTGATTCTTGGTAATGAGGTTTTCAAGAAAATCATAGCCCTTACTAGCAATGTAACTTGGGGGTGAATTCCCTAAACTCTCAGAGCCTTTATTTGTTCACCTGCAAAATGGTGATCATAATACTTTGCAAAGTTGCTATGTAGATTAAATGAGATTATACTGGGATATGGGAAAGCACCCAGCATAGTGCCTGGTTTTTTTAAAAATAAATAAATTTTTAAATTTATTTTTGGCTGCCTTGGGTCTTCGTTGCTGCGTGTGGGCTTTCTCTAGTTGTGGTGTGCGGGGGCTACTCTTCGTTGTGGTGCACGGGCTTCTCATTGCAGTGGCTTCTCTTGTTGCGGAGCATAGGCTCTAGGCATGTGGGCTTCAGTAGTTGTGGCATGCAGGCTCCGCAGTTGTGGCACATAGGCTCTAGAGCGCAGGCTCAGTAGTTGTGGTGCACGGGCTTAGTTGCTCCATGGCACGTGGGATCTTGCCAGACCAGCACTCGAACCCGTGTCCCCTGCATTGGCAGGAGGATTCTTAGACAGTGCACCGCCAGGGAAGTCCCAGTGCCTGTTTTTTAATCTGAGTCTTCAAATCAGTCCTACTGAAATACTGGGCTGGCCAAAAAGTTCATTCGGGTTTTTCTGTTTGCAAATCCCTTACAGTGAGAAACGATTAAAATGATAACCTAACTTCTAATAGCCACGGTTACTTTTGTAGCTGTAAAAAAAATGTTTCCTTGAACAAATTCTTTTCGGGAATTAAGAAAGTAAGGGAGTTCATCTTTCCTTTTCCAAGTTAAGAATAAACAGAAAGAATAAACAGTAGAAACTAAACTAAATTCATAACCCAATATTATAAATTTCTTATTTTTACCTACCAGGGAATGTGTTTCACTTTTGCTGTGTGTGAGTATGTAGGGGATATCCAAAAAAAAATGCACACGCCGGATTTGTTAAAATAATATCTATGTTGAATTGTTAGCTTTTAAAATTGACTATTATTTGGGATGAAGACAGGAATCCTAATATAGGTATCAAAAATATCTCCCAGATGTCCAAAGTCAGTGTTTTCCAGCGTTGCCTGATGCTAAGCGTCACCTGGAGAGCTGACTCCTTCCCTCTAGTGTGGGAGCAAGAAATCCGTGCTTTCACGAGCACTCCAGATTATTCTTAAAACCAGGCAAGTTAGGAAAATACTATTCAAACCCAACATGCGAGTTTCAAGATGTATCACCTCCCCCATGAGTCTACTAATTTTGTCCTCAAGTATTTTCGGCAATGCAGCTACGAAATCACTAAACAATTCCCTAATGTGACTAACAATTAACTTCTAATAAAGAAAAGTACTGCTATGATTAATTTCAGAAAAGAAAGTACAAAATGAAAACTGTCTGTCTCTCTGAGCAGTGAAGAAAATCTGACCGCGTTGGAGTGGAGAAGCCCACTTCGAGCAGAGAAAGTGATCCAGTGCATCTCTTTGACCAGGTGGTTTCAGTCAGGTCCTACCTGCCACCCAGGTAAGTATTTTGCAGCATTAGTAACTCTTGTCATCGAGCTGGAAAGAAAGTATCACAAGAGGGCAGAAGGAGATGACTGAGGGGAAGAAATTATGAACAACTGAACTAAATGAAGTTAATGAGGATTCACATAATATCCTAGGATTTACGGAGCCCTTTAGACAAGCATCTTCTCATTTAACCTTTAGAACAAGGTTTCTTGTTTTCTTTCTACAGTCAAAGAAATCAAGGCTCAAGCTAATGATCAAATTGTCCCTGGACACTCGGTTCTTCAGATTCTAGTTTCCTGGCTCTTTCAACACTTGGAGCTGCTTTGACAGACAATATTGGACTAGAGGGAAGGGATTTCTAGGAAGGAATGCAATGAAGAGGGCAACTGGCATGAATCAAGCAGAATAAAATATAAGTAGAAGAAAAGGTTGAGGACTTTTTAGCAGACATCAAGAGAGAGGGCATTAGAGGATTCAGAAAGCAAAAGTGACCAGTGACTGCAAGTCAACCTCATAAATGTTGAAGCTGTGCTAGGGTGAAAGCTTGTCAGGGCAGACCCAACACTGAAAGGTCCTCAGCAAGAGGAAGAATATTCCTATTATTCTCACCAGGTGCCAGCCCCAAGAGCACAAGGGGTGCAGCCGACCTAGAGGGTCACCGAAGGGTCATCACTCTGAATGTGGTGCCCTGGGCCTGAAGACCGTAAATCAGAGACAGACGTGCAGGGCTGTGGGGCTGGAAGGTCCCCTCCGGGGTGTCTGCTCCAGCCCCCTGGCCACTGTCCTGACCCAGTCCTCCTCAACTCTGCCCTGGTCTCTTGACTGGTCTCCCTGCCTCCAGCCTCTCACGCTGTCTGCGAGGTATCAGTATCATTTCAAACTGCAACCTGAGGACTCAACCGGATTCCTCCAGTAAAAGACATCCAGTCACTCACATGATGCCTGAGATATGGTTAAGTGTCGCAGTTAATAACTCTAGCACTAGAGTCGTCAGATGGCCTGGATTCAAATCCCAGGTCCCCTCTCACTAGCCGGGGATCCTTAAGAATTTACTTATCCTCTCTAAGCTTCCTCTGTGAAAAGGGAATAATGGGGATACCAGTAATACCTGCCTCACGGCCTGTAGTGAAGCACTTTGCACAATGCCTGGTAAGTGGTACGTGATCAGTAAATGGGGGCTGTCATTGCTACCATCAAAAACAGTAACGCCGGGCTTCCCTGGTGGCACAGTGGTTGAGAGTCCGCCTGCCGATGCAGGGGACAGGGGTTTGTGCCCCGGTCCGGGAAGATCCCAAATGCCGCGGAGTGGCTGGGCCTGTGAGCCATGGCTGCTGAGCCTGCGCGTCCGGAGCCTGTGCTCCGCAACGGGAGAGGCCACAGCAGTGGAGAGGCCACAGCAGTGAGAGGCCAGCGTACCGCAAAAAAAAAACAAAAAACAGTAACCCCAGGAAGATATATCTGGATAGTTTGTCCAGCACATCCTTAGCTAGCAATTGTCCCAGTACAGAATCAACTCCTGGCCACCACAAAATGACTCTGGGCCTCCATCTACCAGTCGTTTTTAAGGGCCTACTAGGAGCCCGAAACTGTTGTCAGTGCTAGGGAATCCCTATTTTTTATTTTTGTTTTTCTATAAAAATTGCATGTATTTAAAGTGTACAACATGCTGTCTTGATATACACACACATTGTAAAATGATTACCACAGTCAAGCTAACTGACATATCACCTCACAGTTACTTTTTTGTAGTGAGAACAGTTAAGATCTACTCTGTTAAATTTCAGGTATATCATCCAGTATCTTAGCCATGGTTACCGTGCTGTACCTTAGATCTCTATAACTTATTCATCCCGCAAAACTGAAATTTCGCGTGCCCTTTGACCGACATCTCCTCTTTTTCTCCACCCTTCCCCACTCTGGTAACCGCCATTCTACTCTCTGCTCCTATGGATTTGACTGTTTTGGATTCCACATATAAGTGAGATCATGTGGTATTTTTCTTTCACTGCGTATTTCCTTTAGCATAACGTCTTCTAGGTTCATCCATGTTGTTGCAAATGGCAAGATTCCTTCTTGTTTAAGGGTAAATAGTATTCCATTCTGTGTGTTGTGTGTATGTGTGTACGTATCACAATTTCTTTATCCATTCGTCTATCAACAGACAATTAGGTTGTTATCATATCTTGGCTGTTGTGAATAATGCTTCAAAGAACATGGGATTGTGGATATCTCTTCAAGATTCTGATTTTATTTCCTTTGGATATATGCATTGCTGGATCCTGAAATGCACTGCTGGATCCTGAAATGCACTGCTGGATGATGTGGTAGTTTTATTTTTAATTTTTTGAGGAATCTCCATACTGTTTTCCATAATGGCTGTATCAATTTACACTTCCATCAGCAGCGTAAAGGGTTCCTTGTCTCCACAGGAGAAAGAGAGCCAAGAACATTACAGAGAAATTGTAATGGCCAGGCCTGGATGTGGCAATGTCATTTCCAACCATAGGGTTCCTAGGAAGAGCACATGCAATGGTAACCATGCAGCCAGGCCCTGCTAGAGAAGTAACTGGAAAAGTAGAAGGTGTTGCTTCCTAAGAGGTGAGTAGGGTGTGATTAAAAGATATAGAGGAGGGCAGTTCCCTCCAGCTCAGCTGTCCAGGAGAAGCAGGGGTGGCATTTCTCTCTTCAGTGGTCAGTCCTGCATTTCCAAGCAGTGCAGTTCTCTACCCACAAGGGAGAGGGAAGGCTGGACAACCTCAGCTTCAAGCAGAAGCCCGCCTTTGCCCAGAGGCTTCTGCCCATCATCAGACTGCTCTCCCGCAGGCAGGAGCTGAGCAACTACTAAAGTGGGAGGTTCTGTGTCCCTCCTCGTCCTCATGCTTTCAGTGCCCTGGCCTTCCTTCCACAGTGGTAGCTGCTACAGAACAGGGCTGTTAATCTTCAGGATGGGAGTAACAGGCAGAAGGGCAGCCTCGGTACAAAGGTTCCTGACTCTGATTCACAGCCAGGACTAATAGCAATAACTATAATGCCCAACACTTACAAAATAAGGCTTCAGTACTCACCTCTAATAAATTACCGACTGCCTCTCTTTTCCCACCCCCAGCTTCCATTGCTCACTCTTATCTCCTCTGTGGATTCCCAGCACCTGAGGATTATATAACACCACAGAGCCCAATTTCCCAAACCTGACTGCTGACATGAATCATCTGGAATGCTTGCTAAATATACGATTACCAGGCCTCTCCCCTGGAAATGCTAGTTCTGGGAAGAGGCCCAGCAATCTGTATTTCTAAGCGGAGTTCCAGGTAATTCTTACCTTCAGGAAGCGTTGAAAAACCCTGATAGAACACATAAGGCCATGATAAATAATTTCTGAAAGTTCCTCAGCTGGAAAGCACAATTCTATGTAGCGTTTAGCGCCATTGCCCTAGAGTTTTGTTCAACAGCTGATACTTAGCAGTGATTTCATTTGACTCCTTTAATCACCAGGGGGGTTAAGTGGACACTGGGAGCAAGGAAGGTAAGTGACTTACTTAAACTTGTCCAGGAGAAAGTGGTGAAGTTGATGACAAAGCCAGGCTTTCGGACTCCAGAGTCAGCCGTGCTCTTGCCCCCTCCTTCTCCTGCATTCCTTCATTCAGTGAATCTTCATCAAAGGCCTTCCATCTCCCAGCGGTGCACTGGGTAGAGACTACGGAAAGGATGGGAAGGCAGGCCACGCCGTCTAAAGCAGCGGTGAAGGTTCTTCGCCGACTTCCCATCCTCCTGGGGCGGGGACGGGGCAGGGGTAGGAGAGGGGAGGACAAAGATGCAGCTGGGGTGGTGGCCGGGAGGCTGGGCAGAAGCTACCGGAGACCGTGACACCGGCCGCTGATCGGGAGGGGCTGGGGCCTGGACTCCAACCACACAGGGTGGCTTAGAAATTATTAAAGGTCGAAGAAGGCAAGCAATCAAGTTCACAGAGGTCAGCCAGAGTATTGGTGACCCCCGACCCCTCGACGAAACTCTTGGCTTCTGTCCGGTCTACGCTCCTGCTGGGTGTGAGGGTGTCTGTTTCCCACCACCGGCTCCCCACCGCAGCTGCTGCCCCCTCCTCCTGAAAGCCTCCTTCCCCAGTCACCACCTTTCCCCGTTTTTCTTCATACCCCAGGCCGAATGCCTGCCCCTCCAGGAAGCCCCTGTCTGCACTTCCCTTAGAGTCGTTGGCATTGAACCCCTCACACTGATGTTCTCTGCCAATTAGACTGCGAGTCCTATGAGGGTGGGCGGGAGGCCAGGTACAGCCCTGCAGCTCAGGACCGAGCAGTCAATGAAGTGGCAGCACGCTCTCTTGACACCCGGGGCGAGGCTCACTCAGCCCCGCGAGGCGGCCAGAGCACAGGTGGTCTTTACCTGCTTTCTGGATTGCTTGCTCTGGTTTGCATTCTCCTCCTCTCTCCCTCCCCTCTCCCCTCCCCTCATGACTCAGATCTCTTCCAGTGGGGTTTCTCTGAAGCACGCTAGGTCTCAGCACGCACTCTCTCTCTCCATCCCTCCCCTCCACAGGCTCACGGCCATCACAGGCTGAGGTTCCGGCAGGAGGTGAGGCCAGTCCCACCACTGTCCCGTCTCCAGCGTTGCCAGTCACCACGACCAGCTTTCGTCAGGGCCGGTTTCCTCTTTATCGTGGGTTTATGGACCACAGTGGACAGCGGGCATCATTTAATCCACCCCACAACCTTTCCATTCGATCCCTGCTCTCCACTGGTTTCCCTCCAGATCCTATGGCTCAAAATGTGCTGATAGAGACTCATCGCAGCTGCAGGAAGCAGCCCAGGACATACCAGCTGCAGCGACAGGAGCTTCCCCGAGGAGTGAGGGAGCCTCGGTTCATGAATCCAAACAGTTCAAGTTCACACAGATGGGCCTATTCCTGTCTGGTACGTTTTCTCAAATGAAAAAGTCCACAGCGCGTCTCTGTTAAACGGGAATTTTGCTAGTGTCTCAGAATTTTCTTTGAAGCCTGAAGCTCACAGGTGGCCACAAATGGGTGCTGGGTCCCTTTGTTCATCACGCACCTTCAGCCTAGATGAGCTTAGGAGAGTCAGAGTAAAAGGGTTTTTTGGACGAGAGTTGCGCATCTGGCAGGAAGTTGCCCATCCCCTCTGCGTGAAGGAAGAAGCGGGGGGTGTGCTCACCCCACCTCAACCCCCAGGGAGCTGCCTGTGGCTGCAGAGTAGAGGGAGAGCCCCCTCCTCGGAAGGTGAGGCACGGGTGAGTGTAGGTTTCCCGTGGGTTATGTGGACTCCACCAAGAGTACGTAAGCAGGGGCCATCTTGGAAGGACCTCCGCAGGAGGACTGCCGGCTGAAGAGAGGCCCGCAGGAAGAGTCTGGAGGTGTTCCCTCTGAGCCAGAGACTACATCCTCCATGCCAGAAACCCCTGGGGGTTGGGGGGTCAGGGCTGGGGCTTCAGGGACTCACAGAATCTCTCCTTGAGCATTTGGGCATCTGCCACACTGAGAACATCAAGACCCAATCGGGCCAGCAGCTGTCAAACAAGAAATGATATTTCCCTCTACTTACTCCTGCCCAGACGCAGTAGGTGAATGGAGAGGAGAGAGCAGGAGCTGGGAGTCAGGGTGAAAGAACAGACCTCCCCTCTCTTCTCCAAGGCAGGGGGCTGAGCCTGAGTCTGCCCTGAGCTGGGGATTGGAGGACAGAGAGAACTGGGTAAGAGAGTGAAATTTTAATTTAAATCAAAGTGAACTTTTTAATACTCTAAAAATGAGTCTGTTCTGATACCTGAAATTGCCAGAAAAGCTAGTATCTCTTTTTGACACATTATCCACAGACAGGAAAGGGGCTCCTAATAGAGCTGGTTTAAAGAGTACTGGCTGGGAAAAAAATGATGTGGGGATTTTACTCTACCACATCCAGCCCGTTCAACATATAGGCAAGTTATACTTGTAGTTCGGTTGTGCTCAGATGTAAGGCATGCTAGAACCCTGCAAGAGATGGGGGTTAAGTGCAGACTATGAGCGGGGAGGAGAATCCGGAAGATGGGGCCAAAGAGAAGGGGTCTGGGGAAGCTAACCTGGCTCAGGACCAGGCTGGTGTGGACTGGTAGGTGGGCCCCAGCCCAGCTCCCAAAGTCTGGTTCTTCACATAACTGTGTTGGGCAGTCTGACTGCTCGGGAAGATGAGGCAGCAATGGGAGCCCAAGGCTCAGAGGTCAAACACTCAGGAGGTAGCGAACCTGGCTCTGGAAGGTCCCAGGCAATAGGTGGGGCAGGCATGTTCCATCACCTGGAGGGGCGAGGAGTGCCAGTGGGAACTAAGCATGGTACCTGGGCTCTAACCAAATTCACTGAGGTTCAAGGAGGGACTTCCAGCCAGAGGTGGGACTGGAGAACTAGAAAGGGCAACCAGTAAACTACAAGACAGAGAGAGAACTGAGGCAGAAAAGAGTCCCATGGTTGGAGGCAGAAGGGCTCCATCGTGCAGATGGTTCCACGAATTTGCTTCCAGGGAAGTGTCTCCGTACAGCCCCCTCTCTGCTCTCTGCTCAGCCCCTGACTGGGTTAAAAATCTCTTCTTTGCTTCATAGCATTCTGTGCTTCCCTCTAATTTAGCCTTTATCATACTGTTGTGTAAATGTCCCTTAACCTTTCTGTCTCCTTCACAGGGCCTGGGAGAGAGTCTATCTAGAGCAGGAATCCAGCAAATGTTTCATAAGTGAATGAGTGAATGAATGAATGAAAAGAGCTACCTTCATAGGTACCTTGAACTAGCTCCTGGTGGTGCACAGGTCTGAAATTTGGTTACCAAAGAGACTTTAGTAGGTGGGTTAGGGGATGGGTCAAAGAAGAAACTGAGAGTGGTGGATAGCTGCTGGAGCCTGGATCTGGGGTAGAGGCTGAGTTCCTTTTAAGGACCATGGTGTTAAGGGAAAGGAATACAGGAGCTTTCTCGAGCATGGTGAGCTCAGGACTTGAGGAAGGGGAATCCTGTAGGTGGAAGATGTCAGGGAACCCAGTGGGAAATTGTTGAGGAAGGCAGAGGTCAGGGAAGCAAGATGGCACCTAATATCACGGTCTTTCTAGAGTGCTTCACAACTGACCCTGACGTGTTAACAGCATAGGGGCCATAACGACGTGAGTATATCTTCTGTATTAAATAACACAAGGACCACCATTCGTCACTGATGCCCTGCACGGTGGCACTACATCTTGTAGGTAGAGGAATCGCATCCAAGGGGCAATGATCCAGCTCCTGCTGAATCTAGTTCCCGCTGAATTACAGCTACAGAAGAATAATGTCATCTGGGAACATATGCTAAGAACACCTTCCCAATAAAATTCTTTAAATTAAAAGGCGGTATTTAAATCAGAGTTCGCATATCAATATCAATGAGATGCGATCGGTTCCAACTGCCAGAGGGACACATCAAAACCCATATCGCCACGTATGTCCATATTACCACGGGGAGTAAAGCTGGACAGACAGGGAGAGGGTGGTCAGACATCACACCCAACATAATTTCAGATCTCTGAGCGCCATGCCAAGATTCTGCCAAACCTTATGGCATCCAAGAGATGGGAGTTAGATAGAAAAAGCATATGGCTAGGGTGGGAGGGGGCTGGGGATAAACTGCACAAGAAACAGACTTGCTTTTCCAGAGGAGGTCTGCTTCAGCATCAGACAGTTGAGATAAAAATACGCTGTTTGAAACCCCCCCAAAACGTCCTTAGCATTGCCTGTTAACACCAGGAATTGTGTCCTGGGGGACGGGGGCTGCATCCAGCCTGCACCTTACACACTCAAAAAGTACGGACATGTGGACGGGTACACACGGGGAATGTAATTCCCAGAAATCTAGACCTTCTTGGGTGCTGTCAGAGGCATCTGGCAGGAGTAACTTGATTACTTGATTCAAGACCCACACTACATGTTTTGCAAGTATAATTTTTTTTTTATTATTTCTTAGGGGGTAAAAAAAGTACACACATAAAATTAAGGTTTGGCATATTTTTAGTGTCTTTGCCAACTGTTACATGGGGGAGGGGTGTTAGCTTCGGTTCTTTAAATTATGTATAAAAAAACAAGTGGTCATAAGTAATTTGAAAAGAAAAAAGGAAAAGTAAGCTATCACAGAAAGCCAAAAGGCTATTACTACTGAGTGAGGAAAAGCCACTGTAGAAATTTCAGAAGTGGATGAATATGGAGCTCAGAGAGAACTGGGTCAAGCATAGCACATCCAAGCAACGGCCTGTCTTTCCGTATTTAACATGAGACTAGGCCATAAATCTAACAGCCGCTAGACGTGGTGCCCAAGGGCATTCCTTGGTTCAATAAGATATGTGACACTGAGCAATCACACTCTCTCAAAATTAATTAAGGGTTTTGGAGGACCTACAATACATCTGCCACTATGCTAAATTTTGTAATCATGCACTTTTTAAATCCTCACTACAACTGGAATGTAAAATTGTTATTCTCAACTTCCAAGCGAGGACACTGGAAGAAAGAAAAGTGTCATAACGTTCCCAACGTCACTCAGGGCCCTGACACATCAGGACTGGCCAGGGGATGGAGCGTCTGAGTTAGGGGAAGTAATCCCAAGCAGGAAACCAGCAGAGGGAAGAGAGGAACCAGGGCAGGACAGCAGCAGGGACATGTGATGTTCTGCCCAATCTGACCTCATCTCATCTCACCCACCTAAGCTTCTGACCCTCAGAAAAGCTGACTGAGGATTCAAACACAGGTCACGATGATGACAAAGAAGATTGATGAGGATGGGGGTGATGGTAATGATGAGAGCATGTCAGTGACGATAAATAAAACAGTACTATTTATCGAGCCCTTTCTATGTGCTAGGCATTGTCAGGTATTTTAAATCCTTTATCTCATCTCATTCTCACTACGACCTTGTGAGGTAGAGATGATCATTATACTCCACGTTACAGATGAAGAGACTGAGGCTTAGAGGGAAACGAGTTCCCCAAGGTAACACAGCTAGTAGGTAGTCAAGCTGAAAATCACACTCAGGCCTAGAGGCTCCAAAGGCCATGCTCTTAACCAGTACACTTACTTGATGGCCTTCCTGTAGCAAGTTAGCCACAAGTCCGGAATGGATCTACTATCCCACGCTGCGCCTAGGGAGGAAGGTGACCAAAGTAATTCATGCAAATATGAAATGCTACGATCATGACTTTGTCATTATCAACACAAATACATTCAAAGTATGTTTGCCTTTGAAATTTTGGTTATTTTTGTTGATGGACAGAAGTTTTCATTTTGTGGACCCAAACTTGAAACTCTTTCTTTTATGATTATTTTTCTGTGACCTCAATGCTTGGAAAGGTATTCTGCTGCAGGGAAAAAATTGATAACAACTGTATTTTACTTTAGTCTGTTTTCTTACTATACACTCTTAAAACTCTTGAATCCATCTGGAATTCATTTTGAGTATGGTAGTAATCAAATTTTAGATCTACTGGTCTATCTAGCCCTATTTCTGACAAAAGTCTTCTTATTGCTTCTTCCCGCAATTACTATCACAAGATAAGGCATTCTTCTCTCAACGTTGAAGTTTTCCAAATGCTCTTCCAATTATTTGAATTCCTACCAATACATCCATGACTCTCAATCTCTCTAAATTATGTAGAGGTAACTCAATATCAAACTTTTTAGCAGATAAATTTGACCAGAAAGGGAACTGGCTAATACAGCAGATATTTGATATCCCCACTCCCAAATTTCCATGAAAATGGCAACAAACTTTAGTTAACACTCCATTAGCAATCTGTAGACTGACCCCAGCAAAGACCACTAAGACTGGCATTACCCCAGGGGATGTACGACGTTTAGCGAACAGCTAATTAGTGTTAATTGTGGAAGGACAGGCAGCGCTGAGTTTTGGAAACAAGTGGAAACAGTAAAATCACATCTATGAAATAAATAATACTGAAGGTCAGAGGAAGAAAACATCTTTTTAAAAAAAATCCTTTTGTGTAAGAGATTTACTCCAAGTAGCAGGAGAAATTTTTAAGCATTTATGTCATACTCTCAGCAAGATTCAAGAATGTATTGCATCTATGAAACTAAAGCAAAGAGTTATGAAGAAGTAATAATTTGACACCAAGAAAGACTGGATAGAGATAAAAACAAAACTGTGGAATTAAAGCTGTAATGGAAGCAAATAGATACTGCAGAAACTCAGATTGCCGAAGTGGAAGAGGAAAGTAGAAAAATAAACTTTTTTTAAAACATAAGAAGACATGGAGGATATATCGAGGAGATTCAGACTATGTATGATCCTAATGTCTGCAATATTCTAACCTTTATAACAACTTTATTGAGATATAATTCACCTACCATGTAATTCACCAATTAAAGTGCACAACTCAGTGGTTTTTAGTATATGTACAGAGATGTGCAGCCATTATCACAATCAATTTTAGACTACTTCATCAACCCAAAAAGAAGCACCATACCCCTTAGGAATCCCTAAGCTCCTCATCCCCCACCAGCCACTAGTATAGGCAACTAATAATACACTTTCTGTCTCTATGGATTTGCCTATTTGGATATTTTATATAAATGGAATCATAAAATATGTGGCATTTGTGGCTGGCTTCTTTCATATAGCATATTTTTGAGATTCATTTCATTCAATACTTTTCATGACCCAATAATGGACATTTAGATTGTTTCACCTTTTGACTATTATGAATAATGCTGCTATGAACAGTCATGTACAAGTTTGGGTTTTTTTGTCTGTTTTTGGCAGAATTGTTGGGTCACATGATAACCCTATGTTTAAATTTTGAGGAATTGACAGGCTGTTTTTCAAGGCAACTGCACCATTTTACGTTCCTACTAGCAGTATATGAGTGTTCTAATTTCTTTACATCCCTGCCAACACTTGTTATTATCTGTTTTATTAATTATAGCCATCCTACTGGGTATAAAGTGGTGTCGCACTGTGATTTTGATTTCCATTTTCTTTAATCAACTAATGATGTTGAGCATCTTTTCCTGTGCTTATTGGCCACTGGTATATATTGTTTGGAGAAATACCTATTCAGCTCCTTTGCCCATTGTTGATTATGTTGTCTTTTTATTATTGAATTGTAAGAATTCTTTAAATATTTTAGATATAAATCCTTTATAAAATATATGATTTGCAAATATTTTCTTTGACTCTATGGATTATCTTTTCATTTCATTGATGGTGTTCTTTGAAAACTTTTGAAGGACAAAAGTTTTTAATTTTGATGAAGTCCAATTTACTAGTTTTTCTTTTGATGCTTGTGCTTCTGTTTCCATATATAAGAAACTATTACCACATCTGAAATCACGAAGATTTATGCCTATGTTTTCTTTAAGAATCCTATAGTAGTTCCTCTTACATTTGGGTCATTAATACACTTTGAGTTAATTTTCCTATATTGAGTGCAACAGGGGTCAGCTTCATTGTTTCGCATTTGGATATCAAGTTGTCCCAGCACCACTTCTAGTCTTTTGAGTCACTGTGTTCTTTAACAGCCAAGAGAAATAACTCAAAACCTCAACCCGTACAGCTGCAGGAAGTTCAGTACTATCACCACTATTTTTAAGGATTCCTACACGGAGAAATGTGTCATGCTTCATCATCTCTCTTTCTAAACTCTTGCTCCTGGGTTTTTTCTATCATAGATGCTGTATGGCTCAGAAAGTAAACGCCCATGAACTGCACACATTGCAAAAGAAATCCAAAGAATGCCTTGCAGTTCACTTTTCTCCTGAGTAAAGGGATCCCAAACAGGTTTCTCCCACAAGCATACCCTGGCTGGAACCATATGTGTCACATATACAACCTTGCCTCTCCAGCCATAGCTGATGGCACCAGGGAGCAGTTGCAAAGGTATGAAGAAGGCCATGAACTTTTAAGATGGCTTGATACAGACACTGCTTTAGAGGTATATTCCACATGCGTGAGGGCAAACTGAACCCAACAAATACTCTATTTTGGGAAACGTATATGCTCCCACTAGTATTGTGAGATTAATAGGAACTCTTGATCACTACAACTGATCACACCAAGGATGATTTTGGCTTAGACAGATACTCTTAATAATGCTAAATTGTCTAGTAAATAGGTGTAACATTTTATCTTTTTTTAGGGATCTCACTGTGACTCTGTGGATATGATGTCTTATTACAATAAAGTCCTAAAAGTAATCCTTTCCGTGATGGAATAAACCCTATTTGGTTCTTTTATGTCATTTTCCACTCACTTTTTCTTTGTAAGATTTCAGATTCTTAAGAATGGTCTACAGATTTCCTTTTAATCCATCTATGTTGAGACTAGAATATGCTACTTTTTGATTGGCTTTAAACTCATCAGGTTCCATATTCTAGAACAGTACAGATGATATGGAAGTTTTCCAATTCTTGTCAACTGGGGAAGAATTATCCACAATTACCTATAACCTAGGGTGTGTTTTCTTTTGAGATTTAATAATTTTATTTCTATTTTTTTCCTTGATTATCATGCATTCAGGCTTTCTATTTCTTAGAATCAATTTTGATCATTTACTCCTCCCCAGGAAACCATCCATTTCTAAGTTACTCTGTTCCAAATGTCCATATTATTGACTTTTATTAATATTCTGCATATCTGTTATTATATTACTGTTCTGAGCTATATTTTTTTTTTGGCTGCGTTGGGTCTTCGTTGCTGCGCGTGGGCTTTCTCTAGTTCCGACGAGCGGGGGATATTCTTCGTTGTGGTGTTCAGGCTTCTCACTGCGGTGGCTTCTCTTGTTGCGGAGCACGGGCTCTAGGCGCACGGGCTTTAGTAGTTGTGGCGTGTGGGCTAGTAGTTGTGGCTCACGGGATCTAGAGTGCAGGCTCAGTAGTTGTAGAGCACGGGCTTAGTTGCTCCATGGCATGTGGGATCTTCCCAGACCAGGGCTTGAACCCGTGTCCCCTGCATTGGCAGGCGGATTCTTAAACACTGCGCCACCAGGGAAGTCCTGAGCTATACTTTTATTGACATATTTTCTCTATTTCTTCTATTGTGATTAAAATTTTGAGAAGTTTGTCTTCTTTTAAAGAACCAGTTCTGATAATTATCGACAAATTCCACTGTCTTCTACTTTTAAGTGTATTTCTTTATAATTGCCCTATTTACGCTTTTTTTAAAAGTAGTTTTTGTCTTTTTTTCTAGCTTCTATTAATTAAAAAATTAATACTCGGGCTTCCCTGGTGGCACAGTGGTTAAGAATCCGCCTGTCAATGCAGGGGACACGGGTTCGAGCCCTGATCCAGGAAGATCCCACATGCTGCAGAGCAACTAAGCCCGTGTGCCACAACTACTGAGCCTGCGCTCTAGAGCCCGCAAGCCACAACTACTGAGCCCACGTGCCACAGCTACTGAAGCCAGTGCGCCTAGAGCCCATGCTCTGCAACAAGAGAAGCCACCGCAATGAGAAGCCTGTGCACCACAGCAAAGAGTAGCCCCCGCTCACCGCAACTAGAGAAAGCCCAGGCACAGCAACAAAGACCCAACACAACCAAAACTAAATAAATAAAATAATTTTTTTAATTAACAATTTTTCCAAAAACTTTAATATTTTTGTACCTCAATCTTTATAAATGGATTATTTATAAAGCTCTATAAGGGTACATTAATTTGTGGTTAAATCTAATATTCCAAGGATCCTTGAAAGGACATGTTTTTTATTTGTATAGCATTAATATAATAATGTTAATTAAAATATTTAGATAATCTCATCCCTTTTTAAATTACTTCTGTTTAAAATTAATAATGTGTTGAAAGTTGTTATTTTTTCTTATATTTGCAATGTTTTTTGCTCTGTATATTTTGATGCTTCCTTAGCACATACATTCTCATTACTATTGAATCTCCACTCCCAGTCAGTGTTTCTCATCGACTGGCAGCACCAGCCTCACCTGGGAATTTGTCAGAAATGCAAATCCTCATGCCCCAACCCAAACTTAATGAATCAGAAACTCTGTGGGTGCAGCCCAGGGATCTGTTTATTAACAGACCCTCCAGGTGATTCTGACGCACCTTAGGCAGAGAAACCCTGATCTATATCAGCTCTTCTAGCAGTATAAGATGATTCCAAATGACTCAGTTAATGATTACTATAACCACTCTGCTTTCTTTTTTGTTTCCGTTTTCCTGACATATTTTTGCCTTTTATTTTATTGTTGAACATAGCAAACCACTGAATTTTATTTTGTGATCAAATTTCAGAAGTTTTAACTTTTTTTAAACAGGAAAGGTTAAACTATTTACATTTATTCTCATACTTACTATGTTTGGTCTATCTAATGCCATTTTATGCTTTCTGGTTTTTATTTCTTCAATATTTCCTTTCTGTTCGAGTTTTCTATAGGTTAAACCTCATTTTACTCTTCTAAAAATATTTGAAATTCTAGTAGTAAAACTTCTAGCATGTAAAGCTTCCAAAAGCATTCTCAAATCTGTATTTATTTATCAAATACAAAGACTGTAATTTTTACTGTAATCTATTAAAAACATGAAAATTAGCAGTTGCATTTTCCTTTGACCTCTATTCTTTCTTTTCTGCTTTATTTTAAATTCAGATAGTATTATTTTCTCTTTTAAATATATGTAATAGGTATAATTTAATATACAGTCCTTTGCCTTCTGTGCAACTACTTTTATCACTATTATTTAAATTAATATATTCAATGTTCACCACAGTGAAATACCTGTCTCAGTGATCTAGAACACCTTGTTACTAATTTGTTAAGCAATATTATGTGGGTGGTATATTTCTCCAGGTACCAAACATACCTGGAGTTGTCTTCCTATTCCCTTCATATGGGAGGCACAACCTTTCCCAGTAAGTTCTATATATACTACTACGTTGTCTTCTGGCATTTAGTGTTGCCAATAATTCTAGCATCAACCTACTTTTTGCTCATTTGTCAGAATTGGGTTTTTTCCTTTCTTATGAGGATGCTTGCAGGATTATTTCTTTTTCTTTGAAATCCAATTTTTTAAATTTTTTAAGTTTTTTAAATCCAGAAATCCTTTTTTTCGTATTTTCCTTAACCTCGTCTACTCCATTTAATCTGGATTCATTTTCTAGAATGCCTATTAATCATGAAGTTAATTTCTGCTTTTTTTGCTTATAGCTGTCATCTTCTTTGATACTGTTTTAATATCTTTGTCCCTTTCCTCTGCATTCTAAGAACATCTAAAGTTTATCTTCCACCTCACTTAATTGCTTTTTCTTTATAGTATACTCCACTTTCTTGAGTCCTATATGGATATGATTTTAGCTACTTTATTTGTTCATCTGTAGGCATCCTTTTGTCTTCTTACTCCTTTCCTTCCCCATAACAGCCTGGTCAGTTAAATAGAAGCAAGTACCTTGTGTATCTTGTTAAGAATTGATATTTTTAAAATGTATTTTCAGCTTCTTGTATAAAATCTATTTCAGAGGAAAGTGAATTTGCTTAGTCACAGTACATTACCATGCTTCTCTTGTTCTGAGAATTTTTCCATAAACCTTATATTGATTTTTCCCTCTGTTTTCATCTTTATGAAGGAGGCATACACTTGTCCAGGATTGAAGCATTACCAAGAAAGAATTGCTTCGGGACTAGTCAGAGTTTGGGTAATGAGTAGTAAAAGAGGGTGCCCTTCCAACTCCTTCACTTTCCCAGGTTCAAATCCAAAGGAGAAAAAAGTTGCAACAGGTTATAAACGCAGACATTAAACAACCTAGAGATTAAACAGGGCCACCTGTGGAATTAACATCTGTAACATCAAAGACAGGAAAAGACCTCATGCTGTGCCCTCATTAGGTACATTCCTGATCCCACAATATTTCAGAACCAGAAGGAAACTAAGATCCAGAGAAGTCAAGCCATCTCCCCAGCTGTGACATAGTCTACACTTGAATCTAGGTGCCTGACCTCCAAACTCAGCTTTTCTTCTTTCCCCTGAAGTATCCCTGTTTTCTCTGGGGTCAGTTCTGTTAGTTCGTTCTCATTTTTTGCTTCTAGCCTTCATGAGTCTGGCAATCAGTAGTTGTCCATTCATATTGCTGAAGAAAAGACTAGGTTGATTAATGGAGAGATGGGTATATGTTTGCTCAGCTATGACCAGCATCGCCCCTGAGTGAGAGGAGTGAATGTGGGCTCTCAGTCTGCAGGTGGAGTGTGTTCACTAGGAAGCATCTCTTTAGGGTGTGAGAGTGGGGACAGGCAGGCGGCACCATCCCCAGTGCCCGCTTACCCCAATGTCTATATAAAGAAGATTGGATTCTGGGTTACAATAGTCCTTTTGTGGGACCTGACCTCTTGCATCGAGATTTCTTGATTTCTTTAGAAAATATTCCTCTCTCTTCAGCTTTAGATGGAAAGGACACCCACTCTTCAGGGGAATTTGAGGAGGAGAATAATGAGGGAAGCTTGAAAAGTTAAGCAAGGCAGCCATCCCACAGGCAGTTTGTTCATTATCTCCATACTGTTGACGTTGGGAGATGGGGAGGCTCCCCTTCCAATGAAACCTGCCTATCCTCTGCTCTGCTGCTTTCTCCAGGGCAAGACTGAGTCCTGGCCCTCTCCACTCTGGCTTGCCCACGAGTTTAAACTCCATCTGCCTTCTATATTCTAGAAATTCTTCAAAATAGTTGATGTTCTAACGTGCCACACCACTTTCTCATTGTAACGAATCGATTTATTTTATTACTTCTCTACACTGAACTAACTTATTCAGGTTGATGCTCTTAAGGGTGAAAGAGGTTGAATGCGTGTGCTCAGTCTGCCGTCTTGAACTGAAAGCTAGGTAGAAAATTTCCAACAATTAACGTAAGAGGTGGGGAGCTACAGAGAATATTAAGGATATTATTTTAATGTAACTTGGTGCAGCCACTATGGAGAACAGTATGGAGGTTCCTCAGAAAACTAAAAATAGTAGAGTTGCCATATGATCCAGCAATCCCACTCCTGGGCATATATCTAAAAAAAACTATAATTCAAAAAGATACATCCACCCCTATGTTCATGGCAGCACTAATTACGGTAGCCAAGACACAGAAACAACCTAAACGTCCATCAACAGAGGAATGGATAAAGAAGATGTGGTACATATTTACAATGGAATACTACTCAGCCACAAAAAAGAATGAAATAATGCCATTTGCAGCAACATGGATGGACCTAGAGATTATCATACTAAGTGAAGTAAGTCAGAAAGAGAAAGACAAATACCATATGATATCACTTATATGTGGAATCTAAAATATGACACAAATGAACCTATCCACAAACCAGAAACAGATTCACATAGAGAACAGACTTGTGGTTGCCAAGGGGGAGGTGGGGTGGTGGAGGAATGGGTTGAGAGTCTGGGATTAGCAGATGCAAATTATTATATATAGAATGGATAACCAACAAGGTCCTACTGTATAGTACAGGGAACTATATTCAATACCTGTAATAAACTATAATGGAAAAGAATATATATATATATGTATAATTGAATCACTTTGCTGTACAGCAGAAATGAACACAACATGGTAAATCAACTTCAATAAAATAAAGTTTTTTAAAAAATTAATCTTTTTAAGATACTTTCCTTAAGTGCCTTAAAATTATATAAATATATTTTATCCTAAAATTTATGTGTCATAATCCTAGTCTATACAATTCTATATGCTGGTTCTATAAATTCTATACGTTTTATAATTTATACATTTTATACATTTATAATTTATGTAAACTATTTAAAAGTCTATATTTTTTAAAGTACCATATTTTTTTCATAATGATAAAAGAATGTTTTAAGAGTGTGTTAGGAAAATATACTTATCAGAATAGTGATTTAAAACTCTGTCCCCAAAATTCTGTAACTATGTATGGTGACAGATGTCAACTGGACTTATCGTGATCCTTTCATGATATATACAAATACTGAATCATTGTGTTGTACACTTGAAACTAATATAATGTTGTATGTCAATTAAACCTCAATAAAAAATAAATTTTTATGTCAGACAGAGAAACACAAATACTGTAATATCACTTACATGTAGAATCTAAAATAATACAATGAACTAGTGAATATAACACAAAAGAAGCAGACTCAAAGATATGGAAAACAAACCAGTGGTTACCAGTGGGGAGAGGGGAGGTGGGGAGGGGCAATATAGGGGTGGGGTAAAAAAAGGGTCATTATAGAATACATTTAATAGATATAACCTGTCATTTATGCAAATAACCTGAGATATTGACTGATGAAATTTAAATGAAGCTATTTGCTTATAAAGAACCATTTGGTAAAAAAAAGTAATAATAAATGTTTTAAATAATAATATAAAAAAATGAAAATCTGTCCCATGAAGCCCTGAGGTTCAGCAGAGGTGGCTCAAGGATGAAAGAGGAGGATGAGGGAACAGATGCCCAGTGTCCCTGCTCTACTTCAGAAAGACTACCACTCTTTCTGTCACTCTCATTTATTTCATGTATTTGAGGTTTTGTATAAGATTTCATCTGAAAAATGATCGCCGTTGCCTAAAAAACTGTTTGAAACACAGTTTTGTAAGCTTTATATTTGGTTTATTCAGGGGCACTGTGATTTATAAATAAGCTTTTTTGTTTATTTAATTATCACTAAAGAGTTGGCTGCTCTTAACAATCACAATGTATTTCATTCTATCTCTTGGAATGTTTTTCCTCCTTGATTGCATCACAGGTTTCTCCTGCCACCTGGTGGCCACACGTGTCTATTGCAGGGGCAATTTTTTAATTTAGCTGGTATCTGCTGAAGTTGCAAATACAACTCACAAAGCAGTGAAGATTCGTAGAGGGCTTTTTTAACACCCAGTTACAGGTTACAAGACAATTCTATTGTTCCTTAGGTTCCTTAGGCTCCTGGAACTCTGGAGCTGGGTGGGCTTATGATAATTATTTGTCTTCCATTTCAGATGCAATCTCTGTGAAGACTCAATAAATATTTATTAAGCCTTTTATTAAATGATTTCTTAAATTAATTAATGAACAAATGGATGTGCAATGCTAACAAATGCACACACTTCTCACTGTATTCCCTGCCACCATCTCTATCATCTGGATTTTTGTGATAATTCTTAACTGTTCTCCTTATATCCACCTCCTCTTCCATCTTTCCTCCTTTTAAAACTTAAGACATAGTATTTATCACTCCTCTGCTCAGAGCTCTCTGGAGTAAAGCCAGAGTTTTATAATGGTTTACAAACTCCTGTATGGTCAGGGCCTCTGATCTCATGCACCACATTTTGCCTCCATCACTCCACTCCAGCCACACTGGCCTCCTTGGTGTCCCGCAAACAAGCCCTAGCTCCAACTCTTCTGGGACCTTGCCCCAGACACCTGCCTGGCTCACCCCCTCACAGCCTTCCACTCTTTGCTCCCATGACATTTTCTCATGGAGGGTTTCCCTGACCACCATATTTAAAATTTTCAACATGGAATTCCCTATCTCCCTTTCCAGCTTTACAATAGATGATGTAATTTACATATTGTATTTACTTTCTATGTCTTCTAATAAGCTCCATGAGGAGGGGTTTTTGGTCCATTTCATCCATTGCTGTATCCCCAGTAGTCAGCACTCAATATTTATGGAATGAAATCCCTGGTTCCCAAGTAGTTCGATTCCAGTGTGGTATCTCATTCAAGTAAGATAATACAGCAGCCAAAAATAATTTGAACCTTTTACTGTGGTCTTAAAAAACTCTAAAGAAGATTGCAGTCATAATCCAAGCAAAATGTCTTAAAATTTTCCTTTCCACCCTTAATTCTTACATTCCAGCAGCTGCTTCCTCTAAAACCTTCACTTCCACATCTCTCCCTGAAACTTCCCCAAGTGTCCTGTCCATGTAGGTTCTTTATTTTCCTTCCTCATAGGCCAATTCGCCCACATCCTCACCAGGACTCACTTCCAGGACTTCTGCTTCCACCACCTCTGAGGCACACTAGGATGGCTCCCTATGGAGAAGTGGACCAAGTCCTCTAAGAAGCAAGGTTCCCTCACTCTGACTGCTCTTCCCAAGGTAATTGTACTAAAGAAGTTTTTTTGGTGATGATTTGTTACAAATGCAACCTCTGAGAGCAAACAGGCCAGGGATCCCAAAATTTTCCCAAGGAGTCACTATATGTGTTTGTTAGTTGAGGCACTTGTAATGCTGTTAACTTACCTATGACCAGTGGGGTAGAAGTTAGAGACTTCCCTTCCCTCTGAACTCTAGTCTGAGAATCTTGACTGTTCTGGAGAGTTTGGAGGCTGGGGGACTGGAGCACCAGGGGTCACTCTAGAAGAGAAACTGAGTCAAGCCCTGACAGCCCTGCCCCCGTACTCAGGTGCTCAGCTCTCTGCTAGGAAAGTCTGGCTACCTAGAGAAGCATATTCCAGGGACACCCAGGCTACAAAGCTCTCAGTTCCAGGGACCTGGTTATCACAGTTGGTGGCCAAGACTCTAGAGTTAGGAGAAAAGGCACTTATTTGGAGAAAAACCCAAGAGTGACAGGACCCCAGAGCTTCTGTCCTTGAATCAGGGGAACTAAAGAACGCGGACCAGAATTACCACCTGAGCCATCACCAGAAGGGAGAGGGAAGAGCTAGGACCGAAGGTGAGCCAAGCACCCAGGAATTCCCTCGGGAGCAAGTCTTATGCAGGAAAGGAGACCGGGGGAGCAATACTGGGATCAGTCAATGAGTCATGATGGGGTCACGTGGTCCCAATCTGGCCTGAGGGTCCTGACTCTAAGCACATGAGGCCCCTACAGCAAAGCCAGCCTTGGTAGAAATGAGCACAAGATCTGGAGCAGAATGAAGCCTGCAAGTGGGGCCATCAGAGGACACAGAGTACTCAGAAAATTCATTCATTCATTCCTCCCACAAATATTTATTGAGTGCCTACCATTGCCAGGTACTCTTGGGGCTGACATCCTAGTCAAGTGACAAATCTCTATTTGGGACAAGTCACAACCACAGAATGTCCCCAGTAAGCACTCAGCTGGCTCCCCCATACACGCTCGGTCCATGCCTGTGGTTAACTCTTACAACAAACTGCTTACACTAGATATTTCCTTTAACCCTAGAAAAAGTTTAACAACCAAACCAAAATCATCGTGCCTTGACAAATAAAACAACGTCCATAGCTGACTTTATTATTGTTATTTCCTAGAGCTCTAGGCAGCCTACTCAGGATTCCACAGAGCACAATTTAAAATCCTTTGTCCTCTGTCAGGCTGACCTTCCAAAAACAGGTGGGCACACTCTCTATCCCCCAAGCAGCAATAGCAGGGAGATATATCAAAGTAGAGTGAGCCAGGCTTCATTACCGGAGCTCTGAGGCCCGAACTGGGCCTCCCAGAGGGTCCATGTGGACTTATAAATAGATACAGTAAAAGACTAAGTAATGAATTTGTGCAATTGGAGGAAAAAGCTCTAAAGCAGTTCTGGCAACGCGGAGACAAACATTTAAAAACCAGTGCCTGCGCACGCACCTCACCTGGCAGATATAATGGCTTCATATACATTCATGAGCTTTGGTCTCCCAGCTCTTCCTCTTTCTCAATCACAATCATAAAAGACAAAGGAAAAGTGAGAGGGGAGAGAAAGATAAACTTTAAGGGTCCAAACTGCAAACACAACCTACAGTTTGTAAATTGCTTGGAGACCTTTGGAGGGAGAGTCAAGGAAATGAAAAGTAGAACATACAGGAATATTGCTGTTTAGGGGGAAGTCTCTGCTCTGGGCATAAAAGTCTTGTCTGGAGAATGGTTGAGAGGCGCAATACTGACTGAATGTGAGATTGCTTTGTATAAACGACGGGCCTCGTTCTTTACTCTGCATTCTTCTGCCTGTCTCCTGTGGCCACCCTCAAGGTCATTTACTTGTGGAAGAACCAAGGCTCTATGGTTTTTACTATATTAAACAAGCAAGGGCGCAGGAGTCCTGGCTGTGCTTGTTGGCCCCTGCTACCCACACCTTCCCAGGTAGATCTTTTTCTTAAGTGAGGTATAGTTGATTTACAATATTACATTAGTTTCAGGTGTACCAAGTAGATCTTCTGAGAGGCCCACCTGCCACAAAGTTGTGGGGGTCTCAGAGCTCAGACCATGGAGTCAGATTTCCTGAGTTTAAATTCCGGCTCGGCCACTTTTTGTTTAACCTGCACTTTCTTCCATAAAGGATTTAAGGTCATCTGCAAAAAGGCTTTTCTTTTTTTTTTCTTTTTTGCAGTACGTGGGCCTCTCACTGTTGTGGCCTCTCCCGTTGGCGGAGCACAGGCTCCGGACGCGCAGGCCCAGCGGCCGTGGCTCACGGGCCCAGCCGCTCCGCAGCATGTGGGATCTTCCCGGACCAGGGCACGAACCCGTGTCCCCTGCATCGGCAGGCGGACTCTCAACCACTGCGCCACCAGGGAAGCCCAAGGCTTTTCAATTCTGTGCATTTGTGCACGTGTTGCCTGGTGATTTGGGTAGGGGAATTTGCTTTTAGAAGTAACTATAAACACACACACACACATACACACACACACACACACACACACACACAATGAGGAACTCAGCTGCCAGTAACTTGAGGTCAATTTATTGTTATGTGCCGGGGTCTTGTGTCCTTAAAGCCAAGTGCATGTTCTAACTTAAGCTGGAAGGAATGCAGCAGTGCGGCCGAAAGGAATGAATGAGTGATCACAGGCCAGCTTCCGTTTCCACACCAGGCTCTGTGCTTAGACCAAAGGCAGCGGAGAGCCAAGCAGCCAGTTCAGCGGGGTCACGGGGCTCGGCTGCCCCATCCCTGTGAGTGAATCTGACCCCAGGCCCCGGCAAGCTGTTAGGGGGCTCGGGGCTGCCAGAGGAGCAGCTTTTCAGAAGGGATGTGAGATGAAGGTCGTACCCATTTGTGTTTAGCCCTGGCCTCGGCTGCAGCACTGAGAAGCCTTGGCCCAGGGCCAACTTGGGTAATTACATTTCACCTGCCCAAACTCCCCCATGGCTTCCCCCAAGAGGCGTATTCCTCTTCCACGGCTGCAGTGATCCAGAACATAAATACTCTCTCAAAGGCAGTAGTCTATGCCTGGGCAGCTGAGGTTTTGTTCCTTAAAAGGAAAATCCTCTTATAACGACACACTTACTCTCATTCCTCCATTCCTTTGCCGAACATTTATTAAGCAGCTACTTAATAAGTGCTAGGCATGGTGCGGAGTGCTGGAGTGCAAAGATGAATAAGACAATAAATTCTCTGGCCCTGAGGAAGCTCACAGTCTAGTAGGAAAACCATCAGTATGAGTGGTAAACGGCTTTTAAAATGGAGTATAGCTGGAGAACCGAAAAGAAAGATTCCAGATCTCCTTAGAAGCGTCAAGGATGATTTCCAGGGTCGGCAATGTGGGAACTGAGCTGTTAAACAGAACCTCAATAAGCAGATAAGGAAGAAGAACATGCAAAGCAGGGGACAAATACATATGCAGAGCAAGGGGGTAGGAAAGAGCTAGGAATCGACAGAATAGAAGGCAGAGCGGCAAAAGTAGATGGTACAAGAGGGGTAGGAAGTGGAGGAGCCTGGAAACGTAGTCTCTGGTCAGACTGTGAAGAGCCTGGAATATCATGGTAAGGATGTGTCTGCAGTGTTTGAAGACTTTGAAACCTTGGAACAACCGGTCCATCCGTTTTTTAGTGAAGTCACACTGTGGCAGCGGGGAGAGGAGAGTGGGGAAACTGAGGAGCAAAGGTCAGAAACAAAAATATGGCACGATCATCCTAAACCCAAAAAGAGGTGGTGGGAGAAAGGAGCAGAGAGATATGAGCATTCGGGAAGGGAAATCAACAGGTTCCTAGTGCCTGGCTGGGTGAAAAGTGAGAGTAAAAGAATTGAGAAGAGTGGGCAACTGGGTGGATGATGGGACTATTAACCAGGATGCCACAGGAGGAGGCAGGGCAGGGGGTGAAGGGCTAAGGCAGTGACCACAGAAGGCAGCTGCGAATGCGGATCTGGGCTCATTAACTCTGGTAAGTTCTCTGCAAGCACTGTCAGCTGCATTTTATCAACAAATTTATCCTTGGCGGCTCTACGCCCCGGGTCCACAAACCTGAGCTTACAAATCCCCTAGAGGGCTTGTTAAAACACAGATTTCTGGGCCCCGCCCCCGAGTTTCAGAGTTAGTAGGTCTGGCGTCCCCAGCCCAAGAATTTGTATTTCTAGCAAATTTCCTGTGATGTTGTTGTGACTGACCTGGAGCTCACACCACGAAAACCTCTGCTCTAGACTTTGGTTTGGGCTGTTTTCCCCACTGGATCTGAGATTTTCTCTGAGTGGGTAACTAAAAGGACTGATACAGGTGGAGATGATCAAAAATGTTCCCTTTTACCAGCAGAATTTCAAGGATTCAGTTCTAACCATTAAAAACAAGTGTTTGTATTTGGTGGCTGATTTATCTCCCATTTTTTTCTTACTCAAATGACAGGTTTTTAAAAAACCTTAGCCTATACTATATTTTTTGAAGGAACATCATTTTTGAAGGCCAACTCTATGCCAGGCGTCATGCTAAGCACTTTTCCATACACTGTCTCACTTACTTAGTCCTATCAGTAACCCTGTGGAAGTCAGTACCATTAGAATTCTCATTTCTCAAGTGAGGATACTTAGGCACTGAAGTAGTTTAAATTAGCCCAAGGTCAAGTTGCCATTAAATGGCAGATTTACTAGAATCTACGCTCAATACCCAGTATACAGCATCCTTTACCATCCCATATTTTGTAGGCCAGCTATTTCATAGAACAAGACCAGAATTTTCCACATCCTATTATGTCATTAGTCTACAGTGGTTTCCTGAATCTGTTTTCAAAAATCTGCCAGCACATAGCTGGCAACCACGATGGAGTGTAATGATCATCTTTCAGCTTCTTAATAACCCTTGTGCATTGAACAATCAAGAGAACAGAAGGGTCAAGTGGAAGGCAACGCCCTGTAGTGCTATGAATGTGTTTGAGGATTTTCTGTGATGATGCCTGGGGGATACGTGGGTATTCTCAGCATATTAGAGTGTAAGAGCCTCTCACAACATCTGTTCCAACAACATCTCTAGACAGTACATGCAGTATCATCCTTAAAAGACAGTGTTCAGAAAGCCCTGAGCAAATGTTAAGATTTTCTGCCCACCTCCAAAGAGGATAGCAAACAAAGCAAGCAATTCATGTTCCAGCTCTCTATATACAATCATTTAGTATCTAGTAGTTATTTAGCCCCTAGGTTACATGCCTAAACTGTGAGACAGAATGTGTCCCGTGAGACCACAGGACATCAGAAATTTATGATCTGTGTCCCAGGGTTATTTTAATGTAAATTCCTAAAAGCTGGGGAGTACGAGTATGGCTGCTTGAGGAAGCCACATGTACCAGGACACCTTTCTTCTGAGGATATGAAGCCCTTTGAAGGGCATATTTGAGTGCCCTTCTGGAAAAGATGGTGCTAAGGAAAATCAGGAGGACTCTCCCCAAACTATCCCAGAACCAAGCCTGACCCAAACAGTCCAAAGCCCAATAGCAGGGGGTACCTGGAATTAAGTTTTGCTGTCATAGGCAAAGAATCTGCAAGGTAAGCCCTCACACGTAAGCCTTCTCCCAAATCTCTGTCCATATTACTGGACTTTAATATCACCACTAGAGCCTGGAATTGAATCTCAGTTCTTGCGGTTCAGGTCTGGGAATCTCACCCTACTTGATTCCTGGAGCCCCCTTTTTCCAGGGCCTGGACACTCGCATGCATAACCGTCCCAACACCAAAACCATCTCCACACCTGCAGCTGGCTAACATCTTACTTCAAACTGGGCAGAACAGTGCAAACAGAATGCTAGCTCCTGTCTAAATTCCAGCAAAATCTTGGCTTTAGCCCCTGCTGCCCTGCTCCAGACACCACAACACTGTCCCCTGGATACAGACGCTGTGTCCAACATTGCTAGTCCTCACCAAATTAATCTCCTCTTCTTCCAGTCTCTCTTGCAGTTAGATGTGACTCTATGATTTAGTTTTATCAGAGGGAAGTAAGAAATGGTATTCCAAGTTTAGCCCATAAAAACCTCGTATGTGCCTCTTTCCCCTTCCAGGGCAACCTTGAAAGTCGTTTATTAAAAATGGCAAAGTGGGGCTTCCCTGGTGGTGCAGTGGTTAAGAATCCACCTGCCAACACAGGGGACACGGGTTCGAGCCCTGGTCCGGGAAGATCCCACATGCCGCGGAGCAACTAACTAAGCCCATGCGCCACAACTACTGAGCCTGCGCTCTAGAGCCTGTGAGCCACAACTACTGAGCCCACATGCCTAGAGCCCATGCTCCACAACAAGAGAAGCCTCCGCAATGAGAAGCTGTGCACCACAACGAAGAGTAACCACCGCTCGCTGCAACTGAAGAACGCCCGCGTGCAGCAGCGAAGACCCAATGTGGCCAAAAATGAATAATAAAATAAAATAAATTAATTAAAAAAAAAGGCAAAGTCGTGCTCACTTCAGCAGCACATATACTAAAATTGGACCAATACAGAGAAGATTAGCATGGACCCCTGCACAAAGGTGCCATGCAAACTCGTGAAGCATTCCATTTTTTAATAACCTATAATGGAATATAATCTGAAAAAAATAACTGAATCACTTTGCTGTACACCTGAAACTAACAAAATATTGTAAATCAACTATACTTCAATTTTTTTTAATTGCAAAGCCGTTCAGCCTGGCTCCCTGAATGCCTGTGCAGGGCATAGTTCCCCACCAACTTGAAATGCGTTGAACTCTTCTTGTGAGTGAAAATAAACTTGAATGTATTTGAGCCATTATACATTATGGAGACTTTGGTTACTACAGTTGGCCTATCCAACTAATACAAGTGGAGCAAGCCCCAATCCACAACACCCTTTAGAGAATCATCCATGAGGACCCTCCTCATTGGTGAGTTAACCTCCTTGGCCCTGTACTCAGTCTTAGCTTGCTGGTTTCTCCCACCCTGCATGGCTGAGATCCCAGCTTCTTATCTTCCAATTCCATCTAAATAAGCACAGCACTCTATAAACTCAGGGATGGAAAAAGCTGGATTTATGGCAAGGAGATGCGGGAGTGTACACATGCACAGCCCTGAGCCTGTTTCTCTCAGTCTGCTCATCCAAGGGTGGCTTGAATGGCACCCCTCAGTGAGGGAATGTAAGCCTATAACTTCAGTGTCACTCTGTGAAGAGATGACAGGATCCAAAAGAATGCCAATCAATATATTACTCACTTTCCTTGCTTTTCTAGAGTAGATTTTTTTTTCATTTGTTCTTGTGATAGTAGATGTGGAAATTGCCTTCTTTGGGGTAATTAAGAACTTCTGAAACCAAGTGGAACTTCCGTTAACCCAGTTTATAAACAATGTTAGGGGTGTTCTGGGTCCCTATCTGATGTGCTTTTCTTGCAATGCTTAAACGAGGCTTAGAACCTGAGCCCTTGAACCAGCGGAGGGCAGAGATGAGACACAAGAGAGAGGCTTGGGGAACATAGTAAGACCAGTGAATTATCATGGGCATGGGCCAACTGTTGAACTTTATTTGCTGTGAAGGGAATTCCTTTATCAGAAGAAATGCTGTGTGGAATACTATGATGGTACATAAGGCATTCTGTAAACCCAAGGATGATAGTTTTAGCAGAAGCATTGCATTCAGGGAACTCAAATCCATGTCCAAAGTGTCTATTCCAATAAGAACAAAGTGCTGCCCCTCTCATGATGGAAGCAGTCCAGTGTAATCAAACCAGTGCCATACTGGAGGCTCAGTATCGCTCTCTACTGCTGGCAGATTGGGCACTCAGCAGCAGTATAGCCAAGTTGGCCTTGCTGAGAAGTCCATGTTGTTGAGCTCATACATAACCTCCATATGAATTTAGGACCAGCCTTTCCATTTTTTGCATAAAAAGATTATTGGAACTTCCATAGGGATTGCACTGAATTTGTAGATTGCTTTGGGACATACTGCCATCTTAACATTAAGTCTTCTAATGCATGATATCTTTCCATTTATTTGGGTCTCCTTTAATTTCTTTCAGCAATGTTTTGTATCTTCTTAAACTTGTTGAGACTTGTTTTGTGGCCTACCATATGATCTATGATGGAGAATGTTCCATATGCCTTTGAGAAGGATGGTCTGCTGCTGTTAGATGGAGTAGTCTGTATACATCTGTTAGGCCCATTTTGTCTATAATGTTGTCCAAATCCACTGTTTTCATATTGATTTTCTGTCTGGATGATCTATGCATTGTTGAAAGTACAGGATTGAAGTTCCTACTATTACTGTAGTGTTTCTTACTCCCTTCAGATCTGTTAGTATTTGCTTTATATATCTAGGTGCTCTGATGTTGGGTACATATATATTTACAACTGCTATATTCTCTTAATGAAGTGACCCCTTTATCATTAGTTAATGACCTTCTTTGTCTCTTGTTGCTGTTTTTGACTTAAAGCTTAAAGTCTATTTTGTCTGATATAAGTATAGTTACCCCTGCTCTCTTGGTTTCCACTCACATGAAATATTTTTTCCTATCTCTTCACTTTCAGCATATGTGTATCCTTAAAGTTTAAGTGAATCTCTTGTAGGCAGATATAGATGGGTCTTGTTTTCTTATCCACCTAGCCACTCTATGACTTTCCATTGGATAATTTAATCCATTTACAAGTAGAGTAATTTTTGATGACTTACTAATCAAGTGAGGACTTACTAATGACATCTTATTGTTTTCTGGCTGTTTTGTAGTTCTCTTATTCCCTTGCTCTTCTCTTACTACCTTCCTTTGTGAACTGATGATTTTTCATTTTGATAAGCTTTCTCTTCTCTTTACCTTTTGTGTATCTACTGTAGGTTTCTGTTTTATGGTTACCATGAGGTTCACATAAAACATTTTATAGATATAGCAGTCTATTTTACACTGATAATGACTTATCTTCAATCACATACAAAAATTCCACCCTTTTACTTCCCCCCTTTTGTTTCTCATATCACAATTTATCCCTTTTTATATTGTGTATTCATAAATTATTATAGCTACAAGTATTTTTAATACTTTTGCCCTTTAACATTTATACTAGAGTTAAGTGGTTAGCACACCACTATATTACAGTATTAGAGTAACCTGATTTCGACTATATACTTACCTTTTCCTGTATATTTTCATGTTTTCATGCTACTAATTAACATCCTTTCATGTTATTCATTAGCATATTTTCATTTCAGCTTGAATAACTTCTTTCAGCATTTCTTACAAGGCAGGTCTAGGGGTGATCAACTCCATCCAACTTTTGTTTGTCTGGGAAAATGTTTATATCTCTTTGGTTTGTGAAAGACAGCTTTGCCAGTTAGACACGATTGGTTGGAAGTTTTTTCTTTCAGTTGTATATATTTCACTTTGAATATATCATTCTACTCTCTCCTAGCCTGCAAGGTTTCTGCTGAGAATTCTCCTGGCAGGCTTATGGGAGTTCCCTTGTAAGTTACAAGTTTCTTCCCTCTTGCTGCTTTTAAGATTCTCTTTTTGTCTTTAATTTTTGACAATTTTATTATAATGTGTCTTGGAGAATAATCACTTTTAATTTGAGATCATTTGATGACCTATGAGCTTCATGAACTTGAATATCTATATTTCTCCCCAGATTTGGGACATTCTCATCCATTATCTCCTTAAATAAACTTTCTTCCCTCTTCTACCTTTCTTCTTCTTTTGGGACTCCAATAATTCACAGATAGTTTCTTTTTATGGTTAATTTTGGTCAGTTTCAGCTCTTAGCACAGTAGTAGCTACCTATTCCCCCACCCCTAGCCCTCTAGCAAACAGCTGTGCATGTATTGCAGGAACAACCTGCACATAACTTGCAGGAGCCAGGGTTGGCCAAAAAAAAAAAATGGGAAAAAAAAAAAAAAAAAAAAAAAAAAAAAATGGGGGGGGAGAGAGAGAGAGAGAGACCCTGTCCTCCAATTATCAGGGATCTGTGCTTTGATTGCTGATTGATGCTTTTGATCACAAAGGTGCAGACAAAGAGGTAGGGAGCCATTTTTGTTGCACCACCCCCCATTGTTGGAAGTCCCTCCCCCTATGGATTAAATGACTTCTAGGGGATATGAAGGTCCAGTGCCCTTTTTTCTAGGACATTCAAAAACAACTGCATCTGTGGAGGAAATGAGAAAGTGACTGTGCATGCCCAGGAAAGGGCACAGGCTGAAAATAGACATTAGAAGACATTACATTTATTCCTCAGGCTAATCCTTGACACAAAAATAATCTGCAACAAACAAAAGAAAAAACAAAGTAATAAAAACATTTTTTTTATAAACCAGCAAACCCTAGGGAAGGGGGAGAACCTGATTTGCATTTACAACGTTATTAGATTCAAATGTCCAGCTGTCAACAAAATTCACAAAAGAAAAAGAAAAGTATGACTCATTCAAAGGAAAAAATAAATAAACAGAAACTGTCCCTGAAAAAGACCTGGTGGCAGATCTACTAGATGAAAACTTTAAAACAACAGTCTTAAAGATGCTCAGAAAACTAAAAGAAGATGTGGAGAAAGCCAAGTCAACAATGTGTGAAAAAAATGGAAATATCAGTAAAGAGATGGAAAACCTAAAAAACAGAAAAGAAATACTGGAGCAGAAAAGTACAATAAATGAAATTTAAAATTTACTATAGAGGGTCAAAGACAAATTTGAGCAGGCAGAAGACATAATCAGCAAAACTGAAGATAGGACACTGAAATTATTAAACCAGAGGAACAAAAAGAAAAAAGATTAAAAAAAAAAAAAGTGAACACTAAAAAAAAAGTGAACACTAACTTCAGGAAACAAGAAAAATCTCAAATAAAAACCTAACCTTACAACGAAAGCAACCAGAGAAAGAAGAACAAACAAAACCCAAAGTTAGTAGAAGGAAAGAAATCATAAAGATCAGAGCAGAAATAAATGAAATAGAGACAAAGAAAAGAACAGAAAAGATCAATGAAATTAAAAGCTAGTTCATTGAAGAGATAAAGAAAATTGATAAACCTTTAGCTAGACTCATCAGGAAAAAATGGGAGAGAGCTCAAATCAATAAAACTAGAAATGAAAAAGAAGTTAGAACTCACACCACAGATATACAAAGGATCATAAGAGACTACTACAAGCAACTATACACCAATAGAATGTACAACCTAGAAGAAATGGACAAATACTTAGAAAAGTACAATCTTCCAAGAATGATCCAGGAAAAAATAGAAAATATGAACAGACTGATTGCCAGTACTGAAATTGAAACTGTGATTTTAAAATTTCCAACAAACAGAAGTCCAGAACCAGATGGCCTCACAGGCAAATTCCATCAAACAGTTAGAGAAGAGTTACCACCTATCCTTCTGAAACTCTTCCAGGGACTTCCCTCTGGTGAAGTGGTTAAGAATCTTCCTGCCAATGCAGGGGACATGGGTTCGATCCCTGGTCCGGAGAGATCCCATTTGCCACGGAGCAACTAAGCCCGTGTGCCACAACTACTGAGCCTGACCTCTAGAGCCCACGAACCACAACTACTGAGCCCGCATGCTCTAGGGCCTGCGTACCGCAACTGCTGAGCCAACTGCTTCTCCTGCAATGAGAAGCCCACGTACCACAACGAACAGTAGCCCCTGCTCACCATAACTAGAGAAAGCCCGCACACAGCAACGAAGACCCAACACAGCCAAAACAAACAAATAAAAAAACAAAAACAAAAAAAACTCTCCCAAAAAACTGCAGAGGAAGGAACACTCCCAAGCTCATTCTGAGACCACCATCACCCTGATACCAAAACCAGAGAAAGATATCATAAAAAAGGAAACTTACAGGCCAGTATCACTGATGAACATAGACGCAAAAATCCTCAACAAAATACTACCAAACCGAATCCAACAACACATTAAAAGGATCATACACCATGATCAAGTGGAATTTATCCCAGGGATGCAAGAATTCTTCAATATGTCCAAATCAATCAGTGTGATACACATCAACAAACTGAGGAACAAAAAACACATGATCATCTCAGTAGATGCAAAAAAAGCTTTTGAAAAAATTCAACACCCATTTATGACCAAAGGAAAAAAAAACTCTCCAGAAAGTGGGCATAGAGGAAACCTACCTCAACATAATAAAGACCATATATGACAAATCCACAGCTAACATCATTCTCAACAGTGAAAAACTGAAAGCATTTCCTCTAAGATCAGGAACAAGACAAGGATGTCCAATCTCACCACTTTTATTCAACATAGTTTTAGAAGTTCTAGCCATGGCAATCAGAGAAGAAAAAGAAATAAAAGGAATGCAAACTGGAAAAGAAGAAGTAAAACTGTCACTGTTTGCAGATGACATGATACTATACATAGAAAATCCTAAGGATGCTACCAGAAAATTACTAGAGCTCATCAATGAATTTGGTACAGTTGCAGGATACAAAATTAATACACAAAAATCTCTTGCATTCCTATACACTAACAACAAAAGGTTAGAAAGAAAACGAAACAATCCCATTTACCATCACATCAAAAAGAATAAACTACCAAGCATAAACGTACCTAAGGAGGCAAGAGATCTGTACTCAGAAAACTATAAGGTGCTGAAGAAAGAAATCAAAGATGACACAACAGATGGAGAGATATACCATATTCTTGGATTGGAAGAATCAATATTGTGAAAATGACTATACTACCCAAAGCAATCTACAAATTCAATGCAATACCTATCAAATTACAATGGCATTTTTCACAGAATATGAACAAAAAAATTTTACAACTTGTAGGGAAACACAAAAGACCACCAAATAGCCAAAGCAATCTTATAAAGAAAAATGGAGCTGGAGGAATTGGGCTCCTTGACTTCAGACTATACTACAAAGCTACAGTAATCAAAACAGTTTGGTACTGGCACAAAAACAGAAATATAGATCAATGGAACAAGATAGAAAGTCCAGAGATAAACCCACACACCTATGGTCAGCTAATCTATGATGAAGAAGGCAAGAATATATAATGGAGAAAAGACAGTCTCTGAAATAAGTGGTGCTGGGAAAACTGGATAGCTACATGTAAAAGAATGAAATTAGAACACTTTCTAACACCATACACAAAAATAAACTCAAAATGGATTAAAGACCTAAATGTAAGGCTGATACTATAAAACTCCTAGAGAAAAATATAGGTAGAACACTCTCTGACATAAATCACAGCAATATCATTTCTGATCCACCTTCTAGAGGAATGAAAATAAAAACAAAAATAAACAAATGGGACCTAATTAAACTTAAAACCCTTTGAACAGCAAAGGAAACCATAAACAAAGTAAAAAGACAACCTACAGAATGGGAGAAAATATTTGCAAGTGAAGTGACAGACAAGGGATTAATCTCCAAAATATACAAACAGCTCATGCAGCTCAATATCAAAAAAACAAACAACCCAATCAAAAAATGGGCAGAATATCTGAATAGACACTTCTCCGAAGAAGATATACAGATGGACAAGAAGCACATGAAAAGATGCTCAACATCACTAATTATTAGATAAATGTAAATCAAAACTACAATGAGGTGTCACCTTGCACCAGTCAGAATGGTCATCATCAAAAATCTACACACAGTAAATGCTGGAGAAGGTATGAAGAAAAGGGGACCCTTCTAAACTGTTGGTGGGAATGTAAATTAGTACAGTCACTATGGAGAACAGTATACAGCTTCCTTAAAAACCTAAAAATAGAGCTGCTATATGGTCCAGCAATTCCACTTCTGGGCATATACCTGCAGAAAACCATAATTCAAAAAGATACATGGACCCCAATGTTCATTGCAGCTCTATTTACAATAGCCAGGACATGGAAGCAACCTAAAGGTCCACTGACAGAAGAATGGATAAAGAACATGTGGTACATATACACAATACAATGGAATATTACTCACCCATAAAAAAGAATGAAATAATGCCATTTGCAGCAACATGGATGGACTTAGAGATTGTTATACCAAGTGAAGTAAGTCAGACAGAGAAGGACAAATATTGTATGATATCACTTATACGTGGAATCTAAAAAAATGGTACAAATGAACTTATTTACAAAACAGAGAGTCACAGATATAGAAAACAATCTTATGGTTACTGGGGGGAAAGTCGGGGGGTAGATAAATTGGGAGATTGGGATTGACATATACACACTACTATATATAAAATAGATAACTAATACGGACCTACTGTATAGCACAGGGAACTCTACTCAGTACTCTGTAATGACCTACATGGGAAAAGAATCTAAAAAAGAGTGGATATATGTATATGTATAACTGATTCACTTTACTGTGCAGCAAAAACTAACAGAGCATTGAAGATCAACTATACTCTAATAAAAAATTTTTAAATAACATAAAATATATGCTCAAATAATTAATTTACTAGAGAGATTCAAAGACAAAATTGAGCAGGCAGAAGAAATAATCAGGAAAATTGAAGATAGGACAATGAAATTATTAAGTCAGAGGAACAGAAAGAAAAAAGATTGAAGAAAAGTTAACAGAGCCTAAGGGATCTGAAGACTATCATGTAGCAGAACACCATCCACACTGTAGGAGTCCCTGAAGGAAAAGAGAGCAAGAAAGAAGAAGAGAGAATATTTGAGGAAAACATGGCTGAAAACTTCCCAATTTTGAGGAAGGACATAAATATAAACATCCAAGAAGCTTGAAGAACTCCAAGTAAGATTAACTCAAAGAGACTCATACCAAGACACATTATAATCAAACTTTCAAAAGACAAAGAGAATCTTGAAAGCAGCAAGAGAGAAGTAACTCATCACATATAAGGGATACTCAATTATATTATCAGCAGATTTCTCATCAGAAATTTTGGAGGCCAGAAGGAAGTAGGCCAACATATTCCAAGTAATAAAAGAAAAAACTGTCAACCAAGAATCTTACACCCAGCAAAACTGTCCTTCAAAAGTGAGGGTAACACACCATTGTAAAGCAATTATACTCCAATACAGATGTTAAAAAAAGAAAAAAAGTGAGGGAGAGGGACTTCCTGGGTGGTCCAGTGGTTGAAACCTCACCTTCCAAAGCAAGGGGTGCAGGTTCAATCCCTTCTCAGGGAGCTAGGACCCCACATGCCTTGTGGTCAAAAAAAGACCCCAAAACATAAAACAGAAGCAATATTGTAACAAATTCAATAAAGACTTTAAAAATGTTCCACATCAGAAAAAAGAATCTTAAAAAAAAAAAAAGTGAGGGAGAAATTAAGACATTCTCAAATAAACATAAGTTGAGAGAGTTCAACACCACTAAATCTTCCTTAAAAGAAATCTCAAGGGAGTTGCTGTGTGAAATGAAAGGACACTAGACAGTAACTTGAAGCAATATAAAGAAATAAAGATTTAATAAAGGTAAATACATGTACAATGATAAAACCTGGTATTATTGTAACAATGGTTGATAACTCCACATTTTGTTTTCCACATGATTTAAGAGACTAATACATTTCTAAAAAACAATTATTAGTTTAAAAGCTAGTATTACTGTAACTATGGTTTGTAACTCCACATTTTGTTTTCTTACATAACTTAAGAAGCTAATGCATTTAAAATAATTATTAGTTTACGTTTTGGGGCACACAGTGTATAAAGATATAATCTTGTGACATCAACAACCAAAAGGGGTGGGAACAGAACTGTTAAAAGAGCAGAATTTTTATGTCATTGAAGTTTAGATGGTATAAATTCAAATTAGAGTGTTATAACTTCAGGATGTTAAATGGAATACTCATGATATCCAGAAAGAAAACAGCTGTAGAATATATACAGAGGAAATGAGAAAGGAATTTAAATGCTTCACTATAAAAAATCAACTAAACACAAAAGACAGTAATGCAGGAAATGAGGGACAAAAAAGCTATGTGGCATAGAGGAAACAGAAAGTGACAAGAGTAAGTCTCTTTATATCACTAAATACAAGCATACCTCATTTCACTGCACTTCACAGATATTGTATTTTTTTACAAATTGAAGTTTGGTGGTAACTCTGCATAAACAAGTCTGTCAGCACATTTTTCCAAGAGCATTTGCTCACTTTGTGTGTCTGTGTCACATTTTGGTAATTCTCACAATATTTCAAACTTTTTCATTTTTATGTTATGGCAATCTGTGATCAGTGATCTATGATGTTACTATTGCAAAAGTATTACAATTTCCTGAAGGTTCAGATGATCGTTAGCATTTTTTAGCAATAAAGTATTTTTTAATTGAAGTATGTTCATTATTTTTTAGACATAATGCTGTTGTACTTAATAGACTACAGTATAATATAAACATAACTTTTACGTGCACTGGGAAAACAAAAACTTCCTATGACTCATATTATTGTGATATTCACTTTATTGTGGTACTTTGGAATTGAACCCACAATATCTCTGAAGTATGCCTGTACTTTAAATGTAAATGGATTAAGTTTCCCAATCAAAAGACAGAGATTGGTAGAATGGATTTAAAAAATGATCCAACCATATGCTCTCTACAATAGAATCACTAGATCCAAAGACACAAACAGATTCAAAGTGAAAGGATGGAAAAATATATGTAATGCAAATAATAATCAAAACAGAGCCCAACAAAATAACTTTAAATCAAAAAGGTTACAAGAGACAAAGAAGGGCATTATACATTAATAATTACACACTGATGCAAGGTTCAATATAGCATGAAGACAAAACAATCATTATCGTGTTCATTATACTTACACACCTAATAACAGGCCATCAAAATACATAAAGTAAAAACTGACAAAATTGAAGGGAGAAATAGACAGTTCTTCAATAATTGTTGGAGACTTCAATACCCCACTCATAATAATAGATAGAATAACCAAAAAGAAGGTAAGTAAGGAAACAGAAGACTTAAACAGCACAATAAACCAACTAGATCTAACAGACAATACAGAATACTCTACCCAAAAATAGCATACACATTCTTCTCAAGTGCACATAGGACATTTTCTCAGAACACCTGTAACTAGAAGTAAAAAGAAAAAAATATCTCCCAACAAAGAAAGCCCTAGATCCAATGACAAGAAAAAAACAAAACAAAACTACAGACCAATATCCCTTATGAACACTAATGCAAAAATCTTCAATAAAATACTCCCAAACCAAATTCAACAGCATATTAAAATGATTATATACCATGACCAAGTGAGATTTATTCTTGGAATGCAAGGTGGTCGAACATATGTAACTGATCAATGTAATATACCATATTAACAGAACGAAGGGAAAAAAACCCACATGATTACCTCAACTGATGCAGAAAAAGCATGTGACAAAATTCAACACACTTTCATGATAAAAAATTCAATAAACTAGGAATAGGAGGAAACTACCTCAAAATAATAAAAGCCATATATGAAAAACATACAGAGAACATCATACTCAATGGTGAAAGACTGAAAGTTTTTCCACCAAAGATCAGAAACAAGACAAAGATGTTTGCTTTTGACACTTCTTTCAAACATAGTACTAGAAGTCCTAGCCAAAGCAATTAGGAAAGAAAAAGAAATAAAAGGTATTCATAATGGAAAGAAGTAAAATTGTCTCTGTTTGCTGATGGTGTTATATGTAGAAAACCCTAAGTATTACAACAAAAAAGTGAAAAATAATCAATGAATTCATAAAAATAGCAGGATAAAATGTAAACACACAAAAACCAGTAGCATTTCTATACACTAAAAAGGAACAATCTGAAAAGGAAATCATGAAAACAATTTCATTTACTATAGTTAATGTTTAGGAATCAGCTTAACCAGGAAGGTGAAAGACGTGCACAACAAAAACTATAATATATTGCTGAAAGGAGTTAAAGAAGAGATAAATAAATGGAAACACAATCTCCTGTTCATGGATTAGACGTTTTAGTATTGATGTCAATACTACCCAGTGATCTGCAAATTCAATGCAATCCCTGCCAAAATCTTGATTTTTTTTTTTTTTTGAAAAAATAGAAAAACTCAGGACTTCCCTGGTGGCACAGTGGTTAAGACTCCACGCTCCCAATGCAGGGGGCCCGGGTTTGATCCCTGGTCAGGGAACTAGATCCCACATGCATGATGCAACTAAGAGTTCACATGCCAAAACTAAGGAGCCCACGTGCTGTAACTAAGAAGCTGGTGAGCCGCAACTAAGGAGCCCGCCTGCCACAACTAAGACCTGGCACAACCAAATAAATAAATATTAAAAAGAAAAAAGAAAAACTCATCCTAAAATTTATATGGAATCTCAAGCAACCCCAAATAGCCAAAACAATTTTGAAAAAAGAACAAAGCTGGAGTACTCACACTTACTGATTTCAAAACTTGCTACAAAGCTACAGTAATCAAGAGTGTGATACTAGCAGAAAGACAGACATATACACCAACTGGATAGAAACGAGAGCCTAGAAATTAAAACTTACATATATGGTCAAATGATTTTTGACAAGGGTGCCAAGACCATTCAATGGTGAAGGAACAGTCTTCCCAACAAACGGTTCTGGGAAAACTGAATGGCCACATGCAATAGAAAAAAGCTGGAGCCTCCTAACCCTATATACAAATATTAACTCAAAGTGGATCCAAGGCCTAAATGTAACACCTAAAACTATAAAATTCTTAAAAGAAAACATAGGGCAAAAACTTCATGACATTGAATTTGGCAATTATTTCTTTAATAGGACACCAAAGGCAAAGGTAACAAAAGAAAAAATAAACAAACTGGACTTCATGATATTTTTTAAATGTGTGCATCAAAATATGAACAGAGTAAAAAGGCAACCCACAGAATGTGATAAAATACTTGCAAGTCATATATCTGATAAAGGATTAATACACCGAATATATAGAGAACTCCTAAAAACTCAATGATAGAAAAAAAAAAAAGAACCACCAAATTAAAACATGAACAAATGCCTTGAATAAATATTTCTGCAAAGACGACATACAAATGGCCAAGAAGCTCAGGAAAAAGATGCTCAACATCACTAATCATTTGGGAAATGCAAATCAAAACCACAATGAGGGGTTCCCTAGTGGCGCAGTGGTTGAGAGTCTGCCTGCCGATGCAGGGGACACCGGTTTGTGCCCCGGTCCGGGAAGATCCCACATGCCGTGGAGCGGCCGGGCCCGTGAGCCATGGCCGCTGAGCCTGCGCGTCCGGAGCCTGTGCGTCCAGAGCCTGTGCTCCACAACGGGAGAGGCCACAACAGTGAGAGGCCCACGTACCGCAAAAAAAACCAAACAAAAAACAAAACTACAATGAGATGCTACATCACACTGATTAGGATGGCTACTATCAAAAAAATAAATAAATAATCTGTTGATGAGGGTGTGAAGAAATTGGAACACTTATGGACCATTGTTGGGAGTGTAAGGTGGTACAGGCAGTGTGGAAAACATTACAGCAGATCCTCAAAAAATTAAAAATAGAATTACCATATGACCCAGAAATTCCACTTCTGGGTATATACCCAAAAGAACTGACAGCAGGATCTCAAAGAGATAATTTGTGCATCCATGTTCATAGCAGCACTCTTCACAATAGCTAAGATGTGGAAGAAACCCAAGTACCCACTGAGAGATGAACGGATAAGCAAACTGTGGTATATACACACAATGGAATATTATTCAGCCTTAGAAAGACAGGAAATTCTGACATGTGCTTCAACATAGATGAACGTTGAGGACATTACGCTAAGTGAAAGAAGCCAGTCACAAAAAGACAAATACTGTATGATTCCATTTATATAAGGTACTTAGAGTAATCAAAATCATAGAGACAGAAAGTAGAGTCATGGCGTCCAGGGGCTAGGAAAGAGGGGAATAGGGAGTTACTGTTTAACGGGTATAGAATTTGAGTTTTACAAGTTATGAAGATGGATGGTGGTGATAATTGCACATTATTAATGTATTTAATACCACTGAACTGTACAATTAAAAATGACTCATACCCAAAAAAAAAAAAAAAAAAAATGACTAAGATGGTAAATATTGTTTTGTGTACTTTGCCATAATTTTTAAAAATGAGGGAATTCCAATTTCCAGTTCCACATGTATGGAGCTTGAAAGTCACCACTCTGTCCTAACAACAAGTAAAAAGGTGAATAGACTGAAAAATCAAAAACTCTTCTTGGATCCATGAGAAGGGAAGGCACAGAGTAAACCACTGCCCCCAAGAATGCAGAGACGAACAGGCGAATGGAGGGACTTGCAGTATACAGGAGCAGAGACTCACCAGAGGAAAACACCAATTAAACCAGTGCCAGTTGGGAAATCCTGAACCGTAACTGATGAATTGCCGAAGGCTGAAGTGCAGACAACCCTGAGAGTTAAAAACTGCAGAGGGACCTAGTCATAAGTTGTCCCCCACAATATTGTGAGACTTAACCTGCAGAACCTCGATTAGGTTCCCATAGTAAATATTGGAGAAAAATCCCCTTGGGCTTACAGCAAGGGGCTGGGAGGGTGGGGGGAGGAACCATTTTGAAATAAGAACACTCTTTCCTTAACAAGATCTGCCCTAAGAGGGACATAACCAGAGCCTAAACTTATAGGGTATCATCAGAGACTAACTGACCTGGGGAAGGGAAATACCCAATTTCAGCCCCCTCTAGCCATCCTATCAAACTGAGAAACACTTATGAAGTTCACAGTCCTGAGGCACAGGCTCACTAAAAGACTGAGACCTAATCATAAATCTACAAAATGCTTCCCCCCCGCCTCACCACCACATTCCTAAAAGCCAATTTACAGCAGTTCCTTTTACTCAATACATGATGTCTGGCTCTCAAGAAAAAATTAGAAGGCATACCAAAAGTCAAAAAATACAATCTGAAGAAACAGAGCCAGCATAAAAACGAGACATGGAAGGGATGCAGGAATTATTAGACTGGGAATTTAAAATAACTATGATTAACATACTAAGGGCTATAATGAATAAAGTTGACAAAATGCCAGAACTGACGGGCAAGCAATGTAAGCAGAGATATAAAAATCCTAAGAAAGAACAACAAAAAATGCTACAGATCAAAAACATTATAACAGAAATGAAGACTGCCTTTGAAGAGCCTATTTAGAAGACTGGGCATGGCTGAGGAAGGAATCTCTGAGTTAGTGGATATATCAATAGAATCCTCAAACACCAAAAAGCAAAGAGAATAAAGACTGAAAAAAAGGATCAGAATATCCAAGGACTGTGGGAAAACAACAAAAGCTATAACACACATGTAATGGGAATACCAGAAGGAGAAGAAAGAGAAAAAGGGACAGAAGAAATACTTGAAGTAATAATTACTGAGAATTTACCCAGCTTAATGTCAGACACCAAACCATAGACTCAGGAAGCTCAGAGAATACCAGTTAAATGCAGGAAAAACAAACAAACAAAAAAATCTGCAGAGTTAGGCCTATCATTTTCAAAATAAAGACAATCAAAGATAAAGAAAGAATCCTCAAAGAGGCCAGTGGGAAAAAACACCGTAACTATAGAGGAATAAAGATAAGAAATACATCTGACTTCTTAGAAACCATGTATGCAAGAGAGATGGAGTGAAATATCTAAATGTTGAGAGAGGAAAAAAAACCAAAACACCAACCTGGACTTCTGTACCCTGAAAAATTTCCTTCAGAAGTAAAGGAAAATAATTTCTCAGATAAACAAAAATTGAGGAAATTTGTTGTCAGTAGATCTGCCTTGCAAGAAATGTTAAGATAACTTCTCTAGGGAGAAGGAAATAATACAGGTCAGAAACTCAATCCATATAAAGAAAGGAAGAGCATTCAAGAAGGAATAGGTGAAAGTAAAATTTAAACCTCAATAAATTTGTTTAAATCCTAATTTTTAAAATTTCAATAAAGACTCCAGCTAGTTATTTTTGTAGAAATTGACAAGATAATGCCAAAATTTATATGGAAGCAAATGGGGCCAAGGATAGACAAGAAAACTGTGAAAAAAGATCAAAGTGGAAGGATTTACTCTACTGGATATTAAGATTTATACAGCTACTGTAGTTAAGCCAATGCATGTATAGCACATATGCAGATAGAATAATATAACAAACAGGGTCCAAAGCATTTTAATGCACATATGGATCTCTGATTTATGACAAAGTGGCACTTTTCAATAAATGATGGTGGACCAACTTGATATCCATAGAGAAAAAGAAAAAAGAAAAAAAAAAGAAAAATTGACCCCTTGCTCACATCATACAAAAAAATAAATTTTCAGGTGGAATACAGATCTTAGAATAAGCTAAATACAGCTTCTAGAATATAGGAAAATATCTTTATGACCTTGGGATAGGGAAAGGTTTCTTAAATAAGATAAAAAAGGCATTAATCAATCATAAAGGGAACATTGTTAAATTGGACTACATTAAAATTCATAATTTATGTTCGTGGTACTAAACTATTAAGAGAGTAAAAATGCAAGCTGACAGAGTGGAAGAACATATTTGCAATCCAAGGAACCGCCAAGGAGTTCATATCCAAAGTACCCATTTACACACACACACACAAGCACATACACACGACCCTATACCCAAACACAAGGACAGACAACCCAACAGAAAAAAATGGGCAAGAAACTGGAACAGACACTTTGCAAAAGAGTATATCCAAATGGCCAATAAGCTTATTCAAAAAGTGTTCAACTTCATTAGTTATCAGGGAAAAACAAATTTTAAAACACAAGATACTATTATACCCTCACCAGAATTGTTAAATTTAAAAGATAGAGAATACCTCACATTGGTAAGGAAGTGGGGGAACTGAAACTCTCACACACTGCTGGTGGGAGTGCAAATTAAGCCAACTATCCTGGAAAACTTTTTGGATCTACAAAAGGTGAATGTGTTCATACCCATGACCCAGCACTTTAACTCCTAAGAATGTAAGGAACAAAAATATCTGTACCTGGGCACCAAGACATGCAAAAGAATATTTTCATAGCCTCAAACTAAGAACAATCTAAATTTCTATCAACACAATGGATTGGTTACACAAATTGAGTATATATAGTCATACAATGCAATATTGGCAATGAAAATGAGTGAATTATAAGTTATACAAAGTACCTTGGATGAATCTCACAAACATAATATGTACAAAATAAGCCAGACACCAGGATAAACAGTCTAATTCCAATTATATAAAATTCAAAAACAGTCAAAACCAACAACTAGTATTAGAAGTCAGGATATTGGTTACCTTTGAGAAGGGAAGAATAGTGATTAGAAAAGGAAAAATGCTAATGTTTCATTTCTTGAGCTGGGTTGTGGTTGCATGGCTATGTTCTCTTTGTGATCATTTAACAAGACAAACACATCATTTGTGCACTTTTCTAAATGGTATATATCAATTAAAAAATTTAAATGCAAACCTGAGGTTATTTTCAAGAAATATTAGTTTCTAACAAAGGTTACTTGCCTTGCTAGCTCGCTTTCATCCCTGACTGAACTTCTGTCTCCTTTAGGTAATGGAGCTCCTTCTGAGGGAAGTATCCAGTCAGAGTTTAAATGTGTGTTTTCATTTCTCTTCTACAGTGGGCGTCAGCTGCATTTTGATACAGTCAAGGACTAAAAGTCACCTTGAAGCAAATCTTCCTCTTTCTGCAAGGAATCCCTTCAGTGGGCTCCTGTCCTTGGATAGAGGCTTAGCAAAACTACCAGTATTTTGAATGACATTAAATACGAGCTCTTGTGGAGGTAGTCAGTCACCAAGAAGGAAGCAGGAATAAGGGGTTCCAGGTTTGCGTGCTACAAGGTGGTATTAAGTGAAACAAAGAGAATCGATTGCTAAGAGGTCTGTTAGAAATTAAAACACCTCAGTGGCATATGAAACAGGATGATTGTCCCTCTCTAAACAACTGCCGTGAAAGAACTTCACATTAGCAGTCTTGCTGGCAGCTAAAGATTTGGCCTTTGCCACCTTACTTCAGACCTGATTCTTGGGGGTAACTGTGCCAGCACAAAAAGCACTTGTTCCCCCTGGAGACTTTTTTGAGGAGTCTCATCTTCCAAGGAAATACTCAGCCTTATTCCTGTTGCCCCAGCGTTTTGCCCCAACCTACCACCTGTTCACTCAGATCATGGCCACCTCCGAGGTGCGACTATCAACTCAACTTGTGCCATTGCCACTGCCCTGGGCTGGTCTAGAATCCCATGGATTTGGTTTGGACAGGGATTGGAAATGAAAGATTCTGGACAGTTTTGGCTTCAAGTCTCCTTTACAAAGAGCAACGCATTGCTCAAGATAAGGAGGCAGGACCAAACCTGAAGCCTCTTGAACACATAACCACTTTAGAGGGAGAGAGAAGGGTTTTAAAAGATGGTGTTCAAATGGATTTAATTACCACAAAACTTATCATAATACATACTCTCAATCAGAGGGAAATATAATGTGAGCTTCTGAAAACTTGTATTCAGCTGAGAACATGAAAGATCAGACACAGAAGGTGAATGCGATCATCGGCATAGTAGTGCGGTGATAGCAATGATACAATCACTTAAGTGCATGAGTCAGAATGCCATACAGAGTGACTCAGCTCCTCCATAATAATACCATTATATCACCACAGCATAACAATAAAATAAAACACAGTAACAGTGTAATGAGGAGAGTAGACTTCTGAACTTCCTGTCTTACTGGCTTGTGGTATTTAAATATTATACATAAAAAATGACTAGGGCACATTATTCTTCACTCCAAACTGCAGATCTCTGGTTTTATCTGTAAATTAACTAGACTCTTCTCTGTAAAATAATGTTTCAAACACATTTTCATATACATTATCTTATTTTCAAAACAGTCCTTTAAGGTCATGGCAAAGACAGCAATGTGTCCTCTAACATTGGGGTGAATTGCTCTTTCCTCAGTAATATAACCCCCAAAACATCAGCTGCTCAAAATAAAGACTATAACATGCTAATGTTTCATTAATTTTTGTTATTCATATTTTTACAAAATGCATGCATTTTTCCTTAGGTTTGGGCCTTATATAATTCTCCCCAGCTGTATAATTCAACATTTTTTAACTGAATAAGTTGAATCATTTTCCAAGCATACCATTAGTCCTTTGAATTTTTCCTGTCACTTACACAGGCTTTCATTATACCGAATGTCCTTTGCAAATTTAATCAAGGTATTATGTACTTCTTCTCACATCTCATTAAGATGTCAATATAACAACGCTGCTTAGCAGCCACTGTACCCTATTCCTTTCACTTCATATTATTCTCAAGGTTTCAGTCTACAGTCTACTTTTACTGAGATTAGACTGAATTTTTAAGTCAAACTTTACATTACATAAAATATTTATAAAAATACAAATATTCATTATCAACTTTATTCTCTTTACTAATACAACTCTACAGGGGTAAAAATACATCTGAAGTTACTTTGTCTGGCAGGAGTCTCCCCCATTTCCTCTTCCCCATAGCAAACCATAATCCCACCATACAAATTGCTTATTTTTTTTATCCCAATTAAATCTTAATTCTCTTTATCAAATGTAGGAAGAACGCAATAGTTTTCAACTTCAATTCAGTGTGCCACTTTGTATTGTCATGGAATATCAGATAGTCAGCCATGTAAATTAAGCTGTACTCATTTTCATACCCGATCACTGGTCCACATTTTGTCACCACAAAGATGCACTTGGATTATATATTTCAATATGGACCACTACCTTCCCAACCAATCCCACACCTAGACTGAGCTTAGAAGATATTTTATTTCGTTCTAAATATATTTTGTTGTCACATTCTTATTCACCATCTCTTTTAAACACCAGAGTTGTGATAAACCAAGGACAAGCCTACATACAGAAACTCCCTAAATAGACATACAGAAAAAAAAGTCTTCAATTCCTATAATGTATTACCTTTAGCACAAGCACAGAAAAAGTGACCACATATATAAGATGTGCAGTGATTTTTTGAGAAGCAGAACAAAAAATTAGGCCTGAGCGACTTGCTGAGTAACATAATCATTACATAGTAGCATAAGGTGTTTCTCTTTTAAGTGTTTCTCAGAATAAAACTAGGCACTCCTGTATTATTTGGGGTTCCTTGATGGGCAAATATATTTATGACTTGCAGGTAGGAAAAAGGTTCTTAAGACACAGAAAACAATAATTGTAAAATAAAATCCTGGGAAATTAGACTTCTTTGAAATTAAAAATGTGTGTTCATTAAACGACATCATTATAAAAATGAAGAGGTATTCCACAGCCCAGAAAGAAAATATGTACAAAACACCTATTTAACAAAGAATGGATATCCAAGATACATGAAGAACTACTACTACTTAATAATAAAAAGACAAATCCAATATAATATGGGCAATGGTCTGAAGAGACACTTTACTGAGGGAGATACACAAATGGCCAATAAGAACACACTCAAAAAAGTGCTCTACACCACTAATCATTAGGGAAATGCAAATTAAAACCTTAAAAACTACAAACCACCCATTGGAAATGGACAAAATTAAAATGTTTGACAACAATAATCCTTGATAAGAATGTAGAGCAACTGGAACTCTCATACATTGTTGTGAAGTATAAAATGGTACAACCACTTTGGAAAAGAGGTCTAGTGGTTTTTTTACAACTAAACATAATTCTACTGCTAGGTATTTGCTCAAGAGAAATAAAAAAACATGTTCCCCAAAAGAACTGTACAAAAATGATCATAGTAGCTTATTCACAATATCCCAAACTAGAAACAGCCCTGATGTCCATCAATAGGATAAACACACTGCAACATATTCATATAGTACAATGCTACCAAGGAATTAAAAAGGAATGAACTCATGATAAATACAAGATAAATTTCAAAAACATTATGTCATTTGAAAGAAGTCTTACACCGAAGAGAATATACTGCATGATTTTATTTCTATTCAGTTGCGGGGGAGGGTGTGAATTAACTAGAAAGGAACTTCCTGAGGCACTGGCAACCTTCTATCTCTTGACAGGATTTTAGGCTGTACAGTTGTATGTATTTGCCAACTCTTTAAATATACACTTACAACTTATGCATTTCATTGTATGTGAATTTTACCTTAAAAAAAGAACAAACTGTGGAAACAATAAATTCTATCAAAGAAATATGACTGTTAAAAACTACAAGTGTGAAACTGTACTAAATAAGAAAAATAAATTAAGTAACTTTTGGAAAAAAGTACATAATCTAAGTCAAGTATATGAAGAAACAGAATGACCCTTGCACTTAACACAGATGTCTGCCCGGCCTGCCCCACCCACTTCCTTCAGGTCTCTGGTAAAATACAATTTTAACAGAAAGGCCTTTTCTAACTGCTAATTAACAAGTACCCCCAATTCTCACTTTCTATCCTTGTGTCCTGCTTAATATATATGCATAACCTGTAGTACTACCACAAGAACACATCTGTTTGCTTATTGTATGTCTCACCACCAGTAAAATGTAAACACCAAGAAAGCAGTGGGGGAAAGAGGGTATTCTTGTATATGTTATTCCATTTCTAACATATCACTCAATTGCAATCAACTTGTGATCTGAGGCAGATTTTAATGGAATGATGTAGGCCTTACAGGAATAAGACCAAAAAATACACTACAGAAGGAACGTCTCCCCTATTGTCTCCACTTTTTGGTCTCTGCCTACAAGAAACCTGGAATTTCCACTGAAATCCACTCACTCTACATTCTCTGGTCCCTCTCCAGCCCTTGCACACTCAGCAAGGAAGTGTGACTAATCTGATAAATCAGAGTTTGATATTAATCTGGCCATATTTTACTTGAGGGTGAGATCACTGAGGTAGCCAGTCCATGTTCTTGCCACCTTCTTGTCTCCTTTTATTTATTTTTTTTACATCTTTATTGGAGTACAATTGCTTTACAATGGTGTGTTAGCTTCTGCTTTATAACAAAGTGAATCAGTTATACGTATACATATGTTCCCATATCGCTTCCTTCTTGCGTCTCCCTCCCTCCCACCCTCCCTATCCCACCCCTCTAGGTGGTCACAAAGCACGGAGCTGATCTCCCTGTGCTATGTGGCTGCTTCCCACTAGCTATCTACCTTACGTTTGGTAGTGTATGCCTCTCTCGCTTTGTCACAGCTCACCCTTCCCCCTCCCTGTATCAAGTCCATTCTCTAGTATTTAACGAGACCTACCAGATCTTGACTTTCTCAGGGCCACCTATGACTGTGTGAAGCAGGCCCACAGGCTTCATTCATGCTACACTGTTGGGTAAGGAGTCTAACAATCTGCTTCGCAAATCCAGTCAAGTCTCTGCAGGCAGCATGAATATATTAAGGGTGGGAGGTTTCAAACCTAAGCCATGTCCTCCAGTACAGCTTTTTCCTAAAAACCTTGAATTAAAGGTTACAGGATACTTGCACAGATTAATAAAAGTTTGTTCCATAAAGGTCGTACATCTCATTCGGACAGTAATCACTGAATATATACCATATATCAGTCGAAAGGCCAAAGGAGTTATAAACTCCTAAATCAAGAAAAACAGAAAAAACATAAAAATGATAAAATATTCCATTGGTGCTAAATAATTTAGTTTAATAAATCTGTCTTTAATACAAGTGTAAAATAAGATTCCTAACATTTCAACTACAGTTAAACCCAAACTTCAAAACTAAGTCAGTAATTAGCAACATGTTAACTGTGAAAAGTTTTTAACTACAAGAGTGTCAAATGCAATACAGAACTCTTAAATATTTAATGCCTTCTGTCAGAATATTAAAAATAAACTTCTTAGCATCCCAAGGCTATCAAAGGTCCTCCCCACCCCAAAATTTTTTTTAACAAAAGTATAATCCCTGCTGGTGTTTATATTTGTTAAAATTTTTAAAAATCAAGACTTCTAACTTGAATATGATTTGAGTAGTTCTATACCATCCAAAGATGCCTGATACATACTAACTTTTTGCAGGCTCATGGTCTCAGTAGAAGAAATCATGTCAGTCATAAAGTTTCAAAATTATAACTGGGCTTTTAAACTACAAAATAAAATAAGAAAATCTAACATGATTTAGTACCTTTTCTTCTTCTTTTAATTATTTTTGCCAATAAGGTATCAAATTTCACTTCCTCATTCTTCATTCAAATAGACTACTACCATACAAGATTTTAGTTTGTTTCTTCTTAATTACGTGGTTGTTATCAAATGCCCAAAGACAATTCTCATTAGAGCTGAGCATTTTTACATAAGGGTAACTAGTTTTAATTTAAAATAAAACTAAAAATATATGTACATGTACATTAAAATATAACCTATGTAAACTAGTAAGAGACATTCAACCAGAAAACTGAAAAGTACCCATTAAAAAGAAGACAAAGGTGAAATTTTTAAATTGAAATAATACTTAAGAATATATGAAATGCTGAGAAGAATAATTTCTCCTACAGTTAAAACAAATGTGTTTTAAGGAGAGAGAAAAAAATAAGCTCCTCAAAACTTGCAAAGCAAAACATGGACTTAGTAACTTATTAAAAACTATACCCCTGATTTTCTTTTGAGAAAAAAGAAATAGTTTAAACCAGGGCATGAAACACACTTAAGATTAAGACTAATAATACTCTGCTCTCACTGAAAAATACTACTAAAAAAAATTAAATAAAATTTCAGATATTTCCATTTAATGTGGGCAAAATATACAATGTTTATTTCTGAAATATAAGCTAATAATTTATTTTCATTCATAATATAAAGTGATTTAGGTAAAGTTTACTTTTCTTAGTACTCAAAATTAAACAGGAATTGTTTTTCATATCTAAGAATTATAATGGTAATGTTTAATAAAAGTTTAATTTTGCTAAACTAAAGCTCAAATAGATTCAAATAAAAAACATGTATGAAAATATCTAGATTAAACAATAAAACTTTAATTTTTGTTATTTTGCAATAACAGTAGGTTTACTTTTTCTAACATTCAAAAACACTAGGCTTTTATCAATATAAAACTATTTTTAAAATCACAGTAGAATCTTTTATATATAACTTAGAAAAACCATTTCACATGATACACTCATAACACTCAGGAAATTACAATCCAGAAAGGGAGAGTCTCCCTGAAACAGAAAGAAGTTCTTTCTTTTTGTCACCTCCAATCCTTATATATAATCTTTATTTTACATCATTTACATAGAAATATTTATGACAATCTGACAGGTAGGTAAGACAAAGAAAATTTTTTGCCTTCTGAAGTTCATCAAGTAAATTTACTTAGTCTTCTTAGTATGCTTCTTATGAACTTTATCTGAAGCATCAGCTATAGGTTTTGAGGTCGATGAACCAGTACCACTGAGAGACGAGTTTGTTTCACTTCTCTTTTCACATGATGAAAACAGCTGCTGCCAGCCAAACAGCATCCAACACAATGTATCCTCAAAAAAAGCAAAAGGCATAACAGCAGTCTCTGTAAGCATCATGGTTATCTGAAAAAAAAAGTTCAATTTTGAATTTAAATACAAATGTTTTCTGTTTCCTAAAAATGAGAGGGGAAAGTGAAAAAGAAGAAAATATTCAAAACGCTTTTTTTTTTATTGAGGTATAATTGACATATAACATTATACTAGTTTCAGGTGTACAAAATGATTCGGTATCTGCATATATTATGAAATAACCACCACAATAAGTCTAGTTAACATCCATCACCATACACAGCACACAAAAATTTTTTTATGTGACGAGAATTTTTAAGATCTACTCTCTTAGCAACTTTCAAATATGCAATACAGTATTACAATAGTTACCATGCTATACATTACACACTGATGACTTATTTGTTTATAACTAGAAGTTTGAACTTTTTGACTCCTTTCAACCCATTTCACCAAGCCTCGTCACCACCCCCCCAATCCACTTCTGGCAACCACTAATCTGTTCTCTGTATCTATGAGCTTGCGTTTTTTAAAATTTTAGATTCCACACATAAATGAGATCATACTGTATTTGTCTTTGTCTCATTTTTTTCACCAGGCATAATGCCCTGCTTTTGATGTTAGCTGTGGGCTTGTCATATATAGCCTCTATTATGTTGAGGTACACTCCCTCTACACCCACTTTGTTAAGAGTTTTTATTGTAAATGGATGCTGAATTCCGTCAAATGCTTTTTCTGCATCTATTGAGATTATGATTTTTATCCTTCATTTTGTTAATGTGATATATGACACTGATTGATTTGCAGATGATGAACCATCCTTGCATCCCTGGAATCAATCCCACTTGATCACGATGTATAATCTTTTTAATGTATTGTTGAATTTAGTTTGCTAATATTTTGTTGGGGGTTTTTGCATCTATGCCCATCAGGGATATTGCCCTATAATTTTCTTTTCTTGTGTGGCATCCTTGTCTGGTTTTGGTTTCATGGTAATGTTGGCCTTGTAAAATGAGTTTGGAAGCATTCCCTCATCTTTTATTTTTGAAAGAGTTTGAGAAGGATTGGTATTAATTCTTGTAATGTTTGGTAGAATTCACCAGCAAAACTGTCTGGTCCTGGATTTTTATTTGTTGGGAGGTTTCTGATCACTGATACAATCTCCTTACTGGTAACTGGTCTGTTCAGATTTTCTATTTCTTTGTGATTCAGTCTTGACAGGTTGTATGTTTCTAGAAGTATGTCCATTTCTTCTAGGTTGTCCACATTGTTGGCATATAAGTGTTCATAACAGTCTCAATCCCTTGTATTTTCGTGGTATCAGTTGTAACGTCTCTTCTTTCATTTCTGATTTTATCCACCTGAGTTCTCTTGTTTTCTTTCTTGGTGAGTCTAACTGAAGGTTTGTTAATTTTGTTTATCTTTTCAAAGAACCAACTCTTAGTTTGGTCTTTTCTATTGTCCTTTTAGTCTGTATTTCATTTATTTCTGCTCTATGTTATTTCCTTCCTTCCATTAACTTTGGGCTTCATTTGTTCTTTTTCTAGTTCTTTAAGGTATAAAGTTAAGTTATTTGAGATTTTTCTCATTTCTTGACGTAGGCATTTATTGCTATGAACTTCCCTCTTAAAACTACGTTTGCTGCATCCCATAAGATTGGAATGTTGTATTTCCATTTTTGTCTCAAGGTATTTTTTGATTTCTCTGTTATTTCTTCACTGACCCACTGGTTGTTCTATAGCATTATGTTTAATTCCCACATGTTTGTGATTTTTCCAGTTTTCTTCCTAGTAAACAATTTCCAGTTTCATACTATTCTAGCTGGAAAAGATTCTTGATACGATTTTCATCTTCTTAAATTTATTAAGACTTGTTTTATGACCTAACATATGATGAATCCTGGAGAATATTCCATGTGTGCTTGAGAAGAATATGTATTCTGTTGCTTTTGGATGGAATGTCCTGTCTATATCTTTAGTTAAGTCTATCTAGTCTGATATGTCCTTTGGGGCAATGTTTCCTTCTTGATTCTCTGTCTAGTGATCTATCCATTGTTGTAAGTGAGGGGACTTCAATAAGTCCCCTACTGTTATTGTTTTGCTCTCCATTTCTCTCTTTATGTCTGTTAATATTTGCTTTATATATGTATGTTGGTACATAAATATTTGCAAATGTCATATATCCTCTTATTAGAAATTACCGCTTTATCATTATGTAACGCCCTTCTAATTAGTCTTTGTTTTAAAGTCTGTTTTGTTTGATATAAGTATAGCTATCCCAACTTTCTTTGGGCTTCCATTTGCATGGAATATATTTTTCCATCCCTTCATTTTCAGTCTATTTCTCTCTTCACATCTGCAGTGAGTCTCTTGCAGGCAGCATATAGATGGGTTTTATTTTTTTTTTATCCATTCAGCTACTCTTCTGAATAGAGAATTCAGTCAATTTACATTTAAAGTAATTAGTAAGTATGCACTTATTTTCATTTTGTTAATTGTTTTCTGGCTGTTTTGTAGTTCCTCTCTGGTCCTTTCTTCTTCCCTTGCTCACTTCCATTATGGCTTGATGACTTTCTCTAGTGCAATGCTTAGATTACTTTCTTGTTATCTTTTGTGTATATACAACAGGTTTTTGCTCTGTAGTTATCATATTTTCATATAACAACTTATGTTAGTGACAGTCTATTTTAAGTTGACAATAACTTAAGTATAAATGCATTTTAATGTTCTACATTTTTACTCTCCCCCTCAATGTTTTTTTGTTTTTGATGTTACATTTTACATCTTTTTATCTTGTGTGTATCCCTTAATTATTGTAGTTACAGTTTTTACTACTTTTGTCTTTTACCATTCATACTAACTTTATAAGTGATTAATCCACTACCTTTACTATATATTAACCCTTACCAGTGAGATTTATATTTTCATATGTTTTCTTGTTACTAATTAGCATCCTTTCCTTTCAGCCTAAAGAAGTCCCTTTAACATTTTGTGTAAGGTCAATTTAGTGGTGATAAGCTCTAGCTTTTGCTTGTCTGGAAAAATTCTTTATCTCTCCTCTAATTCTGGATGTAACTGCCGGGTGGAGTAACTTAGGTTGGGAGTTTTTTTCCTTCAGTGCTTTGCATATATCATGCCACTCCATTCTGGCCTGCAAAGTTTCTACTGGAAGTATCTGCTCATAGTCTTATGGGGGTTCCTTTATACATAACACACTGTTTTTCCATTGCTACTTTTAAGAATCTCTCTTTGTCTTAAACTTTTGACATTTTAACTATAATGTGTCTTGGTGGGACCTCTTTGGGGGTCCCTGTATGTGGAACTCTCTGGGCTTCCTGGATCTGCATGTTTGTTTCCTTCCCCCAGATTAGGGAAGTTTTCAGCCATTCTTTCTTCAAGTAATTTTTCTGCCCCTTTCTCTCTCTTCTTTCCTTCTGGGAGCCCTGTTATGTGACTGTCAGTCCTCCTGATGTTGTCCCATAAGTTCCTTAAGCTATCTTCACTTTCTTTCATTCTTTTTCCTTTTTGCAGCTCTGATTGGGTGAGTTCCACTGCCTGGTCTTCAAGTTCACTGATCCTTTTTGCTGCTTCTAGTCTGCTGTTGAACCCCCCTAGTAAATTTTTTAGTTCAGTTATTATATTCTTCAGCTCTGTGACTTCTATCTAGTACTTTCTTATATTTCCTATTTTCTTTGTTGGACTTCTCACTGTGTTCAATATGCATTCTTAACTTAATCTTCAGCAGAAGCAAATTAAGTTAGGTTCTGGAAAAAAATCTGTTGTCTATAAGTTTACACTTAATTAATGGAAAAGAACATAACTCATTAACAATAATACAAATTACCACATTTTTGAGTGCCAAATGAGCAGCATAAGCAAAGAAATACATTTAGTATTGAAAGGAAATAAGAAGATAAAATATCATTTACAGTCTACACCAAATGACCAAGAATACCTATTAATACTACGCACTTAACATGTGCCAGAACTGTGATAAGTGTTTTGTATTACCTTATTCTCTTTAAATGTCATCCAAACACTACTCTATTATTACTCTCATCATAGAGATGGGGAACTGAGGTTCTGACAGGTTAAGTAACTTGCTCAAAGTCACAGAGCTAATAAGTGGTTAAGCACTTAGGAACACTCAGATTTTGAGTCTGATCACTAAATACACTGCAGTCTATCATTATGTAAAGTCACAGACTTCCAGTAAATTGTAGAATCCTGCCAGTCTGAGGGACTGCAGTAAGTCTCTAGCCATCCAATTTTTTCCATATATATTTATATATATAAGCAACTGAGACACTGAGAGATAGAATGGAGTGCTACCAATCTTTTATCTGGCAAAATGTATAGTGTTCAGAGATGTTTAGATTTGCTCAAAGAAATTATACTGGTGCCAAAATGAATCTGGGACAATGTTATGGACTAGAATGGTTCCCAAAAGCCCATGAATTTCCAAGATGCAATTCCTCCAGCAGATCTCAGATAATGAATCAAACTAGATATTTTTGGAATTAAGTTTCATAAGAGGTCCCTACATAATCAGCTTTCCTGAGGACAATGGAAACAAGAGTAAATTCTTATTATCTGCAATATAGTCTAGGTAGTGGGGAGTTGGAGACAAAGTGCGTGTCCATCACAAGAGGAATGGATAAGTGAAATGTATACTGTGTAATTGTTAAAAATAATAAATCATAAAGTTATATGGAAAAATTCTTAAAATATACTGTTAGGTGAAAATGAGACAAAGAACAAAAGCTATAACGTACTAGAATTTATTTAAATTTTAAAATGTATGCACACAGCATTGTGAATGTACTAAACACCACTGAATTGTATAAACAGCTGATTTTGTTATGCCAATTTGACCACAATAAAAATAAACAAATAGGGGCTTCCCTGGTGGCGCAGTGGTTGAGAGTCTGCCTGCCGATGCAGGGGACACGGTTCGTGCCCCAGTCTGGGAAGATCCCACATGCCACGGAGCGGCTGGGCCCGTGAACCATGGCTGCTGAGACTGCATGTCCGGAGCCTGTGCTTTGCAACGGGAGAGGCCACAACAGTGAGAGGCCCCGCGTATCACAAAAAAAAATAAAAAAATAAAAAAAAAAATAAAAAAATAACAAATAAACCTTTTTTTAATGCATGCACATAAACTACAGGCCAGCCATGACTAAATAGCTTATATCAGACTCAGTATCTCAACAAAATCAACATAAAAGACACAAATACATGAAACAACAGTAAAAAGACACTGGAGAACAACCAATACAGGTAATACATAACCTGGTGGGGTTATGATCCCTAAAAGAAAGGAAGTTGAACAAAGTGAACTCCACATTTATCCTGGCTTTTTCTTTTAAGGACATGTGTCAATTCACAGCATAGGGAAATGAAATGCAGAAGTCCCAAATGGGTTAAAGGGACACAGGCTGGAGTCTGAGAAGGCCAAAGCATCTAGCACTTGAGAGCAATAACAGCTCAAAGAGAAGTGAACCACATTAAGTAAGCCCCCAAGTCCATGCGTAGTCTGTGCTGAAGGAGTTTACCAACGCTGAACTGTGCAAACACAGAAACAGATTTCAAAAACCTAGCAGAGAACAACAGATGGGAGGCCAAAGCTGAGTAGCCCACTGCTTGGTTCTGGGAAGACAGGTTGGAGTTCAAAGCCAGGCAAGGTGGACCTGCCCAGGGGTACACCTCGGGCTTAACGTGAGACCCCAAAAGGGTCACATTCTAGAAGGGCAAATCTGAAACAGAACAGGACTAACAAAGCCTAAAATCCACAGGATTAAAATAATCTGCTTGTGCGTTACACCTGGCTGCCAAAAGAATGTTGAATGTGATCCCTGCCCTCAAAAATCTTACAGACTAGCCAGAGACAGGCAAGTAAATCTGTAATTACAAAACCGTAAAGAGTAAGTGCAGTAATGGAGGTTTGCCCAGAAACGTTAAGTAAGGGATATGGATTTAGAAGTCATTACCATACAAGTAAAACGTAAAGGCATGACTTAGAATGTAATCACCTGGAGAGAATATAGAGTGAGAAGAGTCCAAATATGTTAACCTCCAAGTTTATACCATTACTGGTTAATATCTAAGAAGAATTTCTTTAGATTAAATTATTCTTTAGAATAAATAGTCACAATGAGATGTATTAGCATAATTATCCTGGTCATAGCTTGACTTCATGGACGGCCAACAAAAATCAAAAGAATTCAGGTCAAACAATGGTCCACTGTCAGGAAAACAGCAATGTCTTTTTACAAAATCCAAAAGAGATGAGTGTCAGGATCTAAAGTACTTCCTGAGAACATGAACTATACTAAGTATTTTTCAAGTCGAGTTTTAATAGAATCTCCACTCCCAGTAGACTCATCACTCAGCTAAGGAGTACGGCTGGCATCATAAATTACTGCTGAGATAGATTTATGAGGTCCATGGATGGATTTCTGTGAATTCAGCCTCTTCTTAGGGTTTATTCAATAAGGTGACACAAATATAATGGTGACAAATGGAATGAACCCTTATTCTTCTATAAATAAAACATAAAACTGTCTCCCTATTCAGCAAACTATTAAAAGAAAAAGCATATTACCTAAATTAAACAGCATTTGACTTCATAGTCTCTTGCTTAAAAAGGGAAGTAAACCAAAGAATGTAGAAGCCCTAATCTGACATTTAAACATATCCTAAAATAAAAATTAATTCCAGAAAAGAAATTGTTTGAGCTCTGCCACATTTTTTTTAACACCTGAGTGTTCTGCCGATGTTTTCCTCTAAGAGTTTTATAGTGTCTGGCCTTACATTTAGGTTTAAGCCCAAGTTTATCTCTGGGCTTTCTATCTTGTTCCATTGATCTCTATTTCTGTTTTTGTGCCAGTATCATACTGTCTTGATTACTGTAGCTTTGTAGTATAGTCTGAAGTCAGGGAGCCTGATTCCTCCAGCTCCGTTTTTCTTTCTCAAGATTGCTTTGGCACATTATTTTTATAATATCTCATGTTATATCATTTCAGAATATTCCCAGAAAAATGTGACCTAAACTATAAGTTCCTCAAGGCACAAACAGTACTCATGTACTTTTATATCCTCTATAGTGCATAGCAATGAAAGTATAATGAATGAACATAACTTCTACCTCATATGAATAATTCAAAGACTATTACAATGTATCTATATAAGCAAAATTTGCATAATTAATCTTTCTCTCCACCCAGAACATACTTCTTCCTGCCTCCATCTGCCTAAATCCAAACAATCCTTTTCAGGGCAACTGCGAAGTGTCTACTCCATTAAGCCTCCCCCAATGCCCTCCAATAATTAACTTCTGGTACATGGCATATTCAGCCTGGTTTTCTGGTTACTCTATGCTTTCTTCATTGGTAATATCACTCACTCAGACATTAATAATTATTAACCTAAATGACTGTCAAACAAATCTTCAGATCCTCATTTTTATACATGTCTTCAATAAGTTGGTTAAATAAACTGTTCATCTGGTAGTATAGTCTTAGATAAATAAGTATGAGAGAATTAAATACAGAGAGACCTATGAAAGAGCACTTTAGTCATTTATCAGTTAGTCAACAAATATATATTAAAAATCTACTACATGCACCAGACAGAATGCTAGGGATACACTACTGAATAAAACAAACTTAGTCCATATCCTCATAAAGTTTAAAAGTACAATGCCTCATATTTCCTTTTAGACAATAATTTTTTTTTTTTTTTTTTTTTTTTGCGGTACATGGGCCTCTCACCGTTGTGGCCTCTCCCGTTGCGGAGCACAGGCTCCGGACATGCAGGCTCAGTGGCCATGGTTCACGGGCCCAGCCGCTCCAAGGCATGCGGATCCTCCCAGACCGGGGCACGAACCCATGTCCCCTGCATCGGCAGTGGACTCCCAACCACTGCGCCACCAGGGAAGGCCTAGACAATAACATATTGAAGACAGAGTCTGTGTCTTATTCAAAGTTTACATGTCCAACTGTATCCCCCGAAAGGGCCTAATACCATTGTCCCTCATTCATGTATTCAACAAAATACTATCTGAATACACCTCTCAACAGCATGCAGCATAACTGACCAGTCCATCCTTCTTAATACCATCTCCTGGTTTTTAGCAGCTTCTTTCCCATTTCTCATTCTGGATCTCCCCTACCTAAATATTAGAAAATCTCATGACTCTGTACTCTCTCCTGTCTCACTCTATGCTTTTGTCCCTATGTAATACAACTGCCACCCTAAGTTAATTTATAAACTGAATACAATCTCAATAAAAATACCAACAAATTTTATTATGGAGTTAGACAAACTGCCAATAAAGTTCATATCAATATGCAAAAAAAGCTGGGAAAAAAACTGAAAATAAACACATGCCAGAATATCCAGATAAGACTGAAAAAGTGCCCAGTTCTCCCTCCATACAGGATATGCAGCCAGACTTTAATTTTTGCCACTCTGATGAGAAATGATATCTGAGTGTAATTTTCATTAATATATTCCCAAATGAGCATCACATGTTTTCATATGTTTAAGGGACATCATATCTTTGTTGTGTGAACTGTCTGTTGATAAATTTCTTTCAATTTTTTATTAGGTTTTTAATCCTTTATCCCTTAACTTTTCTTAACAGTTCAAGAATGTTTATGAACTGCTGAATGAATATTCAGGGTTCTACTAGAGATATTTTTTACTTTTTAAGGCTAAAATCTTATTATGAAATATTTCTTAGTGATAAAAGGTATTTGGAAAACAGGAGTTTTTTTCAATGTTTTTTATTGAAGTATAGTTGATTTATTATGTCGTGTTAGCTTCAGGTATACAGCACAGTGATTCAGTTTCTCATATTTTTATATATATGTGTGTGTGTGTATATATGTGTGTGTGTGTGTGTGCATTCTTTTTCAGATTCTTTTCTCTAGCAGGTATTACAAAGTATTGAGTATAGTTCCCTGTTCCATACAGTAGGTCCTTCATGGTTATCTTTTTTATATATAGCAGTGTGTATATGTTAAACGTAAAAGCTTTTGTGCAGCAAAGGAAACCATAAACAAAACAAAAAAACAACCTAAGGACTTGAGAGAAACTATTTGCAAATGAGGCACTAACAAGGGATTCATCTCCAAAATATATAAACACCTCATACAGCTCAATATCAGAAAAACAAACAAACCAATCAAAAAATGGGCAGAAGTCTACAAAGAAATTTCTCCAAAGGAAACATACAGATGGCCAACAGGCATATGATAAAATGCTCCATATTCCTAATTATCAGAGAAATGCAAATCAAAACTACAAGGAGGTATCATCTCACACCATTCAGAATGGCCATCATCAAAAAGTCTACAAATAATAAATGCTAGAGAGGGTGTGGCAAAAATGGAACCGTCCTACACTGCTGGTGGGAATGTAAATTGGTACAGCCACAATGGAAAGCAGTATGGAGGTGCCTTAAAAACTAAAAATAGAGAGGCGCTTCCAGATGGCAGAAGAGTAAGACACGGAGATCACCTTCCTCCCCACAAATACACCAGAAATATATCTAAATGTGGAACAACTCCTACAGAACACCTACTGAACGCTGGCAGAAGACCTCAGACCTCCCAAAAGGCAAGAAACTTCCCACATACCTGGGTAGGGTAAAAGAAAAAAGAAAAAAAAGAGATAATAGGGACAAGACCTGCACCAGTGGGAGGGAGCTGTGAAGGAGGAAAGGTTTCCACACACTAGGAAGCCCCTTCGCAGGTGGAGACTGCCAGTGGCAGAGGGGGGAGCTTCGGTGCCACGGAGGAGAGTGCAGCAACAAGGCTGCGGAGGGCAAAGCGGAGAGATTTCTGCAGAGAGGATCGGTGCCGACCAGCACTCACCAGCCTGAGAGGTTTGTCTACTCACCTGCCGGGACGGGTCGGGGCTGGGAGCTGAGGCTTGGGCTTGGGAGGTCGGATCCCAGGGAGAGGACTGGGGTTGCCCGCGTGAACACAGCCTGAAGGGGGCTAGTGCGCCACAGCTAGCCGGGAGGGGGAGGGAGTCTGGGAAAAAGTCTGGAGCTGCCGAAGAGGCAAGAGACCTTTTCTTGCATCTTTTGTTTTCTGGTGCGCGAGGCGAGGGGATTAAGAGCGCCGCTTAAAGGAGCTCCAGGGATGGGCGCGAGCAACGGCTATCAGCACGGACCCCAGAGACGGGCATGAGATGCTAAGGCTGCTACTGCAGCCACCAAAAAGCCTGTGCGCAAGCACAGGTCACTATCCACACAACCTTCCCCGCCCTGGGAGCCTGCGCAGCCCGCCACTGCCAGGGTCCCGGGATCCAGGGACAACTTCCCCGGGAGAACGCACGGCGGGCCTCAGGCTGGTGCAACATCCTGCTGGCCTCTGCCGCCACAGGTTCACCCCGCATACCGCACCGTTACTAACCCCCCCGCACACCGCCTGAGAGAGCCAGAGCCCCCGAATCAGCTGCTCCTTCAACCCCGTCCTGTCTGAGTGAAGAACAGACGCCCTCAGGCAACCTACACGCAGAGACACGTCCAAATTGAAAGCTGAACCCCAGGAGCTGTGCGAAAAAAGAAGAGTAAGGGAAATCTCTCCCAGCAGCCTCAGGAGCAGCAGATTAAATCTTAAGTTAAGCAAACTGAGAAGACAGAGAAACACAGAGCAGATGAAGGAGCAAGATAAAAACCCACCAGACCTAACAAATGAAGAGGAAATAGGCAGTCTACCTGAAAAAGAATTCAGAATAATGACAGTAAAGATGATCCAAAATCTTGTAAATGGAATGGAGAAAATACAAGAAACGTTTAACAAGGATCTAAAAGAACTAAAGAGCAAACAAACAGAGATGAACAACACAATAAATGAAATTAAAACTTCTCTAGACGGGATCAATAGCAGAATAACTGAGGCAGAAGAACGGATAAGAGACCTGGAAGATGAAATACTGGAAACAACTACTGCAGAGCAAAATAAAGAAAAAAGAATGAAAAGAACTAAGGACAGTCTCAGAGACCTCTGGGACAACAATAAACGCAACAACATTCGAATTATAGGGGTCCCACGAGAAGAAGAGAAAAAGAAAGGGACAGAGAAAATATCTCAAGAGATTATAGTCGATAACTTCCCTAATGTGGGAAAGGAAATAGTTTATCAAGTCCAGGAAGCACAGAGAGTCCCATACAGGATAAATCCAAGGAAAAACACGCCAAGAAACCTATCAATCAAACTATCGAAAATTAAATACAAAGAACAAATATTAAAAGCAGCAAGGGAAAAACAACAAGTAACACATAAGGGAATCCCCATAAGGCTTACAGCTGATCTTTCAGCAGG
>NW_020174037.1:1678708-1702517 GCF_003031525.2 Neophocaena asiaeorientalis asiaeorientalis | reverse complement strand
AAAATGGGCAGAAGACCCAAATAGACGTTTCTCCAAAGAAGATATACAGATTGCCAACAAACACATGAAAGAATGCTCAACATCATTAATCATTAGAGACGTGCTAATCTAAACTACAATGAGATATCATCTCACACTGGTCAGAATGGCCATCATCAAAAAATCTACAAACAATAAATGCTGGAGAGGTTGTGGAGAAAAGGGAATGCACTGTTAACTGATTCACTTTGTTATAAAGCAGAAACTGGCACACCACTGTAAAGCAATTATACTCTAATAAAGATGTTTAAAAAAAAAAAACTAAAAATAGAGCTACCATATGATCCTGCAATCCCACTCCAAGGCATACATCCAGAGAAACCATAATTTGAAAAGATACATGCACCCCAATGTTCACTGCAGCACTATTTACAATAGCCAAGACATGGAAGCAACCTAAATGTCCGTCAACAGATGAATCTATAAAGAAGATGTTGTATGTGTGTGTGCATACACACACACACACACACACACACACACACACACACAATGTAATATTATTCAGCCATAAAAAAGAATGAAATAGTGCCATTTGCAGCAACATGGATGGACCTAGAGATTAATATATTATGTGAAACAAGAGAAAGACAAATATCACGTGACATCGCTTCTATGTGGAATCTAAAAAAAAAGGATACAAATGAACTTATATACAAAACAGAAACAGACCCACTTCTTTGTATCATTTTCAAATTTCTTCATCATTGTTATATGAGTCTTTCACCTGCTTGGTTAAGTTATTCTTAGGTATTTTATTCTTTTTGATGAGATTTTAAATGGGATTGATTTCTTACTTTCTCTTCCTGATAGTTCATTATTAGTGTATAGAAAAGCAATAGATTTCTATATATTAAGCTTGTATCATGTAACATAAGCTTTCCACGTGACCCAACAATTCCACTCCTATATATCCAAGAGAAATGAAAATATATGTGCACACAAAGTAAACATGTTTATAGCAGCTTTATGCATAATAACCGTATTCAAATAATCAAAAGCTGGTAATAATCCAAAATCCATCAACAGGTAATTACATAAACAAATTGTGGTATATAATGCTACTTAGCAATAAAAAGGAATATGCGACAACATGGATAAATCTCAAAAACATGCTGAGCAAAAGAAGCCAGACAGAAAAAATATATACTATATGATCCCACTTACATGGAAATGGGTGTTCCACCCTGGGGCCATGGGTGGTGGTTGGGATGTACTTGATTAGAGCACAAGGGACTTTTTCAAGTAATGGAAATATTCCATATCTTGGTTGTAGTGGTGGTTACATAGGTACACAAATTTACTGAAACTCTAGAAAGGCTATATTTTATTATGTGCAAATTATACTTCAGTAAAGTTGATTTTTTTGTTAATTTTAAAGGAGCTCATTCTTAAGTTTTTAGTAAATGAATATTAAATGCTACTTAAATGCTAAAGCATTTTTTAAGAGATCCTGATGAAGCTGGGTTCTGTATTACACCTTGGGAGAATGATGTAGGTTATACCTAGAAATGGAATTACTAGTTCACAAGATACATAAATCTTTTTTTTTAATATAAATTTATTTTATTTATTTATTTTTGGCTGAGTTGGGTCTTCGTTGCTGTGCACAAGCTTTCTCTAGTTACGGAGAGCAGGGGCTACACTTTCGTTGCGGTGCGCGGGCTTTTCACTGTGGTGGCTTCTGTTCTGTGGAGCATGGGATCTAGGCATGTGGGCTTCAGTAGTTGTGGCACACCGGCTCTAGAGCGCAGGCTCAGTAGTTGTGGCGCACGGGCTTAGTTGCTCCACGGCATGTGGAATCTTCCTGAACCAGGGCTCGAACTCATGTCCCCTGCACTGGCAGGTGGATTCTTAACCACTGAGCCACCAGGGAAGTCCAAGATACATAAATCTTCAACTTTATCGGATACTGCCAAACTCCCCTCCCAAGTTGTTTTTGTTTAGACTCTAAATCCCTTTAAAGTAGTTTATACTCCTCGTCTTTACTTCCTCTTATTCACCTCAGTCTATCAAAAACTTTTTTCTATTCTCTAACAGTCCATTTGAAACTACTTTTACCAAGGTCACCAAATACCTCAATTTCAAAATCCAACAGCCTCTTTTCGGTTTTAATCATTCTTGACCACTCAAATCTCCCTTTGCTTTATCTATTTCACAATAACTTCTTACACTGAGGAGCCAAAAGATATTCCATGCTTCTGAAACTTTTCTCAAATCATCTCCAATGGGAGAGACTGACATCAGGTGCAGCTATACTAACTGGAATCCTCAGGCAGGGTGTCAGGAGGAAGATAGGCAGGCATGGGGCAGGGAGGAGACTTCATGTCTGCGTGGGATGGTGCCACAAGTCCATAGCTAGGCTGCACATTTCAAGGGTGAGAATACCTGAGTTTTACCACAGAGCAGCTTCTAGTGGGTGAGATGACAACAGAGATTCTAGAGGTCGAGCAATACTGGTGGCACTTACTTTCTGTTACTCTTTTTATACTTGTATTATAGATACCTGTGCCCTTGTCTTACTTGTGGGAGATATTCTCTTTGAAAAGAGGAATCATATTTATTAGCATCTTTGTATATGTCAAAACACTGGATTATTATCCAAAACAAACACACAATGCAAATTTCCTAACTATATAAATAATACAAGAAAAGCAAGGTAAAGAAAAATAATTAGTGCCGAGTTTTTCTCTGTATATTCTGTCAATTCATTATTTTATACCTAAGAAATGAAAAACTATAGTAGCTACTCAAACAAATCACAAGCTATTTAAAAATCAGTATAAATCTGAAGGGAATCTGGGCAAAAGGATGAGCTAAAAATGAATATTCTGCTTAGAAGTTGGTGGATATTTAGTAAAATGTTGGGGAATATTATTCTAAATTATTAGAATATTATTCTAAAATGTTAGGAGAATAATATTCTAGTTAGGAAGATTTGAGGAATACTATGAGAAAAGTTCAATACTGTATGTTATTCTACTTTAAAATACCTTTTTATTATCACTTTGTGATATGGTATTTAAATTTAGGTGCTATAATAAATAACTGTATGTCTGGTACTGCCAATTACTATTGTAAGAAAAGCTATCATTTTTATGCTACAAATTAGGCCTTCAACAAAAACTGATCCTTGCAATTCAAAAAATTTAACAGATACCAGTACCAGTTAATCTAACTAAACCCACAACACACATTCATTTTCTTTAAAGATTAAAGTTAGAAACTCTCAAAATTTATATAGCTCCCAACACTACTTCATGATAAAAACACTCAACAAACGAGGAGGAGAAGGGAACTAACATAATCTGATAAAGGGCACCTATAAAACACCCTCAGCTAATATCATACCTGTTAGTGAAAGACTGAATGCTTCCTCCCTAGGATCAAAAAGAAGATAAGGATGTTCATTCTCTCTATTTCTATTCAACATTGTGCTGGAAGTTCTAGACAGGGCAACTGGGCAAGAAAATGAGATAAGAAGACATGGAGATTGAAAAGGAAGAAGGAAAATTATTTCTATGCAAATGACATGATCTTGTAGAAAACCCTAAGGAATACATTAAAAATAAAAAACTATTAGAGCTAATAAATAAATTCAGCTAGGTTACAATATACAAGATTATATAAAAAATCAATTTTATTTCCACACATTTTCAAGGTACAATCTGAAAATAAAACATTTAAAAAACAATCTCATTTACTATAGCATCAAAGAGAACAAAATACTTAGGAATAAAGTTAACAACTGAAGTGTAAGGCTTATATACTGAAAACATCATTGAAAAAAATTAAAGAAGACCTAAATAAAATTTTAAAATCTATGTTGATGGATTATAAGACTTAACATTGTTAAGATGACACTACTCCCCAAACTGATTTGCAGATTCAATGTAATCCCTATGAAGACATAAGCTGGCCTTCTTTGCAGAAATTGTCAAGTTAATTCTAAAATTCATATGGAAATTCAAGTGACCTAGAGTGGTCAAAACAATCCTGAGAAAGAAGAACAAACCTGGAAGACTCACAGTTCCCAATTTCAAAACTTACTGCAAAGCTGAAATAATTAAGATAGCATGGTACAGATATAAAAATAGGCATAGAGATGAATGGGATAAAAGTGAGAGTCCAGAAATAAACTCTTACATTTACAGTCAACTGATTTTCTACAAGGGTGCCAAGACAATTCAATGAGGGAAAGAACAGTCTTTTCAATAAATGGTGCCTGAACAACTAGATATCCCATACACAAAAATTAACTCAAAACAGATCACAGAACTAAATATAAGAGCTAAAACTATAAATCTCTTAGAAAAAAACATAGAGGTAAATCTTTTTGACCTTAGGTTTGTCAATGGGTTCTTAGATATGACACCAGAAGCATACACAACAAAAGAGAAAATATGCAAATTGGACTTTATCAAAATTTAAAAATTTTGTGCTTCCAAGGACACTACGAAGAAAGTGAAAAGACAACTCACAGAATAGGAGAAAACATTTACAAACCAGAAATCTAATAAGGGTCCAGTATCCAGAATACATAAAGAAATCTTACAACTCAACATTAAAAAGACAAATGCCATGATTAAAAAAGGGCAAATGATCTGAACAGATATTTTTCCAAAGCAAATATACAAATGGCCAACAAGCACATAAAAAATGCTCAACATCATTAGTCATCAGGGAAATATAAATCAAAATCACAATGAATTGCTTCTTCACACCCACTAGGATGGCTATAAAAAAGATATGCATTGGTTAAGGATGTGGTGAAATTAGAACTCTCACATACATTGCTGGTGGGAACGTAAAATGATGAAGCCACTTTGGAAAACAGTCCGTTAGTTCCTCAAAAGATTAAACGTTGAATTACTATATGATCTAATAATTTAATTCCTATATGATACACCCAAGAGGAATGTAATATATGTCCACACAAAAACGTGTACATGAATGTTCATAGCTCATTATTCATATTACCCAAAAGGTAAAACAGCCCCAAATCCATCAACTGATAGAGAAATAAAATGTGGTATACCCACACAATGGAATATTATTTGGCAATTAAAAGGAATAACATACTGATACATACTACAATATGGATGAACATCAAAAACATCATGCAAGTGAAAGAAACCAGTCACAAGCCACATATTGCATGATTCCACTTACATGAAATGTCAGAATAGGCAAATTTATAGACAGAAAGTAGATCAGGGGTCGTCTACAGTTGAGGGGATTGAGGGAAAATGTGAAGTGACTGCTAACAGGTATGAGGTTTATTTTGGGGTGATGAAAATGTTCTAATATCAATTGTGGTAACAGCTGCACATCTCTGTGAATATACTAAAGACCACTGAATTGTATACTTTCAATGGATGAATTGTATGGTATGTAAAATATATCTCAGTAAAAATGTTACCAAAAAATGCAGCTCAAAATTTGATGACTGGGCTTCCCTGGGGGCGCAGTGGTTGAGAGTCCGCCTGCCGATGCAGGGGACACGGGTTCGTGTCCCGGTCTGGGAAGATCCCACATGCTGCAGAGCAGCTGGGCCCGTGAGCCATGGCCGCTGAGCCTGCGTGTCCGGAGCCTGTGCTCCGCAACGGGAGAGGCCACAACAGTGAGAGGCCCGTGTACCGCAAAAAAACAAAACAAAACAAAACAAAACGAAAAATCTGATGACTGTTAGAAGAAGGCACATATGAAGAGATTTTTGCCTCAGATATCTGAAGTACAACAACCACAGATCACCTCCACTGCAGAGACTACTGGAATAAAAATAAATGATCCCTACAGTGATTTGGTTCTTTCTAACATATAAATTTATATAATACATACTGTTTTCCTTCTAAGCATCTCATAGGTAAGTTTTTAGCTGGAAACATCTAGGCTGAGATACAGATATCTATAAAATTTCTCTAGGCTTAAATAATAATATTTTAAAATCAATTGTCTACTCGTGAATAGTGAATATATAAAAAATTTAAGAATAATAATAATCAGAATTAGTCTCATCATACAGCTGAAATAAAATTCATAAGATGTGTCAGAGGGCTTCCCTGGTGGCGCAGTGGTTAAGAATCCGCCTGCCAATGCAAGGGAGCCCTGGTCCAGGAAGATCCCACATGCCGCAGAGCAACTAAGCCTCTGCACCACAACTACTGAGCTTGCGTGCCACAACTACTGAGCCTGTGCTCTACAGCCCGCGACCCACACTACTGAAGCCCGCGCTCCACAACAAGGGAAGCCACCACAATAAGAAGCCCGTGCACCACAACGAAGTGCAGCCCCCGCTCACCGCAACTACAGAAAGCCCACGTGCTACAACGAAGACCCAACACAGCCAAAAATAAATAAAAATAAATAAATAAATAAGATGTGTCGGACACAGTCACAGAATGGTATATGTCATCTCGAACCATATCAACAATCGGTACAATGAAGATGAGGAAATCAGGATTCAGAGACATTAAGTAACTTGCCTATTCAGGGATTAGACAGCGAAGCTAGGATTTGAATTTACGACTGCCTGTCTCTGAAACCTATGGTCTTATACCATCTTATACTATTTCCTAACTTCACGAAGGGATAAAGCATCCAACCAGACAACAGTAATTAAAGAGAATGACCACAAATATGTCCTAATATAAAAATATAAAAGTTTTAAAGTTTAAAGGAACCTCAGAGAACATCTACTCCAAGAACCTCATTTTACAAATGACACAACACTTTGCAGTCTCTGATCAGCCTTGGCTATTTCCACTACTCTCTGGCCTCCAATGTAAATACTACAAGGTTATCTGCAGATCCTTCCTGATAGCCTCAGCATAAATCAAATGAGGAATCACAGAAGAGCTATGTTTCAGTAAGTCATGGATGTGCTGAATAACTCCCCAAAATTGATATTTTTAGACTATAATAAAAAATAAATTTTTCCGTTACTTGCCTTATGCAGAATTTTGGTTACACAGAATTTGTAATACTGCTTTATTGCTACTTTGAACTCTTACCTTTGTGGCCACAAGAAACATAGTATAGAGGAACATAAGATTATGCCTTGATATTGCCAGATGATTGGTTTGCTGGAATGTGAAGATAACTGACCCCAGCAGGGTTACCTTGGCAGGGCTGAAAATAAAACACATTTTAACTCAATAAGTAATAAATATTATTTATCTTTATATTTCTCAAACAGTATTCTCAAAATATTAATTTAATGAGTTATTAATAGATGTAACACAAAAATGAGTTCTGTAAATATAAAGTTTTGGAAATGCTGAGTTACATAAAGTTAAATACCTTTCTTTACAGCATAAAGTATCAAAGTTTAGAATGTTCATACATACTGTGACTTTCTGATAAAGAGAGTACATTTCTATATGTAATATTTCTGAATTGACCACATAACACTTTTTCACAAAGGATTTGAAAGTCCCACGTTCCACAGCATGATTTGGGAAAAGTATGTTAGCCCTGAAAAACTTTATAGTGCTAACCAAGTTCCTTGGGTGGGATGGGGGATGGAAAAGAAAGTCCTGATTTGCAGCATTTCCTCATTTCCACATGTAAATACAGTGTATTTACAGTGTAAATACAGTCGCCCCATGGTATTCGCAGGGAATTTGTTCCAGGAGCCCCCACATTTACCAAAATCCACTGATGCCCAAGTCCGTGATATAAGATGATGTAGTATTTGCATATAACCTATGCACATCCTCCCACATACTTTAAACCATCTCTAGATTATTTACAATACCTAATATAATGTAAATGCTATGTAAACAGTTGTAATCACAGTATAAGTACTATGTAAACAGTTATCAGTACATGGCAAATTCAAGGTTTGCTTTCTGGAACTTTCTGGAATTTTTTTTCTAATAGTTTTGATCCACAGTTGGTTAATCCACTGATGCAGAAACCATGGATACAGAGGCCCAACTGTACTCCCACAGCCCACTTCAGGCTGCTGTGTGGAATGGCTCTCATAAAACAGTATGAGCCAGCTCCAGCACATCACTTAGCTAACTCCAGCACAAAGTATTAGCGTTAGCCAATACATTACCCAACACATTAAAATTTAAAGTCTATGTTTATCTATTAACATATAACAAGCACTACTTTCATGTCATATACTTGCCACATAAAGTATATTTCAGTAACAGATCATTTTCTAGCTCTTTATGCTTAAAACTAGAAAAAGATAAATAATAAACTCTTAGAATGCCACAGTATAAAATATGACAAATTTAAAAGCCCCTATAAACCACTTTATGAAAAACAAGTAGTTTGTTTAATCAGTACAAGCTAAGGATTGAGTTCAAAACAGTTACGTTTGGGTAACAGGGGTTTGGCTACCAATAACTGGGCAGCATTCTGTTTTAGAACAGCGGTCCACAAACTTTTTGAGTGTGCATCTCTAGTGGTAAAAGTGTTTTAAGACACTCCTTAATATGTATCAATTAATTTATAAATTATGTACAACTGTATCATAAAAGGTACACCAAACTGACTTTTAAAAGAATGAGATAAAAAATAGTTAATTCCATTAAGACATTGTCTTAATGTCCTTTTGCTACTCTGTTTCTAATAGTTTGGTTTCTGAACCATAGTGCCTCATCATGGGCATCTTAGCATACACATATTCTACTCTGGATTGTGTTCTCTTAGAGCATAAATTCAGAAGCGATGAATCTGAGGAGCAAGGATTCTGTAAACAATAAATTGAAGCAGGGGATTGGAGCAGGGCTGGGATTTAGGAAAAAGTCAATGAGATTGGTTACAAAGATCAGAATGCATTCAGAAAATTCTTATACTTATTATATTAGTTTCCTGTGAACCTAGTAAATAAGCTATCTGCTTCCAAAATACAACGGTGGAATAAGCATAGGTAACAGCTATAAGCACTCCCATGCCGAAAGAGAGAAAATGGAAGGAAGAAAGTGATCACAGTCCCATGCAATTTCAAAATCCAGCAGGGCAAATTCCATTAGGTTTCAAGACCCAGGAATAATCTTCTGTGGCCTGAGGCTCCATCCTCTGAGTTTACAGCTCTAATCTCTGCATTCATGGCTCTGGCTTTTGCACCTGTGACTCCAGCCTATGGGTCTGGCCTCAGGTTTCTAGGCCCGCAGGTCCCACCTTAAAGCCATTCTTCCTTTTCCCTGAATGGTAGCACATATCGACAGCTAAAAATTTTATCAGCCTGTTTCTACCTGTAGAATTTTGGGAGTCTGACTTCTTTTATTTCATCTTGTCTCTGTCCCTTTCAGTCCAACCTGGCAGTGTTTCTGCTGATACAACACTTTCAAAAATCTTTTGGGTTTCCTATGCATGGCACAGGGGATCCACGCCATCAGTCAAGATGGTCCTTCACAGATCTTTCCTGGATAATCTCATCTCTATTCCAGGCTTCTGCTATGATAGCTGAATGGATCCATGAATCACACGCCTAATCTCTTTTAACACTAGCAAAAGTTGTCCAGCCACACCCTTAACTTTCTCTCCACAGCAGGCTTTTCCTAAGAATGACTCTCCTAATTTTATCATCTTTTGCAATCTGTATAGGCTGAGAATTTCCCAAATCATCAAGTCTTGGTTTCTTTGTTTAGCAGTTATTCCCTCAATTCAACTCTTTCCTCTCACACTTCACTATAAGAAGCAAGAAGAAACCAGCTCAGACTGCCAACACTTTGCTTCTGAAACTCAACTAAATATCCAAGTTCAATGCTTACAATTATGCTTTCGACACAACTGCAGCCATATAACTAAATCACCTTTCTTCCAGTTTCCAGTATCATGTTCCTCAATTCCTCTAAGACCTCACCAGCACCTCTAACATTCATATTTTTACCAACATCCTGTTTATTACAATGTATGTATTCTCTAAGACCATACAGGCTTTTTCCACTATGCAAAAGTATTTGGTAATAAATATATGAAAACATATATATATGCATACACAAAATATCATAATGGATCCCAATGATCTCACTTGACAAATTGTTAATCATTCATTCATTCACATAATATTTACTGTCTACTATGTGATAGGTGTTTAGGATATAAGAGCAATCAAAAAAGACAAAATCCCTATACTTCACCTCTTGTATTCTTTGAAGCATGGAGGAAAGCCAAAGGGAGAGAAAAATAAACATAATGAATAAGTAAATTATAAAATATGATAAATGCTGTGGGAGAAATAGAGGGAAGTGTTGCAATTTTAAGCAGGGTAGTCCTCATTGAGAAGGTAAGCTCTGAGAAAATCCTTTGAGCAAAGCAGATAAGGGAGTTGGCCATCTGAGGAAGAAGATTCTAGGCAGAGAGAGAAGTTAGTTTTAAACCAGACAACACCTGGCTTGCTCAAGGACAGAGTGCAGTGAGCAAGGCAGAGAACAGTAAGAGCTGAAGTCAGAGCAAATTAGGTGCGGGAGAGACACAGATCTTGGAGGGTCTCACAGGCCATCTGGGGAGTCACTGCAAGGTTCTGAACACAGGAGAATCACAATTTGATTTCAGTTTTACAGTCCCAAGAAATGTTTCATGGAAGACGTTTCAAAGCACATACTCAAAATGAGAAAAATTTCCCCTGAATAACACTAATGCTTTATTTATAACTTATTATCAATCAAAGCTCCTTTGTTCTATTTCTAAACTACCTCATTCAAGCTTTAAGGGGTACATTCCAAGGTAAACATCCTGAAATCTACTGGTTCACTCAAACATATACTTCATCATTCATACTGCTTCTCAACCTTCATTTTTAATCCATTCTAATGAGCTTATTTTCACATGAAGACTTCCTCACCTTGCTTATTATGGCCACTAAATCCTAAGGCTTTCCTTATTGAATTGTGGGAATAGTAACTGTATTTCTCTATTTCATTTTCAGGTGCATCAGGGATATATTTGTGACTTATTTAAGATTGGGTCAGTGTCTTTAGAGAATACCTAATGATAAGATTATCTTAAATAGGTGCAAAAGGTAGTCTGCATCGTACAAGCATAGAATGGGTTATTTCCTCTAATCTTTTTCTTATTTTTATATGTATTGCGTTGGCCAAAAGGTTTGTTCAGTTTCTTCCGTAGATGGCTCTAGCAGCACTTAATTGTCTTTAATTTTATTCGAAACAATTTTGTTAGATTGTATGTGACAGCTGTCACATCAGTGTGCAGTTAAAAAAAGACTTATCAAAATTAGTGAATTTTTGTGTGGCCATTTTAACATTGAAGGTGGAAGAAAAAAAGCAACGTTTTTGGCATATTATGCTTTATTATTTCAAGAAAGGTAAAACACAACTGAAACACAAAAAAAGATTTGTGCAGTATATGGAGAAGGTGCTGTGACTGACTGAACATGTCAAAAGTGGACCGTGATGTTTCATGCTGGAGACTTCTCGCTGGATGATGCTCCATGGTTGGGCAGGCCAGTTGAAGTTGACAGAGACCAAATCGAAATATTAACTGAGAACAATCAACATTATACCATGCCGGAGATAGCCGACATACTCAAAATATCCAAATCAAGTGTTGAAAATCATTTGCACCAGCTTGGTTATGTTAATTGCTTTGGTGTTTGGGTTCCACATAAGTTAAGTGAAAAAAATCTTTTTGTCCGTATTTCCGCATGCAATTCTCTACTAAACTTAATGAAAATGTTCCATTTTTAAAACATATTGTGATGGGCGATGAAAAGTAGATACTGTACAATTATGTGGAACGGAAGAGATCGTGGGGCAAGTGAAATAAACCACCCCCAACCACACCACAGGCCAGTCTTCATCCAAAGAGGCTGATGTTGTGTATATGGTGGGATTGGAAGGGAGTCCTCTATTATGAGCTCCTTCCGGAAAACCAAAAGATTAATTCCAAGAAGTACTGCTCCCAATTAGACCAAATGAAAGCAGCACTAGATGAAAAGTGTCCAGAATTAATCAACAGAAAATGCATAATCTTCCATCAGGATAACGCAAGACTGCATGTTTCTTTGATGACCAGGCAAAAACTGTTACAGCTTGGCTGGGAAGTTCTGATTCATCTGCCATGTTCACCAGACATTGCACCTTCGAATTTCCATTTACTTCAGTCCTTACAAAATTATTTTAATGGAAAAAAAATCCAATTCCCTGGAAGACTGTAAAAGGCACCTGGAACAGTTCTTTGCTCAAAAACATAAAAAGTTTTGGGAAGATGTAATTATGAAGTTGCCTGAAAAATGGCAGAAGGTAGTGGAACAAAAGAGTGAGTACATTGTTCAATAAAGTTCTTGGTAAAGATGAAAAAAGTGTCTTTTTTTTTACTTAAAAACCGAAGGCACTTTTTGGCCAACCCAATAGTTAAATTCACCTCTCACTTTTAAAGCAACTAACAGGGCTTTATGATAATGTATTGACTGTTGCCATAAGCTTCACATTTTACTACCAGGAACTATGAATAATTTGAAATCTGGGTGAAAATTAATGAAAATGCCAAGAGCCTGCAACTGATTCCAGAGAATTCTCTTCCTATGTAGTTCTTGCTCCATAAATACACACTCTTCCCACAGTTCTACAATAATCCAAGAGTTTTTGTTTGGTTTTATTTTCTAAGAGGAGGAACCCACAGAAAAAGGAATCAATATTTATTTTAAAAGCTACATTTAAGAGAGCAGACTTCTTGAAAAACTTAGGTTTCCTGGTTTTCTTCCCATTATCCTTTTATTTATTTGTTTGTTTGTTTCATCCACATTTAGAGATCCCAAAATGTGTTTTTAAATAAACTGGTAAGATCTAAGGATAAAAGGCTAAGTCTCAGTACAGTCTATACCAACTCACTAGGACATCTTCAGCCATTCATCAGCTTCTGGTTTCCAACAGCCTTTTACCAACTGCTCAAAATTCGTGATAATGCTACCACCTGCACCTAAAAAGAACAAGATAAAACAAGAATACTTAACCAATTTTCTTGAGAAAATATATGAAATAAAGCCATAATTCTATCTTTTGACTTAAAATTCCAAAATCAACTCCAAAATATGATTCTTGGGAGGGAGAAAAAAGTTGTCTTGTACATTTATGATACAGAGACAATTACAATTCTTTCATGGCAACTGTCTATTGTACTACAAATAAGGTTAAAATTGGGGCCTCAGACAGAGATGTGGCTAGAGGTTTGTTTCTGACCTGAAAAAATAAACTTCTCTGCTTTATCACTTCCTTTCCTAATTTTAGTTTTAGGTGCAGTACACTATAACAACAGATTGAGAAATTCATTCAGTTCCAACATACAATAAAGGTAGGTAATGCAGAGTGAACATGAACCCATAATCAATCACATTTACTATTTCAGGTTATTCAGGATGAAAAAGCGAGAAAAAAAAAACAGAGCAAAGTTTTTTAATTACACGTGCCACATAATTTCTTATGTAAACTTGTTTTATTTATGGTGGTGGCTACACATTAACTACAAATCCCTCTGGTTATGGCTTCTAATCAAACAAATAATAAATATTCTATTTTTAAGACAATCAGGCTCAAAAGAATGGCTGATGACTAGTACTAGTGAATAGTGCCAGTTTTGAATTAACTTTACCAGCCAACAGAAACAAGGCTTCCATCTTCCAAAAAAGACTGTTATTAAAGTATGTGGTTCCCATTAATTAAACTAGAGAATTGTTCAGTAGTTGTAGTACACCAATAACAGAATATTTATGAATACATATTGTTAATATTACCTCGGGCCCATCCAATAGCTATCATGACTATCCAGCCATTTTTGTAATAGCTATTAGCATGGGTGACTCCACCTACTATTTTCCAAGTTCTGGTCACTTCCTTCATTCCCACAGCGAAGAGTTGAACAGGTAGGAATGAATATCCCTGGGAAACAAGGTCACGGGGGCAAAAAAATACAATATACCTGAAATTAAAATTTAAATATTTTAATACATGAGTGGAATCAGAAGAACAAAAATAAAAATCCAGAATATCAGCAATAACAATTTGATAAAACACAACAAATGGAATTATCCATATAAACATGGAATTTGACTGCAAGAAGACCACAGATTGGGTAAAATCAATTTTTTTTTTTTGGCTACTCCGTGCAGCATGTGGGATCTTAGTTCTCTGACCACGGATCAAACCCGTGCCCCCTGCAGTGGAAGCACAGAATCTTAACCAATAGACCAACAGGGAAGTCCCAAAGCCAATTTTTAAAAATCACATGAAGCACATAAAATAATCTGCCAAAAAGTCATAATCAAAGGGGAATATAAATTTTGTACTTCTGAGTACTCTATAAATGCAAAAAGTATTCACTGAGTTCCTAATTTGTGACTACACTAGTCTAGAAGCTAAGTGCTGAATCCACCAACAAAATTAAGCAAGTGTATAATCACTTCTGGTTTGGGGCTTCTCTAGGTAGGGTGCCTTTGTGTTTGGAAAAGGAATTAGAAAAGGGACCTTAGTAGCTGAGCAAGGGACACCATTTCAATCCCACTTACATCTTCACCTGTGCCCCTTTGTGCATAAACTGCAACCTATACAGAGAAAGGTCATTGCTCTCAAGGAGACAGATTCACTCGTGTTAAGGAAAAACTTATTTTCATACGGCTAAAAGAATATGAAGCTTGTTCTTCAATTTAGTTAAGTAAGTTTAAAGTTTTAACCAATTAAATTGTGACGTTAGTTTAAGAATAATTCACTCCTCCTCAGGTGAATTATTTTTTGAAGCCTCATTTGTTCTAAACACCTGTTCAACAATTTAACAGTACTGTTGATTGGAAAACACAGCACTTTTCCCCCCCATTCCTAAAATACTCTCTGGCAGACAATTTTGTGCTTAAAGCAGAACATTTATCTTGATACAGAATACACTGCAAGGAAGAAGTACTCTATCTCTTCTAAAAGAAGTTGTTAACCTTATTGTAATTCATGGCTCATAAAGTCTGAACTCCTAAAAGTATTCATGGAATATGAAATCCTGTTTGCCAAAACACTGCTTCAGGGACCCAATGTAAGATGAAATGGTTTGTTCAGCCTGAAGCACCCTCTCTTCTCCAACTCCACTTACCGATTCCTTCCTATTCTTCAAGATGCATTTAAATACTACCATATACATTGACTTTGGGAGTTTTGTTTTATTTAATATTCTCAGTTCAGACTAAATTCTGATGGTTCTGTACAACTAAAAGAACTGGTTCCTATACTTCAACATAGCTCTTTAGACATTTTTCTTTATAATATATAAAGGCTATAATATTCAAATTATAACAGTCCTTAGATGGCAGGAATCATTCATCTTGTTACCCCCTGAAACTCAGCATAATAAGTAGCCCTGGACTTCCCTGGTGGCACAGTGGTTAAGAATCCACCTGCCAGTGCAGGGGACACAGGTTCGAGCCCTGGTCCAGGAAGATCCCACATGCCACGGAGAAACTAAGCCTGTGTGCCACAACTACTGAGCCTGCACTCTAGAGCCCATGAGCCACAACTACTGAGCCCACATGCTGCAACTACTGAAGCCTGCGGGCCTAGAGGCTGTGCTCCGCAACAAGAGAAGCCACCACAATGAGAAGCCCACGTACCACAACGAAGAGTAGCCACTGCTCGCCACAACTAGAGAAAGCCCGTGCACAGCAATGAAGACCCAATGCAGCCAAAAATAAATAAATAAATAAGTTTATTAACAAAAAAACTGTAGGCCTGAGTTAAATCATTTATTAACAGTTAAAAAATTAGCAGGAGGCAAACCACAAAATATATCAAATCAAAGAATCACCTGATAATTAAAGAGTTTGAGACAAAGGAATAAATTATCTAAAAGTAGTAAAAAGCTTTTTTAAAATGATTGGTATTATATAAAATCTTTAATGTTCATATAACATTTTGAAAGCCTCTATACAAGTCTCTCTTTAAATATAGAACAAATTTCCAGGAAGTTGGCTAGGTGCCAGGGGGGAAAAAAAGAGTTACACTTAAGTAATTTTTAAATGTATTTTTTAATAAAATAAAAATATTTTGGTATCCACTCTAGATTAGATTAAGACAGGGAGATTTGGTTTCACTTTAGCAGTAATGAATGCTCAAAATACTCAAACAAAAAAACAACAAAACAAAAATAATACACACGACCCCCTTTTCATTCTCTACACCAAGACTATCTTCAACATGAGTTAAAAGGCTACACTATCACAAGAGCAATTTTGGACTTTTTTTTTTTTTGGCTGTGTCACGGGGCATGCGGGATCTTAGTTCTCCAACTAGGGATAAAACCCATGCCCCCTGCAGTGGAAGCACGGAGTCTTAACCACTGGACCACCAGGGAAGTCCCAATCCTGGACTTTTTATATTCAACTATGTGACATGATGGCATATGGTCTAAAATTTGTAATTACTGCTATTTCTAATAAATAAGTCTTTATTGCATCAATCAGATACAAAAGTCCCCTATATCTGAACCTTCAAGTTGTGAACTTTCAAAGATGTGAACATGCGTTCCCATGTCCAATCACATAAGTTAGTTCACGTGTCTGGCATACATTGTCACACGCATACGTCCTCTACAAGTGGTTGTGTTCTTTTCTGCACAGTACTGTATAGAGTACAGTAGTACAGTATCTTTATTTCAAGCCCCGGATATCCGGGAGCAAGTGTTAAAAGCAGCAGTGATGTAGCTGGTACTGTTAAGAAGAGCCAAGCGATAAGGACGGAAACAAAAGTAAAATAATTGAGTGGAGTGAGGCGAAAAGATGGTAGATGTCGCTCGTTCTTATAACACGAATCGTTCAACCATCGGCACGATTCTAAAGAACAAGGACAAGATCATGTTAACACGAAGTCTGCTATGCCGGTGATGTCAACAATAATACTGAAGAAGCGTGGAAAAGTGATGGAGGAGATGGAGAAACTTCTCAGTGTGTGGATGCAGGATCAGCATCAGTGCTGAGTCCTGCTCAGCTTAATGCTGGTTCAAGAGAAAGCTAAAAGCCTTTATGAAGACTTGAAGAAGAAACATGGCAAAGAACCAGAGGGCACACCTTTTAATGCCAGCCATGGCTGGTCTCATCAGTTTAAGGCAGAGCCAACCTTCACAACGTAAAACTAAGTGGCGAGGCAGCAAGTGCAGATACGGTAGCCGCTCGAGAATTTCCTGAAACACTTCAAGAAATTATTGATGAAGGTGCATATTTACCCAAGCAGGTGTTTACTGTGGATGAGACAGAACTGTACTGGAAGAGGATGCCAGACTGAAATTACATCAGTAAGGAGGAAAAGCTGATGTCAGGCTATAAAGCAGCAAAGAATAGGCTAACTCTGTTGTTTGGTGGCAATGCTTCCGGCAATATGCAGCTGAAGCCTCTCTTAGTTTATCATTCAGAGAACCCAACAATCCTTAAACACATAGCCAAAGGCTCTCTTCCTGTTGTGTGGAAGAGTAATAACCCCAAGCCTGAGTTACACAGGCCATTTTCCAGGACTGGTTTTTCTAGCACCTTATCCCGGAGGTAGAGAAATATTGCTTGGCAAAGGACATCCCATTCAACATTCTTTTGCTACTCCGGGCCACCCCCCATTCACGGATGATTTTCATCCCAACCTCAAAGTAGTGCATCTGTCACCAAATACTATGTTGCTCATCCAACCTAGGGACCAGAGAGTTATACCAACTTTCAAGAAATATTATTTACATCACACTTTTCATCAGGCAGTAAAGGCAAGTGACGGATCAGAAACAACCTTGCAGCAATTTTGGAAGGACTGTAACATCTACAAGGTCATAAAAAATATGGGCTTTGCTTGGCGTGAGGTTATGGCCATCACCATGAATGAGGTTTGGAAGAACCTTTGCCCACAGTTTGTTCATGATTTTCGTGGATTTGAGAAGGTGGATGAGGAGTCCAAAGAGGTCTTCAGCAACTTAGTGACCCTCAGCGAATAGCTGGTGCTAGATCTGGAAGAGGATGACTTCAATGTACTCCTTGCTGTGCAACATGAGGAGCTTAGTATTGAAGACCTGATGCAATTGGAGGCCCAGAGGAAAGACGAAGAGACAAGAGGAAGAAGAAGTAACCGAAGAACTGAAGAGATTCATGATACAGGAAATGGCAAGGGGATTTTCTTTATTTGAGGAGGCACTGTTAGTTTTTGAGGCACAGGACCCGAATATAGAACGGTACGCAAAGGTTGCAGCAGCCATTCAGAATGCAATCCAGGGCTACACTGTCATCTACGATGAGAAAAAAAAAAGAGCGACTACCCAGACACCACTGGATCGTTTTTTCAAGAGGGTAGATAGAATTAAATCCCGCAAGGAACCAGAACCTGTGCCATCAACGTCAGCCCTGAGTGGAATTGCGGCTTGCTCTCCGTCTCCTGTTGCTGATGATCCTTCAGCTCTGCCATCTCCCACCTCTTCTCCCTCTTCCAGTCAGTAACGCTTCTTGCCTGTTCACTTGATGCCAGCCCCTGTATGCCAGCTGTTGTACTGTACAACTGTACTTTTCAAGGTACTGTACTGTAAGATTTTAAATGTTTTCTTTATTTTTGTGTTTGTTTTTTATGTATTATTTGTGGAAAAGTATTATACACCTATTACAATACCGTACTACATAGCCAATTGTTAGTTAGGTACCTAGGCTAACTTTGTTGGACTTACAAACAAGTTGCACTTAAGAACGAGCTCTCAGAACTGAACTCGTTTGTATGTAGGGGACTTACTCTATTTCTAAAGTATATCTACAGTATGCTAATATTTTAAACAGAAAACAGTTCTTGTTTCTATTGTTAAATAGCCACAGGGCAAAAGAACAACTGTTTATTGTGCTCAGTAGACTTACAAGCAAGCAGATCAGACCAGTGGTGCCCTAAGTAGCCATTCCTGCTCTATAACACAAGTCACCTTTTAAAAATTCCATCAATGACTCACTCAACAAACACTCATTAAGAAATCATCATGTCCCTCCTTCTGTAAAGATTATAATTTCACCTTTAACTAAAATTGTAACATCTATGGAACTTTTAACTTGAAAAGTGCTTAAAGAAAACATATCAAAAATGAAGGACTAGAACATATCAAACATGAAATGGAACGAGAAGGCAATTTATTTCTCATACATTTTTAAGTCTAAGTGACTTACCCTAAGTAATTAACATAGAGAAAAAAATGACAAAGAAGAGTGCTAAATAACAGAAGTTAGTCTAAAACAGGATACAGGAATTCAGCTTGGTGATTTGACAGAGAATGCGCAGTCCCAGGTATGCCCCTTCCTCCTGCCGTTTTCTTGTAAACAAGGTACCCTCGGGAAGGTCTGTGGGAGGCTTGCTTTAGGGTCTTGGTGCTCCGGCCATGTGTGAGGCCTAAGCCTCTTAGGTGGAAGAGCCAAGTTTAGGACACTGGACCACCAGAGACCTCCCAGCCCCATGTAATAACAATCAGCAAAAGCTCTCCAAGAGATCTCCACCTCAACGCAAAGACCTGGCTCCACTCAAAGATCAGCAAGCTCCAGTGCTGGACACCCTATGCCAAACAACCAGCAACACAGGAACACAACCCCACCCATTAGCACAGAGGCTGCCTAAAATCATAATAAGTTCACAGACACCCCAAAACACAACACCGGACATGGTCTTGCACACAAGAAACACAAAATCCAGCCTCATCCTCCAGAACACAGGCACCAGTGCCCTCCATCAGGAAGCCTACACAAGCCACTGAACCAACCTTACCCACTGGAGGCAGGCACCAAAAACAACGGGAACTACAAACGCGCAGCCTGCTAAACGGAGACCCTAAACACAGTAAGTTAAGCAAACTGAGAAGACAGAGAAACACTCAGCAGATGAAGGAGCAAAGTAAAAACCCACCAGACCTAACAAATGAAGAGGAAACAGGCAGTCTACCTGAAAAAGAATTCAGAGTAACGGTAGTAAAGATGATCCAAAATCTTGGAAATAGAATGGAAAAAATACAAGAAACGTTTAACAAGAACCTAGAAGAACTAAAGAACAAACAAACAGGGATGAACAACACAATAAATGAAATATAAATTCTCTAGAAGGAATCAATAGCAGAATAACTGAGGCAGAAGAACGGATAAGTGACCTAGAAGATAAAATAGTGGAAATAACTACCACAGAGCAGAATAAAGAAAAAAGAATGAGAAGAATTGAGGACAGCCTCAGAGACCTCTGGGACATTAAACGTACCAACATTCGAATTATAGGGCTCCCAGAAGAAGAAGAGAAAAAGAAAGGGTCTGAGAAAATATTTCAAGAGATTATAGTTGAAAACTTCCCTAATATAGGAAAGGAAATAGTCAATCAAGTCCAGGAAGCACAGAAAGGAAAAATCCAAGGAGAAAGATGCCAAAGCACATATTAATCAAGCTATCAAAAAATACAAAGAAAAAATATTAAAAGCAGCAAGGGAAAAGCAACAAAAACCATACAAGGGAATCCCCATAAGGTTAACAGCTGATCTTTCAGCAGAAACTCTGCAAGCCAGAAGGGAGCGGCAGGACATATTTAAAGTGATGAAAGGGAAAAACCTAAAACCAAGATTACTCTACCAGGCAAGAATCTCATTCAGATTCAATGGAGAAATTAAAAACTTTACAGACAAGCAAAAGCTAACAGAATTAAGTACCACCAAACCAGCTTTACAGCAAATGCTAAAGGAACTTCTCTAGGCAGAAAACACAAGAGACGGAAAAGACCTACAACAACAAACCCAAAACATTTAAGAAAATGGTAATAGGAACACACATAGATAATTACCTTAAATGTACATGGATTAAATGCTCCAAACAAGACACAGACTGGCTGAATGGATACTAAAACAAGACGCATATATATGCTGTCTACAAAAGACCCACTTCAGACCTAGGGACACATACAGACTGAAAGTGAGGGGATGGAAAAAGATATTCCATGCAAATGGAAATCAAAAGAAAGCTGGAGTAACGATATTCATATCAGATAAAATAGACTTTAAAATAAAGAAGGACACTACATAACGATCAAGGGATCAATCCAAGAAGAAGATATAACAATTGTAAATGCATATGAACCCAGAACAGGAGCACCTCAATACATAAGGGAAATGCTAACAGCCACAAAAGGGGAAATCGACAGTAGCACAATAATAGTAGGGGACTTTAACACCCCACTTTCACGAATGGACAGATCATCCAAAATGAAAATAAATAAGGAAATGCAAGCTTTAAATGACACATTAAACAAGATGGACTTAATTGATATTTAAAGGACATTCCATCCAAAAACAACAGAATACGCTTTCTTCTCAAGTGTTCATGGAACATTCTCCAGGATAGATCATATCTTGGGTCACAAATTAAGCCTTGGTAAACTTAAGAAAACTGAAATCATATCAAGTATCTTTTCTGACCACAACGCTATGAGACTATATATCAATTACAGGAAAAATCCTGTAAAAAAATAAAAACACATGGAGGCTAAACAATACACTACTAAATAACCAAGAGATCACTGAGGAAATAAAAAAAAACCTAAAAACAAATGACAGTGAAAACACAACAACCCAAAACCTATGGGATGCAGCAAAAGCAGTTCTAAGAGGGAGCTTAGAGCAATACAATCCTACCCCAAGAGGCAAGAAACATCTTAAATAAACAACCTAACCTTACACCTAAAGCAATTAGAGCAAGAAGAACAAAAAAACAAAGTTAGCAGAAGGAAAGAAATCATAAAAATGAGATCAGAAATAAATAAAAAATAAATGAAGGACATAAGAGCAAAGATCAGTAAAACTGAAAGCTGGTTCTTTGAGAAGATAAAATTGATAAACCATTAGCCAGATTCTTCAAGAAAAAAGGGAAAAGACTCAAATCAACAAAATTACACATGAAAAAGGAGAAGTAACAACTGACACTGCAGAAATACAAAGGACCATGAGAGATTACTACAAGCAACTGTATGCCAATAAAATGGACAACCTGGAAGAAATGGACAAACTCTTGGAAAAGCACAACTTTCCGAGACTGAACCAGGAAGAAATAGAAAATATAAACAGACCAGTCACAAGCACTGAAATTGAAACTGTGATTAAAAATCTTCCAACAAACAAAAGTCCAGGACCAGATGGCTTCACAGGCGAATTCTATCAAACATTTAGAGAAGAGCTAACACCTATCCTTCTCAAACTCTTCCAAAATACAGCAGAGGGAGGACACTCCCAAACTCATTCCATGAGGCCACCATCACCCTGATACCAAAACCAAAGATGTCACAAAAAAAGAAAACTACAGACCAATATCACTGATGAACATAGATGCAAAAATCCTCAACAAAAAACTAGCAATCAGAATCCAACAGCACATTAAAAGGATCATACACCATGATCAAGTGGGGTTTATCCCAGGAATGCAAGGATTCTTCAATATATGCAAATCAATCAACATGATACACCATATTAGCAAACTGCAGGAGAAAAACCATATGATCATCTCAACTGATGCAGAAAAAGCTTTCAACAAAATTCAACACCCATTTATGATAAAAACCCTCCAGAAGGTAGGCATAGAGGGAACTTACCTCAACATAATAAAGGCCACATATGACAAACCCACAGCCAACATCGATCTCAATGGTGAAAAACTAAAACCATTTCCACTAAGACCAGGAACAAGACAACATTGCCCACTCTCACCACTATTATTCAACATAGTTTTGGAAGTTTTAGCCACAGCAATCAGAGAAGAAAAAGAAATAAAAGGAATCCAAATTGGAAAAGAAGAAGTAAAACTGCCACTGTTTGCAGATGACATGATACTATACATACAGAATCATAATGATACCACCAGAAAACTACTAGAGCTAACCAATGAAGTTCGTAAAGTAGCAGGATACAAAATTAATGCACAGAAATCTCTTGCATTCCTATACACTAATGACAAAAAATCTGAAATTGAAATTAAGGAAACACTCCCATTTACTGCTGCAATAAAAAGAATAAAATGCCTAGGAATAAACCTACCTAAGGAGACAAAAAAACTGTATATAGAAAACTATAAGACACTGATGAAAGAAACAGATGGAGAGACATACCACGTTCTTGGAATGGAAGAATAAACATTGTGAAAATGACTCTACTATACTACCCAAAGCAATCTACAGATTCAATGCAATCCCTATCAAACTACTAATGGCATTTTTTACAGAACTATAACAAAAAACTTCACAATTTGTATGGAAACACAAAAGACCCTGAATAGCCAAAGCAGTGTTGAGAAAGAAAAACGCAGCTGGAGGAATCAGGCTCCCTGACTTCAGAGTATACTCAAACCTACAGTACCTTCAGTAATGGTACTGGCAGAAAAACAAAAATATAGATCAATGGAACAGGACAGAAAGCCCAGAGATAAACCCATACACATACGGTTACCTTATCTTTGATACAGGAGGCAAGAATATACAGTGGAAAAAAGACAGCCTCTTCAATAAGTGGTGCTGGGAAAACTGGACAGCTATATGTAAGAGAATGAAATTAGAACACTCCCTAACACCTAGCGGCTGGGCCCATGAGCCATGGCTGCTGAGCCTGCGCGTCCGGAGCCTGTGCTCTGCAACGGGAGAGGCCACAGCAGTGAGAGGCCCGCGTACCGCAAAATAAATAAAAAAATAAATAAAAATAAAGTTTAAAAAAAAAACAACAAGCAGCCCAACCCAAAAATGGGCAGAAGACCTAAATAGACATTTCTCCAAAGATGATATACAGATTGCCAACAAACACGTGAAAGGATGCTCAACATCAC
>NW_020174037.1:1678331-1678593 GCF_003031525.2 Neophocaena asiaeorientalis asiaeorientalis | reverse complement strand
CCCTCTTGCACTGTTGGTGGGAATGTAAATTGATACAGCCACTATGGAGAACAGTATGCAGGTTCCTTAAGAAACTAAAAATAGAACTACCATACAACCCAGTAATCCTACTACTGGGCATATACCTTGAGAAAACCATAATTCAAAAAGAGACACGGTATATCTATAGCTGATTCACTTTGTTGTAAAGCAGAAACTAACACACCATTGTAAAGCAATTATACCCCAATAAAGATGATTAAAAAAAAAAAAAACTGCTACT
>NW_020174037.1:1648606-1676437 GCF_003031525.2 Neophocaena asiaeorientalis asiaeorientalis | reverse complement strand
CCCCAAATGGATTAAAAACCTAAATGTAAGACCAGACACTATAAAACTCTTAAAGGAAAAACACTCTTTGACATAAATCACAGCAAGATCCTTTTTTGGCCCACCTCCTAGAGAAATGGAAATAAAAACAAAAATAAACAAATGGGACCTAACGAAACTTAAAAGCTTTTGCACAGAAAAGGAAAACATAAACAAGATGAAAAGACAACCCTCAGAATGGGAAAAAATATTTGCAAATGAAGCAACTGACAAAGGATTAATCTCCAAAATATACAAGCAGCTCATGCAGCTCAATATCAAAAAAAACAAGCAACCCAGGGCTTCCCCGGTGGCGCAGTGGTTGAGAGTCCGCCTGCCGATGCAGGGGACATGGGTTTGTGCGGGAAGATCTCACATGTCGCAGAGCGGCTGGGCCCATGAGCCATGGCTGCTGAGCCTGCGCGTCCGGAGCCTGTGCTCTGCAACGGGAGAGGCCACAGCAGTGAGAGGCCCGCGTACCGCAAAATAAATAAAAAAATAAATAAAAATAAAGTTTAAAAAAAAAACAACAAGCAGCCCAACCCAAAAATGGGCAGAAGACCTAAATAGACATTTCTCCAAAGATGATATACAGATTGCCAACAAACACGTGAAAGGATGCTCAACATCACTAATCATTAGAGAAATGCAAATCAAAACTACAATGAGGTATCACCTCACACCTGTCAGAATGGCCATCATCAAAAAATTTACAAACAGTAAATGCTGGAGAGGGTGTGGAGAAAAGGGAACCCTCTTGCACTGTTGGTGGGAATGTAAATTGATACAGCCACTATGGAGAACAGTATGCAGGTTCCTTAAGAAACTAAAAATAGAACTACCATACAACCCAGTAATCCTACTACTGGGCATATACCTTGAGAAAACCATAATTCAAAAAGAGACACGGTATATCTATAGCTGATTCACTTTGTTGTAAAGCAGAAACTAACACACCATTGTAAAGCAATTATACCCCAATAAAGATGATTAAAAAAAAAAAAACAAAAAAAAAGAGACACGTACCACAACGTTCACTGCAGCACTTTTTACAACAGCCAGGACATGGAAGCAATCTATGTGCCCATCAACAGATAAATGGATAAAGAAGATGTGGCAATATATAAATGGAATATTACTCAGCCATAAAAAGAAGCGAAATTGAGGTATTTGTAGTGAGGTGGATGGACCTAGAGTCTGTCATACAGAGTGAAATAAGTCAGAAAGAGAAAAACAAATACCATATGCTAACGCATATATATGGAATCTAAAAAAAAATGGTTCTGAAGAACCTGGGGGCAGGACAGGAATAAAGACGCAGACATAGAGAATGGACTTGAGGACATGGTGAGTGGTAAGCGTAAGCTGGGACGAAGTGAGAGAGTAGCACTGACATATATGCACTACCAAATGTAAAAGAGATAGCCTGTGGGAAGCAGCTGCATAGCACAGGGAGATCAGCTTGGTGCTTTGTGACCACCTAGACGGGTCCGATAGGGAGGGTGGGAGGCAGATGCAAGAGTGAGGAGATATGGGGATATATGTATACGTACAGCTGATTCACTTTGTCATACAGCAGCAACTAACACAACATTGTAAATCAATTATACTCCAATAAAGATGTTAAAAATAAAATAAAGTAAAACAGGATCCAAGCAGGATGCGAGTTCACTGACAAATGAAAGCTAACCCAGTTTAAGTAGGAAAGACGAAATTAGAATTTAGGTTAATACCAAGAGCTGAGCTTCCCACGGTTAGTCTCTGAACTGTTTTCACCCTTCCTTAATTTCCCTCCTCTGACTACCAAAACAGTATGACTTAACTCGGCCAAAACAGAACAGTAAGTTAAATACAGTTCATATTAGTCCAATACAAGAGCTTTGCTCTTGCTCTTACTACTCTAACAAATTAATAATTTTATGTATATGCTTTGAAAAAGACTATTACAGAGTGACAGACCTATAAAACTATAGCTTTTGTTGTAGTCTTCCTCATAAAAATGCAGTCTCAGGCAAATGTGCAATGTGTAACTGATACTTGGAAGTTAAAGGAAAACAAAATGGGGCATAAAAATCAATCCACAGAGAAATTATAAAGTATTTATTCCCCCCCGAAACAGTTTTCAAAAAGAAAAATCCTATGAAAGGGTACACTGTCTTCCAAACTATTAAACATACCAAGTTACTGTTTCCCTCTGCCAGTAGATGGTGCTAATCTCCAAATGTGAGCACTATGAGCTACTGTACGAAAGATGACCTTGCCAATAAGTACATTCACATACTCCCTTACTTTAGCTTGCTAGAGTTTAAAGTACATTACAAACATCATGCTAATTTCCCAAATTAAAATCAAATGAAGCAAAGATTACACATTTGTTCTCAACATTAAAACCTTGAAAAAGAAAACAGTAAATATACTATGCCTTTAAGCAAGCATCATTTTTTATATTTAAGGGTCTGTGGGCACAAAGACAATGCCAGTATTTCCCAAGTCCAAAACAATACACTGTATAAGTGCAGACTAAAGGACTAGGTAGCCTAGGTTTGAATGCTGGCTCCAGCTACTAGATATCTGTGATTCCTTGGGCAAGTTATTTAACCCTTCTTGCCTCAGAGTCCTCATTTATTAAATGAAAATAATAGAGAGCCTACCTCACCAGTTTCTTGTGAGGTTAAATGAGATAATAAATGTAAAGCACTTAGAAAAGTGTCTGTACTACATCAGTGGCTGCTCTTGCTGTTTTGTAATGCCCAACAACTAGAATCAATAAAAATGCTCATCAGAAGAATAAATAAAATACAGTTATTAATATTAATAGATTATACAACAGTGAGAAGGAATGTACTATAGCTACTAGCAAAACACAGATGAATCTTAGTAACATAATGTTGAATGAAAAAAAGTCCTAGAGAACTATACAGAGCATAATACCCCACTTTAAAATAGGGCCAAAAACAAATAAAACTAAAAAAATCTATTGTTTATATATTGATATATAAAATATACACCTTTTTAAAAAATACAAACACAAAGATAAACACAGGGTAGAAGTTAACTGTGGAAAAAGTGCAGAGAGATGGAATTTGGGAGAGAAATATAAGTATATATATAAGTTATTGGTAAAGTCCAGTTCTTAGATTAAGTGCAATACAGTGGAGATGTAAATTATTATAACCATTTTGGGAAATGATTTCTCATTATCTAGTAGAGCTTACAAATCACTTTCCCTGGGGCTTCCTTGGTTGCACAGTGGTTGAGAGTCCGCCTGCTGATGCAGGGGACACGGGTTCGTGCCCCGGTCCGGGAAGATCCCATGTGCTGCGGAGCGGCTGGGCCCGTGAGCCATGGCCGCTGAACCTGCGCGTCCGGAGCCTGTGCTCCGCAACGGGAGAGGCCACAGCAGTGAGAGGCCCGCGTACCGCAAAAAAAAATAATAATAAAATAAAATAAATCACTTTCCCTATAACTCAGTAAATCTACTCTTAGGCTATATCAAGAGAAAATCTTACCCATGTACATCATGTTCTTAGCAATACTGTAACAGAAAAAATACTAGAAACAACTCTATGTCAACAGAGAAATGGATGAATATACGACGACAATTCATTCTGATAAGCTATACAGAAGTGAAAAGTAATAAATTACAAGCATACACAATAGACTGAATCTCAGGAACAGAGGCTGAACAAAAAAAGCAAGTCACTGAAAAATACATACCTATGATTCCATTTACAAAATTTTCAAAAACTATATTATTCAGAAAAATATATGTCAGAACTGCATAGAAAACTAAAGGAATGAAAGGTACAAAATTAAGGGCAATTGTTACCTATGAGTAAGGAAGAGAGAAGATGGGATCGGGCTGAGGGTGGAGGGTCACATGGGGACATCAAAACTAACTGCAACTGTTCTGGGAAGATGGTGGCAGCAGTAGTTGCCTAGATTTTGATCTCTTCAAATCCCCTCATAAAAACAGGGCAACTAGATAGCAAAGCCAAAATCCCATCCATAGCACTTACAACAAAACTATGTGACAAGGTATCCCTTTAAATCCCAAAATGCAAATGGGTAAAGGCAAATCACCAGCATACATAGAACTAAACTGCTTGGCAGGAAGAAGAAAGCAGCAAGGTGGCAACTAATGGACCTAAGAACAAAACAGCTTCAAAAGAGCTAATGGGAATTCACTAGAAGGCACAGCAGGCCAATCTGGGAAACAACAGCTGAAACTGGAAGGATTCTTACATTTCCAATACCAGGTGAGACAAAGGGTCCATGATAACGTCTGAAGGGGTTGGACCAATGTAGTCCCTGTGAACTTTGAAAACTGATCCACCCAGGCTCCCTTCTAGAACAAGTCCAATAATAAGAAGAAACTGCTGATGTAGAATCAAAACCAAGCAGGAGAGAACAAAAGAAGGGGAAGGTCCAGACCAAACTGGGGAAGGGGGAAAGACCCAGGAAATCTCAGAAAGCAGGTCATCATCTTTTAATAAAATATTTTTGTAAGTGGCAATTCTTTTCTTAATCTAAATGATGGATATACAAGTTTTTATTATATCATAATTCTTTATACTCTGCATATTTTTATAAATGTTCCTTTGTACCTACTCAATATTAATTAAAACTTTTAAAAAACACATATTGTTCATAATGAAAACTCTTCTTGGTTAAGATCATGCTAAGTTGAAATCCAGACCCTGTCATTTACCAACTCTTCAGGCCTCAATTTCCTCTTATGTAAAATGGACATAATAAAAGATCTCAAGTTAACAAATAATTAAATACTATACTATTAATTCACTACATAAAAATGCATTTCTTATTTTCCATTTCTAACATATCTTTTTGTTTCAGCCAAGGAAGTATATATTTACAGACAAGCACTTTTATTTCATTTAGTGTATCACTAACCAAGATCTGTAATTTCTTGCTACTAATTATAGAACTCCCATATAACAGAACACAAGCTGTCCGTTCCTTTAGCAATGTACTTACTGAACTTAGAACAATACTTGGCACACAGTTAACAAAACAAAGTCCCTTCTCTGATAGGCTGTTATTCTAGTGGAGTGAGACAAACCAACATGAGAAGAAATAAACAGACAACACATCATACAGTAATAAATCTAGGGGGAAAAAAAGAAGTATGATGTGATAGTCATGGGAGAGGAGGTGTTTTTTTCAGAGAAGATCTCTCCAAGAAAAGAAAATATGAGCCTTCTGGGAAAAGAACATCACAGAGAAAAGAGAGCAAGCACAAAGGCGCTGAGGCAGAAGAACATCTTTGTGTTCAAGAAATGGCAAAGCCAACGTGGCTAGCGCAGACTGAGCAGGCGTACAGGAGAAAGACATTACAACAAAGAGAGTGGAAGGGGAAGATTTTATAAGGTCTTATAGGCTATGTTAAGAATTTTGAATTTTCCTCATAGTAAGATAAGAAACTATTGAGCATAGGAGTAATATGTTCTAACATTTTAAAATAACCACTTTATCTACTATGTGAAGAAAAGACTCAGGGGGATAATGAAAGAAGCAGCTAGAACACTTAAGAAGCTACTGCAACTGTCCAAGCAATAGTGGTAGTTAGTATACAGGAGCAGAAGTGGAAGTGATGAAAAGTGTCAGATTCCGGGTATCCTACTTTTCATATAGTTTAAGCATCTACACACATAAAAAGAATTCTCCAAAATGTTAATATCCTTTTAAAATATTGCTATAGAAATAAAAGTCCTTGAGAAAGTGTTTTAAAACACATAGCAACTGGAAGAATATACTTTAAGAGATGGTTAAACAAATCAATGAGAGACAGTGGCTGTTAAGTGGCAAGGCTCTAAAGTCAAACTTCCTGGTTTTGGATCCTAGCTCAATCACTTACTAAATATGAAAATTTCAGCAAAGTTCCTCTATGCCTCAGATTTCTCATTTTTCAAATGGAAATAATAATAGCTACTTCATTGGACTCTGGTGATTAAACATGACAATGAATATAAAGAATTTAGCTGACATATGGTAATAACTCAATAAATATTAGCTATCAAATTTATTGTTCTACTCTTAATAGTTTCTACTGCCACTAGTTCCCACTATGTGTCCCATTGCTACTACTATTTATAATATTCCTTTTTATGACTGGTTACATATTCATTTAAAATCATCACAATAAAAATTAACTTCAAGTGCTCCTAATGTTACGTATTTCATTGCTATGGTTTCTAATCAAAAGCACGGTTTTTGCTTTAGGTATAACAAAGCTCTCTGATTTGTATTACACTTTTTTTTTTAACTTGATGTATCATTCCTGTTAAAGATAACTGAAGCTGAATTTGCAAGAATCCAAAGCAATTCCTACTAACATTTTTTTCTTCACTTCAAAACTAAATTCAAAATAAAATTAATGTTAAATTTCATAAGGCTCTGAAAAATCAAAGAGTATGACAATTACCAAAAACAATTACCATAAATATCATAATCACTTGGACTTTTTGTGTAGTTGGTCACATTCTTGATTATCACGTTGTATAACTGTGTGTATAGGTTAGGTTCACAAGATCAACTGTTGGGGGTCAAATATTTGATGCCCTTTCATATTTGAAATGCTTCCACTAAAGATACATAAGACAACAATACCTACCTCTGGGAGAGGATAAGGGAGAAGGGTGAGAAAGAGACATACTTTGCACTTAAAACCTTTGGCATTATTTGGGTTCCTTCCTTTGCACATGCATTAACTTATAAGAATATAAAATATTTTTTAAAGAAAAAAATTCCATTTACTAACAATTTACAGATTTTTTTAAATGTCTCATAGTTCATTCACCACAATGGCAGCTTACCAGATTGAAGATGCCAGTAATATATTAGTGTTGTTTGCAAGAAACCTCAATGGAGGCTCCCCAAGGAGTACACAAGATAAAATTCCTCCACCAAAGCAGTGGAGCATAGCAGTAAACCAGCTTGACAGAGGATTCCTCCATGCCATCACCGCTGCTCCTGAAATGATAAAGTAAATACGTCATCTGAGATACTGTATATTAAACAAGTCCTGGGTACCAGTGGCACTAAACACACTTCTTAATTTCATAATTTTCTAGAACATACTCATAAGTGTGACAATCATGATCATCATAAAACATATCTTTTGTTCTTTAAATCAACACTGGAAATATTTTGTCAAGACATGGGTGACTTGGGCAACTTTAAAATACTCTGTTCAGGATCTTATGGCCAGTTTCCTAGTAGTACATTATTAAAGACAATCTCCCCAACCACTGTCTCCTTTCATTCCCAACCCTACTGTACGTATGCCGGTTAATATGTCAAAGTGATACATTAAGAAAAATTTATAATCTTAAGTATGTAAGAAAATAAAGCCTGAAATAAATAAACTAAAATTTCAATATGACAGGCTTGAAATAGAATAACAAAATAAACCCAGAGGTGAAAGGCTGATGAGGAACAGGTATTTACATCACCTCAAATGTCTCCTAACAAATTATTTATTAATTACAGAGGGAAGTAATAACTTTACAGTGGACAAACCTTGCAGACATCACTGTAAACTAACAATATCAGGTGATTCCTGATATTATGCACTAAGACCACATCATCACTTCCATAGTATTTCTACCAAAAATGTATAACCTGAACTAATTTAATTATACACACTCAAATTGAACATTATTCTGAAAAAAAACAACAACAGGGCTTCCCTGGTGGCGCAGTCGTTGAGAGTCCACCTGCCGATGCCGGGGACATGGGTTCGTGCCCCGGTCCAGGAAGATCCCACATGCCGCGGAGCAGCTGGGCCCGTGAGCCATGGCCGCTGAGCCTGTGCGTCCGGAGCCTGTGCTCCGCAATGGGAGAGGGCACAACAGTGAGTGGCCCGCGTACAGCATAAAACAACAACAACAACAACAAACACCTAGCCTATATTTTAACAATGTCAAGGTCAAGGAACACACACAAAAAAGGCTGATGGAATGTTCCAGATTAAATGACATTAAAGCGACAACTAAATGCAACGCATTTCCTAGATCATATCCCCAAGTGAGAAAGAACATCTATGACAGACCTTTTTGGACAACTGATGAAATCTAAATATGGATTGTGGCTTTGATTACAGTATTGTATCACTGTTAAACTTCCTGATTTTGACAACTATAATGTGGTTCTTAAAATTAACACTTAAGTAATCAGAAGTAACTGGGCAAAATGTCTCCAATTCACACTCAAGTGGTTCTGAAAAAATACTATGCATAGACAAAAACATCCAGAGAAATGGTAAAGTACAAACTTCTAGTTATAAGATGAGTAAGTTCTTGGGATCTGATGTACAGCATAATGACTGCAGTTAATAATACTGTATAGGGTTTCCCTGGTGGCGCAGTGGTTGAGAGTCCGCCTGCCGATGCAGGGGACACGGGTTCGTGCCCCGGTCCGGGAGGATCCCACATGCCACAGAGCGGCTGGGCCCGTGAGCCATGGCCGCTGAGCCTGCGCGTCCGGAGCCTGTGCTCCGCAACGGGAGAGGCCACAACAGTGAGAGGCCCGTGTACCACAAAAAAAACCCCAAAACAAACAAATAATAATAATGTATAATAATATCTTATATACTTAAAATTTGCTGAGAGTAGATTTTTAAGTGTTGTCACCACACATACACACACACACACACGTGCACACACACACAAAAGGTAACTGTGAGGTGATGAATGTGCTAATTAACTTGATTGTGGTAATCACAATGTATTTGTATATCAAATCATCACATTGCACACTTTAAATATATATAATTTTGTCAACTATATGTCAATAAAGCTGGGAAAAAAATAAAATAAATGGGGCAAAATGTCAGTAGTTGGTGATTCTGGGTAAAGTATATAAAAGTTCCTTGACCTAGTCTGGCAACTCTTCTGTAAGTGAAATTATTAAAGGAAAAAGTACAAAAAAAAAATTTTTTTAACCCAGCCAGAGAAATAGAAGCAAACTGTAAAAATGAAAGTAGAAACTAATTAGATGCTAAAACAGGCAGATAGAGATAGGCAATCAATAAAGCCAACCCAAAGCTTTTCTTGGAAAAGACCAATAAAACAGAACATTGTTCAGCAAGTCTGAAAAATGGAGGGGAGAGGGGAAGGAATGAAAATAATACATAGTATTAGAAGCAAAAAAAAAAAAGGAAATAATTTTAGAGAGTTTTTTATTATAAGAAAACATGCATTTAATCTAATAAATGTGAAGATATAGTTGAAATGGACAATTTTCCTAAAAACCGATATATTAGCAAAATTCCCTTATGAACAGGTAGAAACTTGAACATACAAATAACCACGGAAAAAAGTTAGAGGGTAATCCAAGATCTATCTATCCTAAGAAAGGTGCTAGACCCAGATAAATTTATGCAAAACATTTACCAAATAATTTTTGATTACTCATTTTTATGTTATATAACCATTACAGAGTTTAGAAAAACTTTAATCAGTCTATAAACAACATAACTGCAGCATAAAAGATTATAGAGAAAAGAAAGAAGAGAGAAGGAGAGGGGAAGGAGGAAGGGAAAGAGTCAGGGAGGAAGGGAGGAGGGAAAGGAGGGAGGGAAGAAAAAAGAGAGGAAGAAGATACATTATAATTCTAACTTACGAGCATAGTGCACAAATACATCAATAATAAACTGAAACCTAGTTTTTCAAAACAATAATATATCATAACCAAGTAGATTTTACCCAAAGAATTTAAGGAAGTTTCAATAGTTAGAAATTCATTAAAATCATTCATTATAGGGCTTCCCTGGTGGCACAGTGGTTAAGGGTCCGCCTGCCAGTGCAGGGGACACGGGTTCAAGCCCTGGTCCGGGAAGATCCCACATGCCGCGGAGCAACTAAGCCCGTGCGCCACAACTACTGAGCCTGCGCTCTAGAGCCCGTGAACAACTACTGAGCCCACGCACCTAGAGCCTGCGCTCCACAAGAGAAGCCACCACAATGAGAAGCCTGCGCACCACAACGAAGAGTGGTCCCTGCTCACGGCAACTGGAGAAAGCCCATGCAGCAATGAGGACCCAACACAGCCAAAAATAAATAAATTAAATAAATACGTTTTTTTAAAAAAGACATTCTTTCCAAATAAAGTCACGTTAAAAAAAGTGCCTACCTCGGAATACAAGTTTGTTACCTTTAAAAAATAAATTATGCACTATACTAACAAATTATTATGATCACTCCTTTAGACAGAAAGTAAAAGGTCATTTGATAAAAATTCAACATTCCCCTTTAAAAAATCTAGCAATCTAAGAGCAGAAAAAAGCCATAAAGGAAAAGATTTACAAGTTTGACATCATCAAAATTTAAAACTTCTACATAACAAAAGACTGGGATAAAATTTTTTTAACCAATAAGGCAAATTCCAACAAATCAATAGAAAAAGACAACAAACACAACAGAAAAATGGGCAAGTCACAAAGCAGAAACTATAAATGACTAATAAATATACCAAATAACTAAACAAAGGAAAGTCCTCAACTCATCAGTAATCAAGGAAAAAGAAATTTTAAAAATATGTTATTTCATACAACTTCAATTGGCAAAAAAATTTACAGCTTAATATTAACAAATTATCAAAGGTGTGAAGAAATTCACATACTCTTGTGAGAATAAAAACAAGTAAAGCCATTTTGAAAAACAATTTGGCAGTTATCAATTAAAATTTTAAATTTAAAATTGACTCAAGTGCCCAAGGAGTGTCATACAAGAATATTAAAGCAGTGTTGTTCATAATGCTGTGAAAAAAATGAAAACAATCTAAATGACCATCATCAGAGGAAGAGTAAAACCATGATCATTTGCACTATGGAATACTATACAAGAGCAATTCAAGAGTGTGGTAGATCAACGTCAACATGGGAAGATCCCCAAGACACGCTGTTGAGTAAAAACAAGAAACCAAACACAATCATGTTGAAAAAAATTACAGCATGTAATTATTTATGGGCAAAAATGCAAACACTATTCATTTCTATAGGTATATACATTTACATGGAATGCACAGAAAAGGGTCTGCAATACACCAAAATGTTAACTGCTATTATCTCCTGAGAGAAGCTTAGGAGTAGGGAAGATGGTCAAAGGGGCTTTAAATTTATTTAATTATATTGATTATATTATTTAATTATATCTGAATTCTTTAAAATAAAGTGTTTGTTAATTGTATAATTAAATTAAAATTTAGCAAATTATGTCATAACCAATCTGAGGAATATAATGCATCGATTCAAAACAATGTAGCAGCTTTACATGCACTGACGTGACAAGAAGAAAACCATATTTATATGAATATGTACGGTAAGAAATCATTTACAGGGGGAAACAGAAAACTATACATTTCTATAGGTATGTACATATGCAGCTAATGCATAAAAGAAGGTCTGCAAAAATACCCAACCAAACTGTTAACTGTTATTACCTCTTAGGGAGAGGCCCTTTTATGCAAAAACAAACAACAAAACAAACTATACAAATGTATGTGTGAATTCAGTAGGGTAATATCATCATACTTGTACTAACATGGGAATTCATCTCTATGTGCTCATGGGAAAAAAAAAAAGAGGGAGATAAAAATTTAAATACTGCACAACCCACCATTCCACACAATAAAATGTGCCCAGGAGTGAACATGAGTTGGAAGACGTAAATTTTCGATGGTGTGTATATATCGTCAAATGAAGTGATGCCAAGGTTTAATGATATGCATCTGGTGATAACTCAAGAAATGGTGACTTGTATCAATATGGAAGAAAAACTAGTTTTGAAAAACTTACTAAAAAACAGGATGTCTATCTCCAGTGCAGCAATTTCCCCTAAACTTAAGAATTATTCAAGAGTTATTTTGATGATACATGGCCATGCTGTCTTTATAGAGCCAAACCCCTATGTAAGATGTGACACCACTATGTCTCTCTACACATATATATTGCTATCCATCAAAATATGTATACAGGCACTGTTCAGTATTGCCCTGTACGATGATGACTGTTTAGAACATTGGCTAGTCAGCATAATATATGAATATGATCTTTTCTTTTAGTCAGTGGACACTAGCTGCCTTACTGAGCTATTCTCACATTGAGAGGCAATACAGAGTGCTTAAGAATCCAGACTCTGGAGCTTAATTGCCGAGGTATAAATCCTGGCTCCAGCACTTACTCTCTGTGTGAAGTGAACAAGGTAACTGCTTTCCCACATCTTAAAAAAAACAAAACAGTAAGCAACAACTATTAGCTATCACTATTATTATAGAAGTAAATAGAAAAGAAAAGAAAATTACCCTTTCCTCTCTACTTCTACCCTTCAGTCACACTCATTTTCTGTAGGGTGGCAACTTCCAGACTTCTTTTTCTGTGCTTATTTACACATGCACACCCTTTTTCCCCCTCAAGAACTTCTTCTCCCCCAACCTTGTCCTCGTGTGTGTTTGTCTGTGTGGGTGTGGGTGTGTCCCTCTCTCTCTCTCAGGCCATACCCTGGTTAGCTCTGCACACACATTCTGGAAATGGGAGCTCTAAGTGAATGAGAGTTACAATGGGCCCATCATTACACAGTTACTATGAAGACACATTCCAAAGTAACTGATTACTTCTGGTAAATATACAATTAGGGAATATGTCTGTATCCTCTGTATCCCTTAGCGTTGTTCTAATGGAAGATTTAGCATTACTATCATCCATCTGACACAACAATTAGGCTTAGGCAAATTCAAATATACCAAAAAAGTTTTCCTTTGACCACTAAAACAATCCAAATCAAATTTACTAAATTTGATGCTTTCACACAAAGTATTCACTCATGTAATATGCATTTCCGATTAAGTCTGTCAAAATAACTTTCCTTTTCCCTCAACTTTCACGGTATTTTATCCTTTCCTCTTAAAATATATCATGTTCTAGTTTTTGTTCACAAGTGTTAGCTCCACTATAAGACTGATACCCCTTGAGACTCTAAGAAACTTTAGTATAAAGTAGATGCTCAACAAATGTTTATTGTACAACAGAAAAATATATGTGCAATATTTCAAGAGTGTAAGTATGATAATTTTACTACCATTAATTTCCCTTAGTTTTATCACAAGTCACAGAGAGAACTGTGATTACGTACCAGTTTTGTGACTCTGTGTAGGACCTCTAACCTCTTTTGGCTTAAACTTCAAGTTTCATAAAATGAGAATAATACATAACTTATAAGAACTTAAAATAAGAGAATATACATAAAAATACATATTTACTACCTAGTACATGTCAGACACTCTGTTGATTTGTGTGCTGAATGGATTGATCACTGACAAGAGAGAAAAGAGGCAAGGAGAATGCAATCCTTGGGCTGCTTCTGACTCAATTATCTGAGCCCAAGATATAATACTTTTGAGTTCTTACTGCAAAGCTGGGATGAGAATGACACATTATGGCACTGAAAAGGTACTCATAACCCCAACAGTCTTAAATCAATGAAACTAAGATTTTATTAGACCAAAAAAGGAAAAGAACACAGTTAAAGGGAGGGTCTCTCTCATACCAGTCTTTTTTGCCTGATTTTCAAAATTATGTCAGCCAGAAATATTTCTCTAACTCAAACAGACCTTTCTTTAAAGCTTTCTTCAGTACACACACTACCATAACACGTTTTTCAGCATGACGCAATCTTATGACAAAGTTCTTTGGGTATGATGTTCCTTTGTATATATCGTACTGGCACCAGTCAGTTTAATGTGAAGTTAAATTATGAAAACACAGGACTCCCCTGGCAGTCCAGGGGTTAAGAGTCTGTGCTTCTACCGCAGGGGGTGCGGGTTTAATCCCTGGTCAGGGAACTAAGATCCGGCATGCCATGAGACAGGGCCAAATAAATAAAAGTATGATGCTTTCAAAATTTATATTAAAAAAAATACATAAAGTTAACCAGAAACAGCTGTATATCTTTAGGGCATATAAATAATTTTCAGTAGAAAAAAATAGTTAATATGATATCTTTAATTTCTTCTCAGTTTTAAACAAACGTGAGAGGCCCGCGTACAAAAAAAAAAGTATATCTGAAGTACATATAATCACCTGGGGACTTTAACATCAAAATATTTTCATTATGAAATGAAAGCTGAGAAATAAAGTCACATTCTACTCCCTTAAATTCATTTAAAATCACATCCACAAAATAATCCCATTCTCTGGCCAAATGAAGTATTATTAGACTATGTTTTTGTTTTTGTTTTTTGTGGTACGCGGGCCTCTCACCGCTGTGGCCTCTCCCGCTGCGGAGCAACAGGCTCCGGAGGTGCAGGCTCAGCGTCCATTGCTCATGGGACCAGCCGCTCCACGGCATGTGGGATCCTCCCAGACCGGGGCACGAACCCACGTCCCCTGCAGCAGCAGGCGGGCTCTCAACCACTGCGCCACCAGGGAAGCCCTATTAGACTATGTTTAACATACTTTTACTGACTTAGTTAAAACAAAGACTAGAAAGATATTCTTTTATGTACTGCACACATGACTTCTTTATTTTGATATACTCAGTCTACTTTAGTTCCGCAGTGTGTCTCCGTTTTTAAGAAATAGTTACACTGTAGCTACTTCCAAACAGTTAGCATTCAGCTTGCTGGTGGTTAATATGACTTCCGGAAAGAAGCAGGGGAATGCTCTAGCCTTCTTAAAGCCTCATCTCCAGAGGTTAAGTATTTTTAAATTGCGTATTAGTAAACTTTTGCCCTAGTCTTTCCCATTTATAGATTTATCTCTTTAAAAAGAAAAATTAACAACATAATCTAGCTCATATGCCTCAAGTATGCTTTTTCATCAAAATATTTTAAAATAATCATGTAGGCAACAATGGCTTAGGGATTACCTGTGACACAATTCAAGGAGTTTTATATCAAGTATGAATCATAGTGGGCCAAGTAAATCCACGGCTGTGGTTATTTCCCCAGTTCCTTAATGTATAACTAGACTAGACATACTTAGCAACTGGCACACTCTGCATATTGATTCTCTGATCCTTGGAATAAGAATCATTATGACAGGAATGATCAGGTAGAAGCCCCTAGAGTTTCTTCTCCTCACCAAGATATTTTTACAAAGCAGTATTACAGAGATGAGTACCATAACCAAAAACATGAAAGATGAAATATGATGATAGCTATCACATTCCACTTAACTTGCTTGCTTGGGCTATATGTAAAGCAGATGGATCTTGAAAAGTAATTGTGAACTATCTTAAATGTAGACTGGTAATGACTCCAACTGCAGCTGGTATTCAAAATACAGTATTTTTACTAGAACACATCAGCATTAACCTCTGTAACCTAGTAAAGAAATGCTTTTTTCTCCATATTAATTTGCAAAGAATCCCAGAAACACTTTGCTTTTACCTGACAGGTATAACAGTACACTATCACAGTCTTGCCTCAGATGTATTTCAACTCTCCTGCTCTCTAAACAAGTCCACAGAAAGTATGATCATATTGACAGTCCACAAAACATCACACTGGCCTGCCACACTGAAGGCATTATACTGACTAGATCTATGGACAGGAAATAGCCAGCACTTTAGATATCTTAATATTACATATGGAAACCAGAAAGCATGTAGTTAAACCCCACTCCTAGGTTTCTGTACCAGAGTCCAGTCAGGAAACAGAAAATACAAAGTTTTATTAACAGAAAGGATTTAATATAAATAAGTAAGTAGGTATAAAATTGTTAACTAGATTATTGAAAAAGTAAAAAGTAAATACTATGGTGTCACAGAAGTATCAACTATAGAAAACTGTTACCACTCCTGGGGGAACAAAAGATAGGCTGAAATTACTAAAACTTAGAAGCTTGGAGGAAGAGCTCTTTAGACTCAAAACTGAAGACTCCTGGAGAGGGGACACTGCTCAGCTGGTGCTCTGGTCCACCTCACTCACGGAGTTTTAAGTTCTGAGTTTTAAATACTGAGTTTTAAGTTATCCCAAGCTACCTAGTTAGTGGTAGAGTTTGAACTAAACACTGGTCTTCCGACTTCTGACTTTACGAATGCTTTCTACTACAGCATACTCCCTGATCAATGGTTTGTCAGGTCACTCAAATATTCTAACTTTCCTTTAGCTTAAAAAATATTAAAGAGAGGACCTTCATGATGGCGAAGGAGTAAGACATGGAGATCACATTCCTCCCAACAAATACATTAAAAATACATGTACATGTGGAACAACTCCTACAGAACACCTACTGAACGCTGGCAGAAGACCTCAGACTTCCCAAAAGGCAAGAAACTCCCCACTTGCCTGGGTAGGGGAAACGAAAAAAGAAAAAACAGAGACAAAAGAATAGAGATAGGACCTGCAACTTGGGGAGGGAGCTGTAAAGGAGGAAACGTTTCCACACACTAGGAAGCCCCTTCACTGGCGGAGATGAGGAGTGGGTGGGAGAAGGAAGCCTCAGAGCCATGGAGGAGAGCGCAGCAACAGGGGTGCGGAGGGCAAAGCGGACAGACTCCCACACAGAGGTCAGTGCTGACCAGCACTCAACAGCGTGAGAGGCTTGTCTGCTCACCCACCAGGGTGTATGGGGGCTGGGAGCTGAGGATCGGGCTTCGGAGGTGAGATCCCAGGGAGACAACTGGGGTTGGCTGAGTGAACACAGCCTGAAGGGGGCTAATGCTCCACAGCTAACCAGGAGGGAGTCCGGGAAAAAGTCTGGAACTGCCTAAGAGGCAAGAGACCATTGTTTCGGGGTGTGCGAGGAGAGGAGATTCAGAACACCACCTAAACAAGCTTCAGAAACAGGCACAAGTCGCAGCTATCAGCGCGGATCCCAGAGACAGGCATGAAATGCTAAGCCTGCTTCTGCAGCCACCAAGAAGCCTTTGTGCAAGCACAGGTCACTATCCACACCTCCCCTCTGGGAAGCCTGTGCAGCCCGCCACTGCCAGGTTCCAGTGATCCAGAGGCAACTTCCCCGGGAGAACGCATGGCGCCTCAGGCTGTTACAACGTCATGCCAGCCTCTGCTGCCGCAGGCTCACCCCGCATTCTGTACCCCTCCCGACCAGGCCTGAGTGAGCCAGAGCCCCCTAATCAGCTGCTCCTTTAACCCCGTCCTGTCTGGGCGAAGAACAGACGCCAGAGGGCGACCTACACACAGAGGCAGGGCCAAATCCAAAGCTGAACCCCAGGAGCTGTGGGAACAAAGAAGAGAAAGAGAAATTTCTCCCAGCAGCCTGAGGAGCAGCAGATTAAATCTCCACAATCAACTAGATGTACCCTGCATTGTGGAATACATGAATAGACAACGAATCATCCCAACATTGAGGCAGTGGGCTTTGGGATCAACTGTAGACTTGGGGTTTGCTGAATGCAACACCCTGGTTACTGATTTCTATGTTTATCATAGTATAGTCTTTAGTGATTCTTATCATTGGTGGATTTGTTTACTGGTTTGCTTGCTTTCTTTTATTTTATTATTTATTCTTATTTTTTATTTTAATAACTACATTTATTTTATTTATTTATTTATCTTTCTTTTTTTTTCTCCCTTCTCTTCTGAGCCGGGTAGCAGACAGGGTCTTGGTGCTCCAGCCAGGTGTCAGGCCTGAGCCTCTGAGGTGGGAGAGTTCAGGACATTAGACCACCAAGACCTCCTGGCCCCATGTAATATCAATCAGCGAGAGCTCTCCAAGAGATCTCCATCTCAACACTAAGACTCTGCTCCTCTCAACGACCAGCAAGCTCCAGTGCTGGACACCCCATGCCAAACAACTAACAAGAACACAGCCCCACTCATTAGCAGAGAGGCTGCCTAAACTCATAAGTTCACAGACACCCCAAAACACAACACTGGACACGGTCCTGCCCACCAGAAAGACAAGATCCAGCCTCATCCACCAGAACACAGGCACCAGTGCCCTCCACCAGGAAACCTACACAACCCACTGAACCAACCTTACCCACTGGGGGCAGACACCAAAAACAACGGGAACTACAAACCTGCGGCCTGCAAAAGGGAGACTCCAAACACAGTAAGTTAAGCAAACTGAGAAGACAGAGAAATACTCAGCAGGTGAAGGAGCAAAGTAAAAACCAACCAGACCAAACAAATGAAGACGACATAGGCAGTCTACCTGAAAAAGAATTCAAAGTAATGATAGTAAATATGATCCAAAATCTTGGAAATAGAATGGAGAAAATACAAGATACGTTTGACAAAGAACTAGAAGAACTAAAGAGCAAACACACAATGATGAACAACACAATAAATGAAATTTAAACTGCTCTAGAAGGAATCAATAGCAGAATAACTGAGGCAGAAGAACGGATAAGTGACCTGGAAGATAAAATAGTGGAAAAAACTACCAGAGAGCAGAAAAAAGAATGAAAATAATTGAGGACAGTCTCAGAGACCTCTAGGACATTAAACGCACCAACATTTTAATTATAGGGCTCCCAGAAGAAGGAGAGAAAAAGAGTCTGAGAAAATATTTGAAGAGATTACAGTTGAAAACTTCCCTAATATAGGAAAGGAAATAGTCAATCAAGTCCAGGAAGCATAGAGTCCCCTAGAGGACAAATCCAAGGAGAAACACGCCAAGACACATATTAATCAAACTATCAAAAATTACATACAAAGAACAAATATTAAAAGTAGCAAGGGAAAAGCAACAAATAACATACAAGGGAATCCCCACAAGGTTAACAGCTGATCTTTCAGCAGAAACTCTGCAAGCCAGAAGGGAGTGGCAAGACATATTTAAAGTGATGAAAGGGAAAAACCTAAAACCAAGATTACTCTACCCAGCAAGGATCTCATTCAGATTCGACGGAGAAATTAAAACCTTACAGACAAGCAAAAGCTAAGAGAATTCAGCATCACCAAACCAGCTTTACAACAAATGCTTAAGTAAGTTCTCTAGGCAGGAAACACAAGGGAAGGAAAAGACCTAAAATAACAAACCTGAAACAATTAAGAAAACAGTAATAGGAACATACATATCGATAATTACCTTAAATGTAAACGGATTAAACACTCCAACCAAAAGACACAGACTGGCTGAATGGATACAAAAACAAGACCTATATATATGATGTTTACAAGAGACTCACTTCAGACCTAGGGACACACACAGACTGAAAGTGAGAGGATGAAGAAATTTATTCAATACAAATGGAAATCAAAAGAAAGCTGGAGTAGCAATACTCATTTCAGATCAAATAGACTTTAAAATAAAGACTACTACAACAAACAAAGAAAGACACTACATAATGACCAAGGGATCAATCCAAGAAGAACATGTAACAATTGTAAATGCTTATGCACCCAACATAGGAGCACCTCAATACATAAGGCAAATATTAACAACCATAAAAGGGGAGATCAACAGTAACAAAATAATAGCAGGGGACTTTAACACCCCACTTTCACCAATGGACAGATCATCCAAAATGAAAATAAATAAGGAAATGCAAGCTTTAAATGACACATTAAACGATATGGACTTAATAGATATTTATAGGACATTCCATCCAAAAACAACAAAATACACTTTCTTCTCAAGTGGTCATGGAACATTCTGCAGAATAGATCATATCTTGGGTCACAAATCAAGCCTTGGTAAATTTAAGAAAATTGAAATCGTATCAAGTATATTTTGCGACCGCAATGCTATGAGACTAGATACCAATTACAGGAAAAAAGCTGTAAAGAATACAAACACATGGAGGCTAAACAACACACTACTTAATAACCAAGAGACCAATGAAGAAACCAAAGAGGAAATCAAAAAATACCTAGAAACAAATGACAATGAAAATACAATGACCCAAGGCCTATGGGATGCAGCAAAAGCAGTTCTAAAAGGAAAGATTATAGCAAAACAATCTTACCTCAAGAAACAAGAAATATCTCAAATGAACAATCAAACCTTACACCTAAAGCAATCAGAGAAAGAAGAAGAACAACAAAAAAAATATTAGCAGAAGGAAAGAAATCATAAAAACCAGATCAGATATAAATGAAAAAGAAATGAAGGAGACAATAGCAAAGACCAATAAGACTAAAAGCTGGTTTTTTGAGAAGATAAGCAAAACTGATAAACCATTAGCCAGACTCATCAAGAAAAAAAGGGAAAAGGCTCAAATCAACAGAATTACAAATGAAAAAGGAGAAGTACCAACTGACACTGTAGAAATACAAACGACCATGAGAGATTACTACAAGCAACTCTATGCCAATAAAATGGACAACCTGGAAGAAATGGACAAACTCTAAGAAAAGCACAACCTTCTGAGACTGAATCAGGAAGAAACAGAAAATACAAACAGACCAATCACAAGTACTGAAATTGAAACTGTGATTAAAAATCTTCCAACAAACAAAAGCACAGGACTAGATGGCTTCACAGATGAATTCTATCAACATTTAGAGAAGAGCTAACACCTACCCTTCTCAAACTCTTCCAAAATATAGCAGATGGAGGAACACTCCCAAATGCATTCTACAAGGCCACCATTATCTGATACCAAAGCCAGACAAAGATGTCACAAAGAAAAAACTACAGGCCAATATCACTGATTAACATAGATGCAAAAATCCTCAACAAAATACTAGCAAACAGAATTCAACAGTACATTAAAAGGATCATACACCATGATCTAGTGGGGTTTATCCCAGGAATGCACGGATTCTTCAATATAGGCAAATCAATCAACGTGATACACCATATTAACAAACTGAAAGAGAAAATCAAATGATCTCCTCAATAGATGCAGAAAAAGCTTTCAACAAAATTCAACACCCATTTTTGATAAAAACCCTCCAGAAAGTAGGCATAGAGGGAACTTACCTCAACAAAATAAAGGCTATATATGACTAGTAGTAGGATACAAAATTAATGCACAGAAATCTCTTGCATTCCTAAACACTAATGAGGAAAAATCTGAAAGAGAAATTAAGGAAACACTCCCATTTACCACTGCAACAAAAAGAGTAAAATACCTAAGAATAAACCTACCTAAGGAGACAAAAGACCTGTATGCAGAAAACTATATGACACTGATGAAAGGAATTAAAGATGATAAAAACAGGACAGATATACCATATTCTTGGATTGGAAGAACATTGTGAAAATGACCATACTACCCAAAGCAATCTATAGATTCAATGCAATCCCTATCAAACTACCTGTGGCATTTTTCACCGAACTAGAACAAAAAATTTCACAATTTGTATGGAAACAAAAGTGACTCCAAATCCCACACACATATGGTCACCTTGTCTGTGATAAAGGAGGCAAGAATATACAATGGAGAAAAGACAGCCTCTTCAATACATGGCGCTGGGAAAACTGGACAGCTACATGTGCAAGAATAAAGTTAGAACACTCCCTAACACCATACACAAAAATAAACTCTAAATGGATTAAAGACCTTACCCAGCAATCCCACTACTGGGCATATACCCAGTATATGAACCATAATTCAAAAAGACACATGTACCACAATGTTCATTGCAGCACTATTTACAGTAGCCAGGGCATGGAAACAACCTACATGCCCATCGGCAGATGAATGGATAAAGAAGATGTGGGTATATATATATATATATATATATATATATATATATATATATATATACAATGGAATATTACTCAGCCATAAAAAGAAATGAAATTGAGGTATTTATAGTGAGGTGGATGGACCTAGAGACTGTCATCCAGAGTGAAGTATGTCAGAAAGATAAAAACAAATATCGTACGCTAACACATATATATGGAATCTAAAATAAAATAAATGGTTCTGAAGAACCTAGGGGCAGGACAGGAATAAAGATGCAGACGTAGAGAATGGACTTGAGGACACGGGCAGGCGGAAGGGTAAACTGGGACGAAGTGAGAGAGTGGCATGGACATACATACACTACCAAATGTAAAATAGGTAGCTAGTGGGAAGCAGCTGCATAGCACAGGGAGATCAGCTTGGTGCTTTGTGACCACCTAGAGAGGTGAGATAGGGAGGATGAGAGGGAGACTCAAGAGGGAGGGCATATGCGGATACATGTATAATATATGTATATGTACAGCTGATTCACTTTGTTATACAGCAGAAACTAACACAACAATGTAAAGCAATTATACTCCAATAAAGATGTTAAAAAATATATATTAAAGATATTTAAGTAAGATTCTCTGTACTCACATAAGTAAATTATGGACTGTCATTTCTGAGACATCGTTTTCCACCCCACACTGGGCAGAATCTGCTCTTCTAAAAGCATGCTATAACAAAGAGGCCTTTGGGGGGGATCATAGTTGTTCTATTTTTACCTGGATGTTGATTAACATAGTTGTGCTCATTCTGAAAATTCACTGAACTATACATTTACGATTACTTTTGCACTTTTCTGTATGTGTTTACGTCGGAATTCATAAAGATAGGAAAAGTATGCTGCCACCTTCCCAGAATCCCCAGAACTGATAAATTCTTGTTTTATTAACCTTTTCATCTCCCACAGATTAGAGGAAGGAACAATGACAAACTTTATTCCTGGATTTAATTCCTGAAAACAAATGAGAAACTGTATGGTGATGTGGAAATGACCGAAATCATGGGAGAAAATAACGATGTCAAATGACAACTTATTGAGAAATTGCTAAATATTGAGAAACCTGGAACATTAAATGTATCTGCAAAGAGAGAGCACAGAATAGTTGAGAACTTTGAAATTAGCCCAAGAACTAGCTCCATAATTTACTAAACTATGTGACTTAAGTATGGTTATTTTATTCCTGTAAGACTACTCATCTGTAAAATGTGTTCAATAATACCTACCTAAAGAGATGGATGAGGATTAGAATGAAGACACTGAAATGTTTTTCATGTATCTGAAATGAATGAATGTTATTAATGTATAAGAAAGGTAATGCAACCTTATGTGACACTGCAAGGAAAGAGAAGGAGGAGGAGGAGGAGGGGGAGGCAGAGGAGATTACAGTGACAACAGCACAGTTGAATTCTTTCAGAGCTATAACAGTAACTTTCATCTTGGTATCCTCAACATCTAATATAGTACCTACTACAGTGAATATTTGCTTAATTGAACTACATATGATTTGAGGGAAGTTAGCAAAATAGTGGTCAGAGAATTAAGAGTAAAATAATAGATTTTGTGTGTAAAAATCAAGTGGAGATCATTGTAGATTAAATTTTTAGGATGTCTTACAGAAAATAGCAATCGGATATGAATGTAGGATTAAAGAAATGTGTTTATTTTAATGAACATTTAAATAGGAAAAAAACAGAGAACACAGATTAAAAATGTAAGAGAGATTACAACTGATGACATAAACATTCCGTTAAAATGGTTTCTGACCAACAATTCCCAAAGCAGCATTTTCCAACTTCCTAATAAAATGCCCAGGAAAATAGAAAAAACAAACAAAAAAACCCCTACACTACTAGCCAAAACTAAAAGCTATAGACAATCAGATGCCAGAGTTCAAGAGGAACTAAGGTTAAGTATGAGGCAAATGGAAGTAAACTAAGAAATAAAAAAGAATCCAACATATTAAATACCCCCTGATGCTGTGGTAATCTAAATGGGAGGGGATATCTGTATGTGTATGGCTGATTCACTTTGTTGTGCAGTGGAGGCTAACACAACATTATAAAGCAACCATACTCCAATAAAAATTTTAAACTAAATAAAAAATTTTAAAAATACCCCTGATGGTTTCACTTATGAAGTGCAAGTCACATGGAAAAGGAAGGGGGTAGGGGGGACAATCATCTTTCCTTGGATTTGAAGGCCTACAACCTAAACCAAACAAAAAAAAAGATGCCATCCTTATCAACACCACAGATAGAAAGAGTTAATCCCCTTTACCCACTTGCCCTCAGTAGTCTAGATCTAGGCATAGTCTGTAAGCCATAAGATATAAACTATAGAAAGTGGGGAGTGAGGTACTGGCAGTGATAGAGTACATTCCAAAAGTCAAGAGTCTCAAGGAGTAACATGCTTGAGGAGATAAGGATAAGAAGAACCCGGGTAGCAGTACATAGATGAATTGTGGTTTTATTGTACTACAGGTCTGTGTTCTAAAGAATCAGTCCCTGGGGAACAGAAAAAAGTTGCCAATTAAGTAGTTTTATATAAGTATTGGCAAATGAGAATCCCTAACGAATTAAACTAATACATCAAACAGTTTATTCCAAAAATATAAGGATAATTCATTTTTTAAAATGTATTACATTTTAAACAGGAAAAACAATATGATCAACTCAATAGATTTATATAAGTATAAATACAAATGGCCAGCAAACATTAGTAACTATGACAGATGCAAATGAAAACTATGTTTTCTGATCATCAGAATAACAAGATATTTAGGACTGATAACAGCCAATACTGTGAAAGGACAGTCTAACACAATTCTAGTAAAAGCAGGTTCACTCTTTTGTGTGAATTCTATAATTTTTACATGTTTACAAGTACGAGTACTGGAATATATTTTTACACCATGTGTAACACTGTACTAGCATCCAATTAGTCCAACGGTTCTCAAGGTTTTTGGTCTCAGGACTCCTCTGCACCCCTCAAAATTAGTGAGCAGATGAATGGTTGCCAGGGGCTTGGGGAGGGCTGACTACAAAGGGGCAGGAGGGAATCTGGGGTGGGTGATGAAACTGTTCTCTATCTTGATTGTGGTGGTAGTTACATGACTGTATATGTTTGTCCAAAATCATAGAACTTTATATTTAAAAGGGTGAATATAATACAGGTAAATTAAACCTTTAAAAAGGCTGACTCCAAAACAAAATTCTTGAAGACCCCCTAAAAAGCTTTTCTTTATGTGGGTTATCAATATTTATTAGCTTATTAGAAATCATAAATGAGACAATTTTTGAATAGTTCTTTAGGTATTCATTTTTTAAATAATAAATGCACTAAATGTTAAAAAATAATATATTTTTCATGAAAAATAACTATTTTCCAAAGCAAAAAATATTTGGTGAGAAAACTCACACTTTTTTAGTAAATCTCTTTCATGTCTGCTTCAAATTGAAAACAGATGGATTCTCATATCTGCTTCTGCATTCAACCTGTTACAGTACGGCAGGTCATGTGGCCTCTGGAAAACTCCACTGTATATTTGTGAGAAAATGAGTGTGAAAAAGATGACATCTGCATATTATTATGAAAATAATTTTGAGTTGGAAGTGTCAGGAACCCCAGGGGCTCCTGGACCACACTTTGAGAACCTCTGATTTAAGCTATACAAGAAAATACCAGGGCCTCCCTAGTGCCGCAGTGGTTGAGAGTCCACCTGCCGCTGCAGGGGACACGGGTTCGTGCCCCGGTCCAGGAAGATCCCACATGCCGCGGAGCGCCTGGGCCCGTGAGCCACAGCCGCTAAGCCTGTGCCTCCGGAGCCTGTGCTCCACAACGGGAGAGGCCACAACAGTGAGAGGCCCGCGTACCACAAAAAAAAAAAAAAAAAAAAAGAAAGAAAAAAAGAAAATACCAAATACTGAATATGGCATAATAATAAAATGTACTTATTTTCAAATCAAGGAAGCAGTCTCTTATGCAGATTATCTGTCCCGATTTAATACACTAATATTCCCCTTATCCAGGTCAAAACTGCTACCAAACAATGATTTAGGCTGAACTACAAATTTCAATTTAAATGAAAAATATTTCTGAGGTCCAAGGGTTTTAAAGAAAACAAAAAAACCCGCAAAAAACAGACCATAAGAGGTACAGCATCACCCTCAATCCCTCACTCACTGACTGTAGGACAAGGCAGATTAAAAGCAGCATGAACACAGAGAAAGTAAGGCAAAGAAAATGCCTGATCTCAAAAAAAGAAGAAAGCATAAAATGAAAAGGCACGTAGAATAAGGGCAAAAGTAAAGCAATACAGAAGCAAATATATCCTGAATGTAAAATACAAGAAAAAACAAATATTGCTCCTTGTGTGCATAGTTGAAAAAACTCAAAACTCTGTATTAAGACCACATCCCCACTGTGCAGAGAAGGGAAGCTACGGCAAATGGCTTTTCTTGTACAACGTCACTCATATGATCCAAAATGGGAATCCACTCCTCTCAGCAATCATTGTCTAACATGCTAAACAAGGTGGGAGACCTCTACGGTAAGGGGAACCTGGGGGTGCCTACTTAAGGCTCTTTATTTCAGTGTTTACCCAACTTTCAAAACCGAAGAGCCGTCCAGAACCATTCACTACCCCAAGCGACGAAATCAGACGTGCTGTCTCCGGGAGCTTTGTTCCCAGGTCATTTTAAAATACTTTCCAAGGAACTGGTGGCACCCCCGGGAGACGGCGCAACCCCTGGGCGGACGCGGGCAGTCCTGGGCTCCCAACAGCGGCTGCGGCCGCCCTGTCACCTGTTCCGGGAGTCCCGCCCGCGGCGGTGGGGCGCCCCCGCACTCCCCCCAACCCAGCGCCTCCTTTGGCGAGGACCGCCCGGGCCTCATTTTCCCCACCTGTACTCGAGGGGTCGGACGGGCCACCTCGTGGCGCCCCTCTAGCTCGACTATAGGACTCCGGGCGAGGCTGGCAGCTCGGCCGCTACCCCGCTCAGGCCGTACTCGCTGTGAGGGGGATTCCGAGGGGGCCGGTCCTCGGCGCCCCGCACTCACCCGGCTGATGCTTCAGTGCCATCACCGACACCAGGTAGTGGGCGATGTCAAAAAAGGGAAACATGGAAGTACGAGAAAAGGCAAGGGACAGCTCATTCCACGGACAGTCCATCACGACGACCGACCGCCGCAGCCGAAGCAGCCGCGGCGACGGGTTCCCGGCGTGCGCGACGAGGGGAGGGGTAAGTTACGGCCGCGGCCGCCAGCTCTTCGGCTGGGCCTCTCGGAGCTCTGCGCGTGCGCCTTGACACCCGGCGCCGGCGCGCGGAGGGGGCGGGCCGCGTGTCCCAGGAGCCTCGGATGCGCTGGCGGTTGGCCGCTGGGCGGGGTGAGGAGGGCCGGACCTTGTTCTCCTAATAAGAGTCCAGCGTCTTCTGCGTGCTGGGAGTTGTGTAAGACGCGGAGAATGGTCAGATGAATACAACATAAATAATGAATATGCATTATTTCTCTTAACATTTAGTGCATTTATTATTTTTAGAACGAATACATAAAGATCTATTTTAAATGTTTCTCAGTTATTTCTAATATGCTAAGTATTGATACATGAAACCCATAAACGTCTTCAGGACTTTTTGGGATCCTCAAGAAAAATTTTTAAGTCGGCTTTTTTAAAGGTTTAATTTAAATACATTTTATTCACCGTTTTTAGTGTAAAGTTTTATGATTTTGGATAAACGCAGTCCACAAGGGGAGACGCTCAGAATCGGATTTATTTCTGTGAATTGATTTCATTCACCTAACATTTCTCGAGGAACCACAGTATGCAAATCACACCATGACTTATTGGAGATATAAAAAATAATATGATAATATCCTGCCCTCAAGAAACGTGTTTTCCCAAGGGAGATTACAAAGCGGGTAATAATAAGTATAGGTGCCATGATAGGGCAAGTTCCAAGGAGAGGAAGGCTATTTCAGGTTAGTGGTAAGGCAAACTAGCCTCTAAAAGCTAAGGGAAAGATGGAGGGAAGTACTTTGGCTGGACTACGAAGTGAGAAATTAGCTCAGAAAAGAAGTCCTTGAATGGCAGACCATAAACCAAGTGGTTTGGCCCCAGAGCCTAAGCTCTTGATCACTACATTTTATGCTCAGACAAATCCGAGCCAGACTCGTCTCTCAACCATTATGCTA
>NW_020174037.1:1590208-1648291 GCF_003031525.2 Neophocaena asiaeorientalis asiaeorientalis | reverse complement strand
GAAATCAAGCAACAAGATTAGGAAAGTTTGGTAAAAAGAGACTAAAGACAGGCGAAAATGGAGGATATTCACAGTTCCAAACAAAATGTAGTGGAGGCTGAGGACACTAGGAGCAGGGAACTGGATGGGGAAAGATGCAGTAGAACCAGAACAGGCTGGGTGTCACCTCAACCTGTCAAAAAAGGATGTGGGGAATGGGTGAGTAGGAGAATTATGGTTACATTCAGAGAAATAGGAAACAAGAATGAGGAGCAGACTTGGGTAGAAAAAAACAAGTTTAGTTTGGCACAATTTTTATTTGATATGTCAACAGATCATGCGGACACCAGGAAACTGGAAATAACATAATGAGCTGCTACATAAGTAAGAGCCGCATGGGAGTAAGAACTACAGACTTGCATTGATTTTTTTTTTATCTGAATATTTGTCTGTTCGTTTTAATTCGTTTAACAAGGGCTTTTTGCTCTGTACCAGGCATTTTGCTGGATGTCAGAGGCCCTGCCCTAAATACTAAGTGTTCAAAATGTGGGGGAAATTGTAGTAAATCTCTACATTTCACTACTTATCAAGAAAGAATAGAGTTGCTAAGATACTTTTCATATGTGGTTTTCTAAGCAAGCACCTCTTGTTAGAGAAAGGCTTTTAGACCTCTAGCCAAACTAAAGAAAAAAAAGCAACCGCTGTGAATATTTATACTTTGATGTTTCAGTTTGTTCTTTCATAATTTTTATACATTTCTTTAGCTTTGTGAATTTAGGGGCAGAACTTGGATGTTATTTCCCAAAAGATTTTACAGTTTTAAAAGTCTTTAATTAGACTCCACAAAATATGTGTTTTGTCCTTGAACTTAAAAAAAAAATACTATAACATCTCTAACTCATATGTCTATGCCAGTATCATTCTGGGATATAATTAAGTTCATTATTAACACCAATATGGCAATAGTGAAAAGCATCAGAATTTTTTTTAAAAAAGATAAATCAAACATTTTGCTTTCCCTAAACATATTAATTCCAACAGAAGAGAATTAATCATCTCAGACTCTACGAGTAATCTGAAATTTGTTTCATTTCCAAACTGTGAAAATAAGCTGGATCCCCATCTGCCTAGAGCCTAAAGAATACTTCTTTTTTAATCTAAGGGAAATGATATCATCTCACAAAAAGACAAGTTCTATCTAAACGTTAACTGTGCTCACTATATGTGCTTCTGGTCAGTGCTTCAGTTATTTAATGAAATGGGCCAAACAGAAGCAAGTGGGCAATAAAATGAGGGAAGGCTTTGAATTGGTAACAGGGAGAGGCAAGATTTGGGGAAATTATGTGCGAAAATTAAAACCTGCCCTGACTTTTGGGAGCGGTTTACAAAGTTACATAATTATTGCAGATAAAACAAATCGAATTATAAAGTACTGCTTATCTATTAGAAAGCAAAAGTGGTCTAACTGTATGAATATCTGGAAAAGAGGGTTTTTTGTTTTTCGTTTGGATATCATTACTTTATTATAGAAGAAACAGGGAAATTATTTACATGATGAAAGATTTCAGAACTTCAGTGGCAGCTTCACGTGATGCCATTTCAATAGTGACTTATTTTGGTCGACGTAGTTTCCAAGAATGTCACCATCTATAAGTAAGAAATGATCCTTGTCGTCTAGAGCTACTTTGATGCCTCCATATTCTGGGAAAAGAACTTTCACTATCTGGTTGAATCTCTCCACCCTTTCCTTTAGAGCCTGATCTAACAGCTACTACCGTTGCTTGCAATACTTTTCCTTGTGATTTTTCTGGAAGCATAATGCCTCCTTTGGTTACAGTTTCGGCTGCACTTCTTTCAACTAATACTCGGTCAAATACGGGAAGAAACTTTCTAAATGCCTGTCCTACCATGACTCTGGTTGCCGCAGTTCGTACTGTTGCTCTTTGGCCGCCACCACAAAAGGGAGATCTGAAGTCTGACCCTCCGGCCACGTGAACTCGAGAAAAGACCTCCCAGCGCCCTCGCCCCCCGGCCCCTCCCCGCGAAAGGGGGCGGCTGCACCAGCGTGCGCCAAGGTTCGTTTCCTGGGCTCTGCTCAGGGCTCTGACTCGCGGACCGGTAGGCGGAAGAAAAGAGGAGGTTTTTCTAGGCTTTTCTAGGCCGCGGGCCGAGGTGAAAATACTTACCGTTAGCCCCCCTTCCGGAAATGGAAAAGAATTTTGACTAAACATATTTGAAGCATTTTGAGTACAAAAACATGTGAAACTAATTGTTATAAACCAGGTTTTTCAACCTCAATGCTATTGACATTTTGGGCTGAACAATTCTTAGTTGTCTTATGGGGTGTGTTATGGGATGTTTAACAGCATCCCTGGCCTCTACCCGCTAGATTACAGTAGCACGCACGCACACACCAATTGTGACAACCAAAAATGTCTCTAGACACTTTTGTCTTGGGGAGGCGGGAATCGCCTCTAGTTCAGAACTACTTTATAAATTTTTTGGCAGCATGTTCCTCTATTTGTACAAACATTATGGTTATGCATCTAATATTAATCATCAAGTTAATTCTACATAACCCTTCTTGGTCTCAGCTTGATCATCCATCCCATGGATCGAGTTGGCAACATCCCAAAACCCAGTACCACAAAGGTAATCCTAGCTCTTTCTTCTCTGCAATACTGCTTTCTATCCACTGATTGGCATGCCTTTCACTTTGGGAAGTCAAAAACGTTTTAAAAACCATGAAGAGTCCATGATGAGGAAGTTTCATATTAGAGGAGCCAACTACACTTCTATACTTTAGTATTCTGGTTAGGGATTTTCATTCTGAAGTTATTCTCATAGGGATTTGATAACTATGCCCTTTCCAGTTACAGTGTAGTAAAATATGACGTTTAAGACAAAATGTTAAATTTAATTTCTATTTATTTAATGGTCAGCATGATCAAGGAGGATTAACTAAAGAGCACAAATTGTCCTGAATTCAGTCAGTACCGTGAGATCCTGGCACATAAGATTTAAGTGATAAACCAATTCAATTATAAACTCAACTCTTTAGACTCTGTGTATCTAATAATACACACTGATATGGTGACTTGAAAAATATAACTTGGCTCACTTATTACTTGCACTTGAAATAAAATCTTTTTCTGTAAACATCACTTATACCTCTAATATGAACTTTTAAACTAAAAATATTCTCCATGTGTAACAAGTACAAATTTACCTACTTAAAATATCTGATGTTATGAAAAGGAATATCTCTAGTGTTCATCAGTATAAAGACTTCCAAAACTGCAGTCACCCACTGGTGCCATAGTTGCCAGGTGTCTATGGTTACTCGCACTCCAAGTTATAATTCATCTCTGTTCAAGAGTAACAGGTACCATTAAATCAAAGAATAAAAGAATTCTGGAAGTTGAATGGCCCCTTTAAAAAAAGTAACATGGATTGCAAGTCATATAAAACAGTTCAGGACAGCTTAAGCAAAGTGACGGATTTACTGAAAGGCTACCAGGGAATCAGCCATCAATCCCCAAAAAGAGCAAGAAGTTGGGCATTTCTGAGGCCAGCAGCAGTAGGTAGATGTGGGATACCCTCAGTTACTAATGATGGTCAATGTTAATATTGTTCAGTCTCTGTGTCCCCCTATTCGGTACTGCTAGGAAAGAGCCTGCCCTGGCCTGGGACAGATGTCCTCTTCTTGTTGATCAGCTCTGGAGGGATGCTAGGTCACATCCCTAGGTATCAGAGGCAATGTCTGAGAATGTAGGGAGCCACGCAGCCATCACAAGAAGTATCTATTACAATCATTTTCTTTAGACCATTTATTTCAGTGTAGGAAACTCAGAGCTAGAGAGAGATCACAAAGGCAGGCAGTGATAGACCGGGATTTGTTATTAACCTGTTACAGTCTTCCTACTGGGCTTTCTCTGGTCCCACACAACCCAAAATGTTCTCCTAAAGTTGCCTTTTACTGACAGATCCAGCATCCCCACAGCAATGAAAAGGCTACTGGATGAGAGCCAGAAAGACCTATTAGGAGTAAGGACTGTGGGTCAACAGCTAGGATTAAAGGAGTTTGTAGTTTCCAGCATAACCAGTTTGTTGAAGAGGCTGAAATCAGTGGGGCACAGTCAGGAAGTGGATCTAACATCCACCAGACAAAGCCCCCAACTATGATCCTATGTCAGATCTCCCCTTCCCATCCTTTAACTTTATCTCAGCAGATCCCATTACTTCCTCATCATTTAAGATACTAAAATATTAAGAGTCCAATCCAATTAAAATGTCAGTGTTGCATCTAATTCAGAGCTTTTCCCACTCCATCAGCTCAGGTCTGCCTGGCTCAGAGCCTTGCAGTGGGGGAAAGAGGCATGGGGTGGTCTTTCAACCTTTCCTCCTCTTCTGCCCCTTCCACCATCTGTGTCCTCCAGGGTCAAGGTAGTAGGTAGGGGAATTATAGAAAAGGAACAAAAGGCCTTCTAGTTCGCAGGGGTTTGTTATGGCTTCTGTTTTCCTTTCTGCTATCGATATTCTTCTTTATAGCAGGCTCCCAGTGCTGACTCATTCATGGGGTACATTTGCGGGCTCCACAATGATGCCATGGACCTCTGCATAGCAAGGTTTCCTGACACCTGCAGTTGTCAGGAACTGTGGATACCATCAGATGGCTAACCAAAAAGGTATATCCAACTCTGCATGTTGAGTTAAAACATTAAATATGTTTTTTTCCAGCCACTCAGCAAGCAGTTGGCCATGTGTTAGAATATGGGCAAATGAAAATGAAGAAATCTGTTTGACATGCCTCTGAAAACTAAATGAAGAAGAACAAAGTTGAAGGACTGATGCTACTCAGTCTTAAGACTTACTGTACATCTACAGTAATGAAGACAGTGTGGTACTGGTAAAAGAATAGACAAGCAGAAGGATGAAAACAATGTGCCTTCTCTTATTAAAGTGACTATGCCCTTGAGGTGGGCCCTTCTTTTTTTCTGCCTTGAGCTGGGGCATGCCCTGTGACCATGGGAGAAGGGTCAAGAAAATAGCTAATAACTGAAGGTAGCAGCTCTCTCAGACTTACTGCTATGTGAGAAAAAAATAATCCTTTATCTATTCAAACAGAGTCTGAATTGGCTTGGGGAAGAGAAGCACTGCTTTCCTCATACAGAGAGGAGTAGAAAAAGCACTCTAACCTTTTGAATTCCCTTCTGTGAATTTCCTTTAAAATTTTTAATTTCTTGGGCTGTTGGGAGTGAAGTTCACTGGACTAGTTGTTATCTTTAATTAAGTCCCACTTAGACAGCCTAGCTCCTCTCTTTACAGTGTGAAGGTAACATCTTTTGTCTTTGGACCTCTACCTGGAATTCCAAGATAATCCCAACTAACATCTTGTTACACCAAAAGACAGGCAAAGGAAAGAAATTTTAAAAACAAGGTCGATGAGTGAGGTTTAAAAGAAAATTCATGGACTTCCCTGGTGGCGCAGTGGTTGAGAGTCCGCCTACCGATGCAGGGGACACGGGTTCGTGCCCCAGTCCGGGAGGATCCCGCGTGCCGCGGGGCAGCTGGGCCCGTGAGCCATGGCCGCTGAGCCTGCGCGTCCAGAGCCTGTGCTCCACGGCGGGAGAGGCCACAGCAGTGACAGGCCCGCATACCACACACACACACACACACAAAAAAAAAAGCTAAAGAGAATATTTTTAATATTAGTCCAACTTCTTATAGGCATTATAATTATTTTAGAATGGGATAATTTCTCAAAGTGCTTAACCATGGAAATCTAATTTTTCCCCTCCAAACAGTTCACCAAACTGGAAATCCAGCTTGAGAACCCTGTAGAAAACTTTTCCTATCTCTACTATAATCAGCTGCACCATCAGGTTATTTAAAATGTTCATTTACTCAATAAATATGTATCTCATCTTTCAGATCATAACAGCAAAGTCTTTCCCTCCACCTCTTCAGCTACCTCTCTGTTAGGCTTAGCCAGCCAGAGCAACATATCAAATTATATTCTTGACTTTATACCAAGGAGTTCATCCGAGAAACTTTCTCATCTTGGGAGGTGGTGTACACTAGTGGTAACACAGAATGCACAGTCTTTAGTCAGACATTCTACTTATTGTGTAACCTTATAGAAAGCAGCTGCTAAATCTCTATAAGCCTGTGTCTTCCTCTTTAACCTAGGAAGAATAGTACTTATTTCACAGTGTCGTTTTCAAAGTTAAAAGAGCGTATCACAGATATAGAGAACAAACTAGTGGTTACCAGTTGGGGGAGGGGCAATATAAGAGTGAGGAAGTGGGAGGTACAAACTACTGGGTGTAAGATAGGCTGCTAGGATATATTGTACAACACAGGGAATATGACCAATATTTTGTAATAACTATAAGTGGAGTGTAACCTTTAAAAATTGTAAAAAAAATTTTTAAGGGAAAAAAACAAAAAGACCTGACCTGACAGATAAGCAGGACCTGAGGAAAAAACAATTCAGAGAGCATACATATGAATTGCTTAGCACAGTACCTGACACATGGTGCCTGCTTGATAAATTTTAGTTATGACTCTTCTCCTGTGATATTCAGATCTCTTAAGAGGAACTTAGAAGTTCCTTTCCTACTGCTTTCTTAACTTCTAAAGTTTAGAGATTACACTAATTTTAGAGACATAGTGGTTAAGAGTGCCGTTGCTAAAGCCAGATGTCCTGCATCAAATCCTGGCTCTGGGCCTTGCTCCATGAATTACCTTCTGCAAGTTTCTCCATGCCTCAGTTTTCTCATCTCTAAAATGGTGAAAATAATACACTGGACCTCATGGAGTTTTGTGAGGATTAAATATGTTAAGATATGTAAAGAACAGTGCCTAGCACATAGAAATCCCATCAATGTCAGTTATTATTACTCAGAATTTACTTACCCAACGTAAGTTCTTTAATTTTCTCTTATGAATAGAATTCAACCTGGACCTAATTTCATGGAAAATACCTACCACATAAAAGCATTCAAATTTGTGTTCTAGTGCATTGACCTAAATAATGAACAGAATGATCAGTGTGCAATAGAAAAAGGATGCAGAAGATGGCGCTGTGGGAAGACACTGAGTTAGCGTCTCCCCACCACTAGGGCACCTGCTGGCCGCTGGTGGGGGACCCTGACACCCAAAGAGACGGGAGGAACCCCCAAGTGAACCGGTAGGACGTGCGGGGACACAGGGGGGAGAAGTGGAAGCCAGACAGGATCAGCGCCCCTGAGGCCGGGGAGATCACGAGAGGAAGGCAGGAGGGGCCCTCTGGGAGGAGAGGAGAGGAGAGGAGCGGAGGAAGTTTGCCCCAACGACTCGGGCCCAGGGAGCCTGCTGAGCTCCCAGGCCAGTGGCCTGCCCTCCAAGGCTCCCCCTCCCCCTGGTCGCATTGGTCCTGGGGGCATAGGAAGGAGGCCAAGGGGAGTTCAGGAGAGGCAGGCGGGAGGGGCTCTCCGGGAGGAGCGGGAGAGAAGAGGCGGGCGATTGCTCCGCCCACTCTGGCACCGGGAGCCTGCTGAGTTCCCAGGCTGGTGCCCTGCCCTCCAAAGCCCCCTCCAGGCCTTGTGGGTCCTTGGAGGAATAGGAGGGAGGCCAGGGAGATCAGGTGAGGCAGGAGGGAGGAGCCAACTGGGAGGAGTGGGAGAGAAGAGGAGGGCGTTTGCCCCACCCACTCGGGCCTGGGGAGCCTGCTGAGCTCCCAGGCCAGTCCCCTGCCCTCCAAGGTCACCCCCCCACACACACATGGGTCCTGAGGGCATAGGAAGGAGGCTGAGGGGAGTTCAGGAGAGGCAGGCGAGAGGAGCCCTCCAGACCAGAGTAGCAGGAGAGGAGAGGAGGGCGTTTGCCCCACCCACATGAGCTCAGGAAGCCGGCTGGGCGACCAGGGGTGGGGGGCACGCCTGGGCCCCTTCTGTTCCTTGAGCCTAAGCCCCACCCCCCACGGCCCCCAGGACGTTTTGCAGTCCTGTGGGTCTTAAGCATTGGCCCCACCCACAGCCCAAACCTCACCCTTGCTTAGGCCCTGCCCTCCACAGCCAAGGCCTTTCCCCCCATCTTCATTTTACTATTGTGGTACTGTTGTACCTTCAGGTTGTTGATTCATCTATATTTTTATTTTTATATTCTTTCTAACATATCTGTTAGTTTCCTTGTCTAATTTTATTTTTTACTTTGTTATTCTCTTTTTTTTCTTTTTGTCACCACAGGTGGCTTGTGAGATCTTGGTTCACAAGCGGGGGGTTGAGCCAAAGCTACTGTGGTGGGAGCTCTGTATCAGAACCACTGGACTAACAGAGAACCTCAGACCCCAGGGAATATTTATCAGAGTGAGTTCTCACAGAGGTCCACATCTCAGCACCAAGAGCCAGCTCTACCCAACAGCCTACAAACTCCAGTGTTGGAAGCCTCAGGCCAAACAAGCTGTAAGACAGGAACACAACCCCACTCATTAAAAAAAAAAAAAAAATGAGATGGCAAAAAAAATATGTCACAGATGAAGGAGCAAGGTAAAAACCTACAAGACCAAATAAATGGAGAGGAAATAGGCAATCTACCTGAAAAAGAATTCAGAATAATGATAGTAAAGATGATCCAGAATCTTGGAAATAGAATGGAGGCACGGATTGAGAAAATACAAAAAACGTTTAACAAAGATCTAGAAGAACTAAAGAACAAACAAACAGAGATGAACAACAGAATAACTGAAATGAAAAATTCACTAGAAGCAATCAATAACAGAATAACTGAGGCAGAAAAACGAATAAGTGAGCTGGAAGACAAAATGGTGGAAATAAATGCCAAGGAGCAGGATAAAGAAAAAAGAATGAAAAGAATTGAAGACAATCTCAGAGACCTCTGGGACAACACTAAACACACCAACATTCAAATTATAGGGGTCCCAGAAGAAGAAGAGAAAAAGAAAGGGTCTGAGGAAATATTTGAAGAGATTATAGTTGAAAACTTCCCTAACATGGGAAAGGAAATAGTCACCCAAGTCCAGGAAGCACAGAGAGTCCCATGAAAGATAAACCCAAGGAAAAACACACCAAGACATATATTTATCAAACTAACAAAAATTAAATTCAAAGAAAAAATATTAAAAGCAGCAAGGGAAAAACAAAAAATAACATACAAAGAAATCCCCATGAGGTCATCAGCTGATTTTTCAGCAGAAACTCTGCAGGCCAGAAGGGAGTGGCAGGGTATACTTAAAGTGATGAAAGAGAAAAACCTACAACCAAGATTACTGTACCCAGCAAGGATCTCATTCAGATTCAGTGGAGAAATTAAAACCTTTACAGACAAGCAAAAGCTAAGAGAATTCAGCACCACCAAACCAGCTTTCCAACAAATGCTAAAGAAACTTCTCTAGACGGGAAACACAAGAGAAGAAAAAGACCTAGAAAAACAAACCCAAAACAATTAAGAAAATGGTAATAGGAACATACATATGGATAATAACCTTGCGTGTAAGTGGATTAAATGCCCCAACCAAAAGACAGAGACTGGCTGAATGGATACAAAAACAAGACCCATATATATGCTGTCTACAAGAGACCAACTTCAGACCTAGGGACACATACAGACTGAAGGTGAAGGGATGGAAAAAGATATTCCATGCAAATGGAAATCAAAAGAAAGCTGGGATAGCAATACTCGTATCCAATAAAATAGACTTTAAAATAAAGACTGTTACAAGAGATAAGGAAGGACACTACCTAATGATCAAAGGATCAATCCAAGAAGATATAACAATTATAAATGTTCATGCACCCAACGTAGGAGCACCTCAATACATAAGGCAAATGCTAACAACCATGAAAGGACAAATCAACAGTAACACAATAATAGTAGCAGACTTTTAACATGCCACTTACACCAATAGACAGATCATCCAAACAGAAAATAGGTAAGGAAATACAAACTTTAAATGACACAATAAGCCAGATAGATTTAATTGATATTTATAGAACATTCCACCCAAAAGTGGCAGAATACACTTTCTTCTCAAGTGCACATGGAACATTCTCCAGGATAGATCACATCTTGGGTCACAAATGAAGCCTCAGAAAACTTAAGAAAATTGAAATTGTATCAAGCATCTTTTCCGACCACAATGCCATGAGATTGGAAATCAATTACAGGAAAAAAAAACTGTAAAAAACACAGATACATGGAGGCTAAACAGTGCACTACTAAATAGCCAAGAGATCACTGAAGAAATCAAAGAAAAAAGAAAAAATACATAGAAACAGATGACAACGAAAACACGACGACCCAAAACCTATGGGATGCAGCAAAAGCAGTTCTAAGAGGGAAGTTTATAGCAATTCGATCTCACCTCAAGAAACAAGAAAAATCTCAAATAAAGAATCTAACCCTACACTTAAAACAACTAGAGAAAGAAGAACAAAAAACCCAAAGTCAGTAGAAGGAAAGAAATCATAAAAATCAGAGCAGAAATAAATGAAATAGTAACGAAGAAAACAATAGCAAAGATCAATAAAACTAAAAGCTCGTTCTTTGAGAAGATAAACAAAATTGATAAACCCTTAGCCAGACTCATTAAGAGAAAGAGGAGAGGATGCAAATCAATAAAATTAGAAATGAAAAAGGAGAAATCACAACTGACACCACAGAAATACAAAAGATTATAGGAGACTACTACAAATAACTATATGCCAGTAAAATGGACAACCACGAAGAAATGGACCAATTCTTGGAAAGGTACAATTTTCCAAGACTGAACCAGGAAGAATTAGAAAATATAAACAGACCTATCACAAGTAATGAAATTGAAACCGTAATGAAAAATCTTCCAACAAACAAAAGTCCAGGACCAGATGGCTTCACAGGCGAATTCTATAAAACATGTAGAGAAGAGCTAACACTGATCCTTCTCAAACTCTTCCAAACAACTGCAGAGGGAGAAACACTCCCAAATTCATTCTACAAAGCCACCATCACCCTGATACCAAAACCAGAAAAAGATATCACAAAAAAAGAAAATTATAGACCAATATCACTGATGAACGTAGATACAAAAATCCTGAACAAAATACTAGCAAACAGAATCCAACAACACATTAAAAGGATCATACACCATGATCAAGTGGGATTTATCCCAGGGATGCAAGGATTCTTCAAGGTAGGCAAATCAATGTGATACACCACATTAACATATTAAGGAATTAAACCCATATGATCATCTCAATAGATGCAGAAAAAACCTTTGACAAAATTCAACACCGATTTATGATAAAAACTCTCCAGAAAATGGGCATAGAGGGAAACTACCTCAACATGATAAATACCATGTATGACAAACCCACAACAGCATCATACTCAATGGTGAAAAACTGAAAGCCTTTCCACTAAGATCAGGAACAAGACAAGAATGTCCACTCTCACCACTCTTATTCAAGAAGTTTTGGAAGTCCTAGCTATAGCAGTCAGAGAAGAAAAATACAAATTGGAAAAGAAGAAGTAAAACTGTCAGTGTTTGCAGATGACATGATACTACACATAGAAAATCCTAAAGAGGCCACCAGAAAACTACTAGAGCTAATCAATTAATTTAGTAAGGTTGCAGGATACAAAATTAATGCACAGAAATTTCTGGCATTCCTATACACCAACAATGAAAAATCAGAAAGAGAAATTAAGGAAACAATCCCATTTACCATTGCAACAAAAAGAATAAAATACCTAGGAATAAACCTGCTTGAGGAGGTGAAAGACTTGTACTCAGAAAACTATAAAACACTGATGAAAGAAATTAAAGATGACATAAACAGATGGAGACATATACCATGTTCTTGGATTGAAAGAATCAATATTATGAAAATGAATATATTACCCAAAGCAATCTACAGATTCAATGCAATCCCTATCAAACTACCAATGGCATTCTTCACAGAATTAGAACAAAAAAATTTACAATTCATATTCATATTACAAACACAAAAGACCCTGAATAGCCAAAACAATCTTGAGAAAGAAAAACGGAGTTGGAGGAATCACGCTCCCTGACTTCAAAGCTACAGTAATCAAGACAATAGGGTACTGGCACAAAAACAGAAATATAGATCAGTGGTACAGGATAGAATGCCCAGAGATAAACCCACACACATATGGTCACCTAATTTACAACCAGGGAGGCAAGAACATGCAATGGAGAAAGGACAGCCTCTTCAACAAGTGGTGCTGGGAAAACTGGACAGCTCCACGTAAAAGAATGAGATCAGGACACTACCTGACACCATACACAAAAATAAACTCCAACTGGATTAAAAACCTAAATGTAAGACCAAACACTATAAAACTCTTTGACATAAACCACAGCAAGATCTTTTTTGACGCACCTCGTAGAGTAACGGAAATAAAAACAAAAATAAACAAATGGGACTTAAAAGCTTTTGCACAGCAAAGGAAACCACAAACAAGACAAAAAGACAACCCTCAGAATGGGAGAAATATTTGCAAATGAAACAGCAGACAAAGGATTAATCTCCAAAATATACAAACAGCTCATGGAGCTCAATATCAAAAAAACAAACCATCCAATTAAAAAATAGGCGGAAGACCTAAATAGACATTTCACCAAGGAAGACATATAGATGGGCAAGAGGCACATGAAAGATGCTCAACATCACTATTTATTAGAGAAATGCAAATCAAAACTACAATGAGGTATCACCCTCACGCTGGTCAGAATGGCTATTGTCAAAAAATCTAGAAACTATGCTGGATAGTGTGTGGTGAAAAGATAATCTAAAAAGAAAAAAAGTACTGATGAACCTAGTTGCAGGGCAGGGATAAAGATGTAGACATAGGGAATGGACTTGAGGACATGAGGTGGGAGGGGTAAGCTGGGGCGAAGTGAGAGTAGCATCGACATATATACACTACTGAATGTAAAATAGATAGCTAGTGGGAAGCAGCAGCATCGCACAGGGAGATCAGCTCAGTGCTTTGTGATGACCTAGAGGGCTGGGATAGGGAGGATGGGAGGGAGGCTCAAGAGGGAGGGGATATGGGGACATGTGTATGCATATGGCTGATTCACTTTGGTGTACAACAGAATCTAACACAGTATTGTGAAGCAATTATACTCCAATAAAGATCTATTAAAAAAAAAGGATGAAGACTTACTAAAGTTCACTAAAATTGTCTTTAGCATTCCAACTGCCTCTTCCAGTTATAGGCATTTCTCCTTTATTTGTCTCCCTTTTGGTTTTGTGTTCTGTTTTTTCTTCTTATTTCCTTCTCTTTAGCACTATACCTGGTAATAATGTGTGCCCAAATAACAATAATGCTTCCCTGAATACATGAAGGTGATGCTATTAAGATCTATTAAAAAAAAAGGATGAAGACTTACTAAAGTTCACTAAAATTGTCTTTAGCATTCCAACTGCCTCTTCCAGTTATAGGCATTTCTCCTTTATTTGTCTCCCTTTTGGTTTTGTGTTCTGTTTTTTCTTCTTATTTCCTTCTCTTTAGCACTATACCTGGTAATAATGTGTGCCCAAATAACAATAATGCTTCCCTGAATACATGAAGGTGATGCTATTGCTTTGACCAAAGGTGTGTTCTTGAGGTCTTCTAGGAGACCCCTTAGCACATTCTCTCAGCCAGAAATCATCTACATTGAAATCTACTAGTTCAGTTCAGAAAAGTCTTTGGCAGGGCCTCCAATCCTCTAAATTCACCTTTGACATCCCAAAGTGAAAAAAAAGAAGAAGAAGGGTTAGCCAGGACATATTCTAAAGAAGAGCTGGGAACATTCCCTACCAGACGGAGGTTAGGACAACTGGGCCAACAGTTGTTGCAAATCCATAACCAGGAGAGAGGCTGAGGATAAAATTAGATGCAGGGATATTGAGACTAGCTAATTAGAGTAATTGGCAAGTTTGGTCAGTCAGATTGTAACTGAGACTAAGAAATCCAACCTGAGGACCGGATGAGGTTTAGTCAGCAGGCTTAAGCAGGAACAAAGTCAAACGTTACCAGAGCAAAAATGTCAGGAGAAAAAAGTCAAGCCAATGAAGCAAGGAACACCTGGGTGACAAGGTATGGCTGACTAACACTTGGTGTTAACCAAGTGTTAACACTTGGCAGGAACCAAACAAAAATTTCTCCCAGATGGGTGAAGAGTTGCGCCAAAAAGGACTTGCTATTCAAAAGACACCTTCTCGGAAAAAGCTCTAACTAAAAAAGAAAAAAATAGATAAATAGGATCACACTAAAATTAAGAACTTCCAATTATCAAAGGCACTATTAAGAGAATAAAAAGGCAAGCACAAAGTGCAAGATACTTGCTATTTGTGTTTATCTCCAACACAGGACTCTTACCCAGAAAATATAAAGAACTCGTATAAATAGATAAGTAAAAGACAACTAGTATCTTTTAAGTTCAGTACAAAACTGAGCAAAAACTTGAACAGGTAATTTACAAAAGAGGATATCCAAATAACCAATAAACATATGCAGAATGCTCAACTTCAGTCGTCATCACAGAAATGCAAATTACAACTACAACAAGATACCACCATCTGCTCATTAAAATGGCTAAAATGAAAAAAAAGAAATAATACCAACTGCTGCTGAAGATGTTAAGCAGCTTGAACTCTCTTACACTGCTGGTAAGAGGATAAATTGACACAACCCTTTGGACAGCTGGTGGTATGTGCTAAAAGTGAACACAGATAGCCTCAGACCCAGCAATTCCATTCCTAAGAGATCATATGTTTACCAAAAGACATGTACAGAAATGTTCATAGAGGCATTATTTAAAATAGCCCAAACTGAAAATAACCCAAATGTTCATCAGAAGTAATATTAATGAATACAATTAATAAATTGTGTTATATACTTACAATATATATACATATATAATAATATATTTGCAATGAGAAGTATGAAATACTGCTACCTGCATCAACATCAACGAATCTCAAATATAATGTTGAGAGAAAGAAACCAGAGATTAAAAAAAAGAAGACATTCTGCATGATTCCATGTATATGGTGTTTAAAAACAGGTAAAACTAATCTACAGAGTTAGAAGTCAGGACTGTGGATGCTCTTCGAGGTGGGGGAGAGGGCTTCTGGAGTTTTGGTTCTGTTTTACGATGTTGGTGTGTTCACTGTGAAAATACATAGAGTTGCACTGGTATGATTTGTGCACTTTTTATACATGTTTTATACTTCAAAAAATTTCAGTTAAAGAGGAGTAATGACACCTTCTAACAAATTTACTAGGTAGCTTAGGGCTTGGTAGGCAGTCTGGCCCTCACTAGGTTTTCTGTCTCTCCAGAAGAAGCCCAATCTCTGTGGGAGTAGCATGGTAAGCCAGGGTATAAAAGCCTATCCTAATTCATGTTAAGTTTTTGGAGTCCAGTCAAAGGCATTGTTATGTCATCAGCTCCATCAGAGGTTTCTTCTGGAATCCTGAGACACAAAAGTTAAGCTGTATGCAATTCTCTTAGTTCCATACTCTTCTTTTTCTAAAGAATTCCTTCCAGAGCAGATGAGGTTAATAACAATCATCCTGGAGTTAATCATTAGGTGCCAGTAATCAGGCCTTAAGAATGATCGGGGGCTTCCCTGGTGGCTCAGATGGTTAAAAATCCACCTGTCAATGAAGGGGACACAGGTTCAAGCCCTGGTCCGGGAAGATCCCACATGCTGCGGAGCAACTAAGTCCGTGCGCCACAACTACTGAGCCTGTGCTCTAACGCCTGCGGGCCACTACTGAGCCCACGTACCACACCTACTGAAGCCCGCGCATCTAGAGCCCATGCTCCGCCATAAGAGAAGCCACTGCAATGAGAGGCCTGTGCACCGCTAAAAAGAGTAGCCCCAGCTCGCTGCAACTACAGAAAACCCATGTGCAGCAACGAAGACCCAAGAAAGGAAGGAAGGAAGAAAGAAAGAAGGAAAGAAAGAAAGAAGAAAAGAAAGAGAATGACCGGCTCCTTGAATCATTTACTTTTTTTTTTTTTACACTGGGGACAGAGCTGCTTAAAAAGTGGGAGTTGGGGTGAGGGATGGGGATGGTCGCCAGACACCAAGTCTGCTGTGGGGCCCCTCAACTGTGTGCCTCTGCATGTTATAAGGGACCTCTTCTCCTCCCTGAAATGGAAGTAATTTTAGCTAAGTAGGGGTAAGAGTCTTGTCTTGTTGCTTGAAAAAATGTAATTTGGGCTCCAGGCATGCACATTTTGTTGGGTACTTCCAATTCAGGGCTGGGTGGCTAGGGAACCTGAAGTCAGGCTCAAAATTCATTAAACGGTTATTCTCCACCAGGCTGCTAGGTCATGAGAGCCAGTGAGGGTGGGGATGAGAAAACAGCAACTTGCCCGAAGGTTGCCATTCAGAAGGGGAATGGTGAATGGTTCAATAGTTATATGAAAAATGACCATCATCACCACTCTCTACATTGGGCTCTTGTGAGATATGTGTGAGGAAACTCCAACAGGCTGGTTCATGCATCTTTATATGTGGGTGAACTCCTTTATGTGTAGATGAAGAACACCCCCAGGCTCTCAGGAGCTTTGCTCTAATGGCACACGGACCAATGAACAAAGCTTACATGGCTTGGTAAGTAAACAGCAGGAAGCACAAGGTACAATGAGAGTTCTTGGAGGATGAGCCTCTAGTCCAGACTCAGAAGGTTGAGAAAGTCTGGGAAATAGCTGTTTAGCAAATGCACTAGAGTCCTAACCCCATCTTGTACACCACAGTGTTTTGCCTGCCATCCCTGGCTATGAAGCAGAGGATTCCTTTCAGGAGGCTCCTAGCCAATCACATGGCAGCAAATTAGGCCACTGAATAGTAGATATTCTCCCAGATCTTAATTCCCAGATCTTAACAGTAGATATTCTCCCAGATCTAGCTTCCAACTAAAAGAAGAGATTTGGAACTTGATCAGGACTCTGGGCTACAAGCTATTTGTAACAGCTGTCTCCTAGAAACCCAAGTGCAAGTCCATGAACTGATGCAACAGTTTCTGTTTAAAGTAGGTGGAAGAACAGTCGTCTTGCAGGCAAGTCACCATTATTTAATGCCTGTTTTGTTGTAGAGCAATCTAATTCTCATGCTCCTGTTTATACGTCCATGGGCCAAGCACTCCACACATGCTCCCCTCACCTGTCCCCAGCCTCATATTAAGAGCTCTGTAAGGCCCACTGCTATGTCTATTGGTACCGCATACGGCCCTTGTTCCACGACATAGTCATCTACCAAAGACTAGGCTCAGAAAGCAGGTATCTTTTACATCCTACAGAATAGTGAAGAGCTCAAGGACTCCCACTAGTAGCAGAGCAATTGCAGTATTTAGTGGATGGGAATTGGGAGTTGGAAAATGGCCAAAGAGTGAAACTGAAAATTTGCTGCCAACTTCTACAATACCTCAAATGTATGAGATTCTTCTACTACCACCTTCCCACAAGTCCAAAGCCTAGCCACTACTTAGGCTGAAGAACTGGCATAGAGCTGCAGGAAAGAACACCATGGTCGGAAGCCAGTGTCACATACCAGTCCAGAGAGTTGGGTCTTACGCACAGTAAAAGACAGTCACAGGGCTGGGACTTCATATCTTTATAAGAAGCCCAAATACACCGAACCACTAGATCTGACAACTATTGGATCTTTCCTATTTAAAAAAATATAAGGTATGATTGACATACAAAAGCTGTGCATATGCAATGAATAAAACTTGATGAGCTTGGAGGTAAGTATACATCCATGAAACCATCACCACAGTCTATGCCATAAATACATCCATCACCTCCAAAAGTTTCCTCCCATCCTATTTATTAATATTTGTGTGTGTGAGAGATAAGAACACTTAACATTTACGCTCTTAGCAAATTTTTAAGTATAGTACAATAAGTATTATTATTATAGGCTCTAAATTGTACAGTAGATCTCTAGGAGTTATTCATCTTGTATAAATGAAGCTTTGTACTCTTTGACTAATACCTCCGTTTCCCCCTCCCCACCCCCCAGCCCCCAGAAACCACCATTCTACCCTCCGCTTCTATGAGTGATTATTTTAGCCTCCTTATGTTAGCAATATTATGTAGTATTTGTCCTCTATGTCTGGCTTATTTTACATGGCATAATGTCCTCAATGTTCATCCATGTTGTTGCAGGAAATGGCGGGATTTCTTTCTTTTTTAAAGCTGAATAATATTCCGTTGTACATATATACACCACCTCTTCTTTATCCATTCATCAATGGATTCTCAGACATTATTCTTTAAGTAAGTTTTCTACCCCTTTCTTTTTCTTCTCCTTCTGAGACTTTCGCCATGCATACATTAGTTCTTTAAAAGATATGCCATAAGCCCTGTAGGCTCTCCTCACTCTTTTCCTTTCTTTTTTCTTGCTGTTTCTCTAACTGGATAATTTCAAATGACATGTCTTTGAGTTTTCTGATTCTTATTGAATCTACTGTTGAAGCTCTCTGTTGAAATGTTCAGTTCAGTCGTATTCTTCAGCTCTAGAATTTCTGTTTGGTTCTTTTTTATGATTTCTCTTAGTTTAACTTTTTGTTTTGTTCATGTATTGATTTCCAGATTTCATTTAGTTGTCTATCTGTGTTCTCTTGTGCTCACTGAGCTTCTTTAAGATGATTGTTTTGAATTCTTTGTCAGATCATTCATAGATCTCCTTTTCTTTAGGGTCAGTTACCGGAGCTTTATTTTGTTCCTTTGGTGGTGTTTGTTCATGATCCTTGTAGCCTTCCATTGGTGTCTGCACATATAAAGAAACCGTCACCTTTTCCAAATTTTACCAGACTGGCTTTGTCAGGGAAAGCCCTCCACCGGTTAGCCCACCCAGAGATTCTGTGTGGGCTGGCTAGTGGTGTCTGCAGGTGGCCCAGCTGGCGGGCTCCACAGGCAGATGGGCCTGGTCCCAGGGATCAAGTGTGGTCTGCTACTGGGGGTTGCAAGCCAGCTGTTGAGATCTGTGCACTGGTTGATGCGACCCTTCTACCCCTTTTCTTTGTTCTTAGCTACTTCCCGGAGATCTAGCCTTGCCAGTTCTCTCAGGGTTCTGGGTGAGGTGCGACAGAAGAGGGCCTCCCAAGTAGAAGCCTGAAAGGCAGGGGAAATCAGGCTCTCACTTTGCCCTCTTTCCCTCATGGTGGACAAGGGATCTCTCTTTCAGTGTTGTGCTGTGCTGGCCTGGGGGAGGGGTGACATGCATGAAGTGAAACTGTTATTCTTACCCTTTCACTGCATCTTTTCTATTGTCTGTGTTCCACTGGGATGCTGTGACCTCTCACTGGATTCCACAACTCTGATAAAGGTATTCACCGATGGTTGTAAATTGATGTTTCTGTTGGGGAGGAGGACAAGGTCTGGAACCTCCTGTCTACCCTCTTGCTGATGTTACTCCTCTGATCTTTCCTATTCGTTAACTTTCTCTGGCTTTAATCCCAGATGTGACAATGGACTTTGATTCTTATGTTGCATTTGCATTTGGTAATTTCCATTGTGACCTTAGAAACTTGGATCCTAGGCAAAACACTTAAAGGTATTTGGATTTTGTTTTGGTATCCTGTGTATTCTAACCTGATATAAAACTCCTTTCCCATTTTTCCCATTTTTAGCATCTCTTAGAGAGTGCACTCTGCCATGTAACTGGAGTGGAGAGGCTCATTCACATGGTATTCTACACTCAGAGATTTGCTGGGTTCTGGCTTTAGGAACTCCTGAGGGCTACACAAAACTGCCAGCATGAATTCAGAAATAATCTTCTACCATAATAATAATAATATATATTAGTATATCTTGTGAAATATCCAACTTCAAGCGTTTCCTATTCATTGTTTTCTTAATGTTAGCCAAATTTTTTCATCTTCTAGGTTTAAAAAAAAATCTATTAGCCCTACAATGTTTATAAAGAAGTCATCTTTTTCACAAAGCTATGTCTGTGATACTTGATTTGAATGAGATCAAGGCAGTTGGCTTGGCAAAGTCCCAAGACTTCAGCCCACATCTACCCTAACCCCTAACCCTTAGTTCATTATAAGAATTTGATGAAAGAATATGGATGGAGCACTAAAAACCCAATAGGGCATTATTACAGTGGCAAAAGAAGGCCATTTGCAGCTAACTTAACACCAAGGTTAAGATGTTTAAATATTCATTACTGTTTAGGTTGCTGACTATTGGACTGCTAGCAAAAGGAAGTCTGAAATTGGCCTATAATATTCAACTGCATAAGAAAATTAATTCAAAACTACTGGTGGACACTTTTCAGACAAAAAAGATCTTAAATCAATTGTAAGTTGAGTAAGAAAAACATTTTGGGGGTAAGAAATGATTTATTTAAACACACCTGAAATTTTCCACCTCTAACCCTCTGCCCTTCCACATTCCATCCTAACCAGGATCTGAGGCTATGAGATCATAAGAAAAATCTTTTAGCTTTTAAAAAACAGCAAAGAGAGACTTCCCTGGTGGAACAGTGGTTAAGAATCCGCCTGCCAATGCAGGAGACACGGGTTCGAGCCCTGGTCCGGGAAGATTCCACATGCCGTGGAGCAACTAAGCCCGTGCACCACAACGACTGAGCCTGTGCTCTAGAGCCCACAAGCCACAACTACTGAGCCTGTGTGCCATAACTGCTGAAACCCGTGTGCCTAGAGCCCGTGCTCCGCAACAAGAGAAGCCACTGCAATGAGAAGACCGCGCACCACAACGAAGAGTTGCCCCCGTTCACCGCAACTAGAGAAAACCCACGTGCATCAATGAAGACCCAAAGCAACCAAAAATAAATATAAAATAATAAATAAATTTATTAAAAAAATAAAAAACAGCAAAGAGTGGGGGCGGAGGGAAGGAGGGAGGGGACAGCAGAGATGAAATATGTCTTGCTTTTCTTCTCTTGACAGAAACATTACTGCTGCATATTTAGGCTATCTTAGGGGTGATGGAGATGGAGGTGTTAAGTGAGTATGTGAACTGAGAAGGCCTCAACCATTCATTAATTTCAGGACAGTCCATCTTTTCATCTCTGTAAATGAATGTGAATTACAAGCATTTCTCAGGGACTTCCCTGGTGGTCCAGTGGTAAAAAATCCGCCTTCCAGTGCAGGGGATCCCTGCATTGTTCAATCCCTGGTCGGGGAACTAAGATCCTACATGCCGCTGAGCAACTAAGCCCCAGTGCCACAACTACTGAGCTCACGCGCCTCAATGAGAGAGCCCGCATGCCACAAACTACAGAGCCCATGTGCCCTGGAGCCCGTGCGCCACAACCACAGAGCCCACATGCTCTGGAGTCCCCGCACCACAACTAGAGAGGGAAATCCCACAGAACTAGAGAGAAGCCCATGCGCCACAACAAAAGATCCCGCATGCCTCAAGGAAGATCCCACGTGCTGCAACTATGACCTGACGCAGATTAAAAAAATAAAAACAAAACCCCAAGCACTTCCCAGATCAGACACAGGAATTCAACGTGAGATCCCAGAGGGAATGAGGGCTTTGGAATAAGAGAAAGTTGTGACAGAGACAGGTATGTGGCAATCTCCAGGCAAGATATCTGCAACTGCTGGGGCTTCATCACCCAAGGGTGTAACCAGTGTAGGAACTAACTAGCACAAGAGCTGAGTGCTAACCACCTAGGGCAGCAAGAACCTGATGAGTGAAAGGGTCAGACTCCAGAATGGATGGAAGAGACCAATTCAGGGAGCATTTGTCTACGTCTTGACCAAGAAAGGAGGAAAGTCAATGGTATAAATATACAAGAACAGTGGCAGGAAATTTAAGGGCTAAAAATGAGCTGAAGTTTACCGAAAACACTTGTCTACATTATTCTAGAACAATTTCACTTACCTATTTGAAAATTCAAATTGGCTTTTCCAATTTCACAATGCATGAAACCTTTTTTTTTTAAACATCTTTATTGGAGTATAATTGCTTTACAATGGTGTGTTAGTTTCTGCTTTACAACAAAGTGAATCAGCTATACATATTTTTGGAGAAATGTCTATTTAGGTCTTCTGCTCATTTTTGGATTGGGTTGTTTGTTTTTTTGATATTGAGCTGTGTGAGCTGCTTGTAAATTTTGGAGATTAATCCTTTGTCAGTTGCTTCGTTTGCAAATATTTTCTCCCATTCTGAGGGTTGTCTTTTTGTCTTGTTTATGGTTTCCTTTGTTGCGAAGAAGATTTTAAGTTTCATTAGGTCCCATTTGTTTATTTTTGGTTTTATTTCCAATTCTCTAGGAGGTGGGTCAAAAAGGATCTTGCCGTGATTTATGTCATAGAGTGTTCTGCACGAAAGCTTTTTTGAAGCTATTAGCGTGAAATGTGAACATTTTGTGTACGATCTTCCTCACAGAATGGAGAAGTTGGCCTCCTAAGGTCCTGTCCACTCAATGTGAGGCAGCATGCAGTGGGTGGGGGCAGGGAACGCTGGATTTGCAATCAGAAGCTCAGTCATTAACTGGAGGATTCTTCTTGGATGAGCCCTTTAACATTTCTTAAGCCTCAGTTTTGACACATGAAAATGGGCTTGAAAATACCAGTTTAGTTGATCTCACTGTCCATTATGAAGATTAAGTTATACCTTACATATTCTGAGTAAACATAAAGCTTTATATGAACATAAATTATTTAAAAAATCATGTGTGGAAGATTTTGGAAGATGCCCCCTAGCAGGGTCAGCAAACACGAGGCAGAGAACAAATAGAGGAACTGCAATCGCCTCATTGAGGTGTTTTCTAATTTCTGTACCTAGAATATCTTTCCCTACCAGAGTGCAAGTTCTGAAGGGCAAGAATTAAGTTTTAGACACTTTTGCACCACCCGTACCCCCGACTGTCATCCTTAACGGGTAGTAGGCGCCAATGAATGTTTGTTGAACTGCACCACCTGGCTTCAGCTTCCAGCCTTATATATTGAGAAGCCAAGAGGGTAAAAGTGAGCAAGGAGGGAAGGAGGGCAAAGAGAAACCCTACTTTACAATGGGGAAAACAGCCTTGTTGTGGTCCTTATTGTGCCTTCAATGTGCTGCCTTTTTTATTCTGAATGCAGCCGGCTTCTGGACACTCTAAGTTGTCAAGAGCTTGGTGGGCTTTCCCGGACTAGCAGCTTTGTGTAGCTGAACACAGGACGTACTTTCTTTTGGTACTTTTGGGGGACAGGTTTACTGACAAAGTTGTTGTCCCTCTCTTCCTGGCCCTAGCTCTCTGCGGATCTAGTCATGCTGTTTAGGTTCATGAAGTACAAATTAGCATAATCCGATTAGATGAGCTGCTGAGGGGCGGGCTTTTTTATTTGGTCTGAAAAGCAGAGAAAAGAAAAGTGTCTCACAAAGAGGGGAGCCTGGAGCTTGGAAGGGGAGGGGCGACAATTGCTCCTGGGCTGCTGGCCTGAAAGCTTGCACCTGCACAAGCCCTCTTATAAATAAGGACTCTTAGATGGTATTAAACAGGGGACTGAGGAGTCCGGGGGAGCTTGGGGAGGTAAGCATGGGGAAGAGAAAGGCAAGACAGCGGCTCTGCATCCATTAATTGATTTATCTGGATCGCAAAGCGGGGCTTGCTGACAGAAGAGAAAGCCCGTTTGATTCCTACTCAGCATTGCGAGTGGGTCAGCCCCATAATCAGGTCTATTGAGATAAGCGTTTTAGAATCTCTGCAAGAGACTGATAAGGGGTTTACTTGTAGGGAACAAAGTTCACTGGATGTCTGATTTCAGTACTTTCTGAATTGGACTTCTGTTTCTTTCCTTTATTTCCAGAAAAGAAAACAAACAAACAAAAAAGCTGGGAGGTGGTAGTTGCTTTAGGCCTGTGGGTGATGTGTGCTTAGAAACCACAAGAGAAAAACTCAACTATCAACTTGTTAAAATAGGGGAAGCCAGGGAATTTTCTGACTGAGTGCACCTTTCTCTGCTATAGAGAGTTGATGGGTATAACTGAAATTTTCATTATTTTGAAAACTAAGAAGGACTCTAATCTATGTGTGCGGTAAATGTTGAGTTTCAAGCAAGTGATTACTTCTATCCTTCTTACCTGGAAGAAAGATTTTTTTACCCTTAAAGATGAAGGAGTCCTGAAATGATGTCCATGTACTTGCTGGGGACCAACCATCATCTGCACCAGTTTACGCGATGCTCAGAGAACATCTAAATGCGTCTGATTCTATGGAAGTAAAAGGAAACCTTGTTTAAGCCTGACTTACAACATGATGAACATCGAAGGCCAATTAGTGAAGGCTCATTTCTATTGATACATCTTCTGCAGTGCTGTTCAACATAATTTAAATGCTGACAGGAATGGAACCCCCATCACTTCCTTTGGATAATTTATGGTCTATCAAAGAATTCTTCTGGATAGAAAACCTAGATCACCAATCAAATTACTCTGTGCTTTAAAAAGAAAAAATCCATGGGCTTCCCTGGTGGCGCAGTGGTTGAGAGTCTGCCTGCCGATTCAAAAAAAAAAAAAAAAAAAAAGAAAAAGAAAATATCCATTTCAATCATTGCCTACATGCAGTGAGCATTTCCTTCATGGGAGGTTTCTATTCTTCAAGGTAGAAGAACACAGAGAAATTTGGCCTGTGCTGAATTCAGAGCCTAGCCTTGCTGCTTGCTCATTGCGTTAATCTCAAGTTGGTCTCCTAGACTCTTCTAAGCCACAATTGCCCCGACTGTAAACTAAAGCAAATACCTCCATTAAAAGGTTAGAAGTATCAAAGATGGCATTTATAAAATGCCTGGCACGTAATAGGCACTCAGTGAATATTAATAACCCTTCCTTGAGGCGTTTATATTTCCCATCCCATCCCCATCTTGCTGTATTCAGTTCTCTTTATATGTCCAAGTAGATGTATCCTGATACCCAAGCACAGTGTAGTTTTCTATTCCCAAGAGCTGTCTTTTCTCTGCTTTATCTCCTCTGTCTTTTCACCAGTACACCCATCCTTCTCAGTTTCTGTGATGGAGCATCTTTCCTCCTGGAGCCTAGAGTCATACAGCCTCTCAGAGAAGGACAAAGGAGACAGTGCAAGGCTGTTTTCAGAAGCTCTGGAGCTTAGGGAAGAAATTTAGTCTAGGGAGGCAGGTAAGAAAAGAATTTCTATCTGCCAGAAGCCAAAGTGAACATGCAAAACACCTTAAGTGTGATCTGGGGATCTGGAGGCCTGATATCCAGAGAAAGGGGTGAGAAGCAGATCAAGGAAGGCCTGAGAAACTGATTAGCTCTGACAGCCCCTGTCTCTCTTGGGCTGTGGGTTGAAACAGTTGCATTTCACACATCCTCTTACATAGAGTGATGGGGTGGCAGAAAAGGCAATGGCACAAGGTGTCCTTAGACAAGGTGCTCTGCATACCCACTTAGGTTTTAGTAAAGGCTCCTTTTGAAAAAGTCTGACTTTTTCAGAGATGCCTTATATCACGGTCAAGATATAGATGGGGCACACAATTTGACAGTATATGAAAATACAATTATACCATGACCACGTAAAGATTTATTCCAGCAAGGCAAGGCAATGTATTAATATTATATATCTCATATCAATCTCAATAGATTTCAAAAAGCCTTTCATTAGGGCTTCCCTGGTGGCACAGTGGTTGAGAGTCCCCCTGCCGATGCAGGGGACATGGGTTCGTGCCTCGGTCCGGGAGGATCCCACATGCCGTGGAACGGCTGGGCCCGTGAGCCATGGCCGCTGAGCCTGCGCGTCCGGAGCCTGTGCTCCACAACAGGAGAGGCTGCAGCAGTGAGAGGCCCGCGTACCGCAAAAAAACCCCCAAAAAACCCCCCAAAAAAACCCCAAAACCTTTTATTAAAATGTATTGCCTGGTCCTTCTTTGGGGGAGGGGGCAGTAGAAGTTTTGCCCTGCTCTGTGCCCCAGGAAGCACACATCTCGGCCTCTACCACTCTGGCCTGTCAGGCATCCCCTCTGTATGGCCACATCTGAGCTGGGTTCCAGTTACACTGGGGAGACCAGGGGTCACAGGAGATGATGACTCCTCGTTGCAGTGCGAGGGCTTCTCATTGCAGTGGCTTCTCTTGCTGCGAAGCACAGGCCCTAGGCGCGCAGGCTTCAGTAGTTGTGGCACACGGGCTTAGTTGCTCCATGGCATGTGGGATCTTCCTGGACCAGGGCTCGAACCCGTGTCCCCTGCATTGGCAGGCGGATTCTTAACCACTGCGCCACCAGGGAAGCCCTGGGGCGCCCACTTTTGAGAAAGTTGCCCTTCTGAACTTCTATTATGTGTTTTTTCCTTCCTGCCTTTTGGATGTTTTTCTTCCAGCCCAAGAGTGTGTGTCCTCTTAGCTCTGACAGGTCAGGATAGTGGGTGCTAATCTGTCTCAGACCTGGTGGGCCCTGAGTTTCTCCCATCCTCTTATTCCAGGGAGTGAGTTTTTGAAATTTCTCTTTATTAGAGGAAAATTTAGAGTTTGGTGAAGGAGCGATTTTTATCCAATTTGAATTTATTTGAAATACGTAATATTAAACTTCTTAATAAGTCCTTCTTATTAAAAAGGAGGGAATATTCAGCACCCCTCCCATTTCTTACCCCAGAAACTTCAGAGATGAGGTCTCATGGCAAGATTTTAAAGAGAACCTAGAAGGATAAAACCTCAGAGTCAAGGAGGCTTTTCTAGCTGTGACTCAAAAGCCCAGAACCATAAAATTGATAAACTGCACAGCATAAAATTAAAATTCTTATTACCTGGCAAATAAGCACCATAAATAAAGTCATAAGACAAATGAAAATTTGGGGGGAAATACTTGTAATTCACATCATAGACAAAAGGTTGATCTCCTGTATATAAAAAGAACTTTTGAAAATTGGGAAGAAAAAAGCCTAACAACCCAATGGAAAAAAAAGAACATCTACAGACAGTTCACAGAAACAGAAATACAAATGACCCATAAACATGTGATGTCAGCCTCACTCATAAAAGAAAAACACAAGGACATCCCTGGTGACACAGTGGTTAAGAATCTGCCTGCCAATGCAGGGGATACGGGTTTGATACCTGGTCCAGGAACATCCCACATGCCGCGGAGCAACTAAGCCGGTGCGCCACAACTACTGAGCCTGCGCTCTATAGCCCATGAGCCACAACTACTGAGCCCACGTGCCACAGCTACTGAAGTCTGTGTACCTAGAGCCCGTGCTCTGCAACAAGAGAAGCCACTGCAATGAGAATCCCATGCACTGCAACAAAGAGTAGCCCCTGCTCACCGCAGCTAGAGAAAGCCTGTGCACAGCAACGAAGACCCAACGCAGCCAAAAATAAATACATTAAATAAATAAAGAAAAATGCAAATTAAAACCACATTGAAATAGCATTATCACCTATCAGACTGGCAAATATCCCAGCAATTGTCAGCATACTCTGCAGGTGAATCCATGGGGAAACAAGAATTCCCGTACAGATTGCGATTGACATATATACACTAATATGTATAAAATGGAAAACTAATAAGAACCTGCTGTATAAAAAAAATAAATAAAATTAAAAAAAAAAGAATTCCCATACACTGCTGCTGAGAATGCATTTATCCTACAGATATACCTGCAAAATTGGGAAATCATGTATGATGAAGGCTATTCATCATGGGATTGTTAGTATCAGCAAAAGACTGGAAAAAACCTGTGTCCCTCATAAGGTACTGGTTAACTAAGGTATATCCATATGATATAATACATGCAGATATTAAAAAGAATGAGAAAGGGCTTCCCTGGTGGTGCAGTGGTTGAGAGTCCGCCTGCCGATGCAGGGGTCACGGGTTCATGCCCCGGTCCGGGAGGATCCCACATGTCGCGGGACGGCTGGGCCCGTGAGCCATGGCCTCTGAGCCTGTGCGTCCGGAGCCTGTGCTCCGCAACGGGAGAGGCCACAACAGTGAGAGGCCTGCGTACCAAAAAAAAAAAAAAAAAAAGAATGAGAAAGTTCTCTGGTGTGGGAAGAACTCCAGAATATAGTGTTAAGAGAAAAAAGCAAGGTGATATAAGAAAAGAGGAAATAAGAATATATTTGCACAAAGACCCATTGAAAAACAATTAGAATTTACTCTTGGTGGTGTACATTTTAAGGGTTTCTATAAATGTATAGTGACATGTATCCATCATCATAGTATCACACAGGGTATTTTCACTGTTCTCTGTGCTCTGCCTATTCATCCCTCCCCCTCCCACCCCTGGCAATGCTGATCTTTCTGTTGTCTCCATAGTTTTGCCTTTTTCCAGAATGTCATATTGTTGGAATCATACAGTATGTAGCCTTTTCAGATTGGTTTCTTTCACTTAGTAATATGCATTTAAGGTTCCTCTATATCTTTTCATGGCTTGATAACTCATTTCTTTTTAGTGCTGAAAAATATTCCATAGTCAGGATGTACCACAATTTATTTACCCATTCACCTACTGAAAGGACATCTTGGTTACTTTCAGATTTTGGCAATTACTAATAAAGCTGCTGTGAACGTCCACGTAAAGGTCTTCATGTGGACATAAGTTTTCATCTCCTCTGGGTAAATGCTAAAAAGCACAATTGCTGGATCATATGGAAGAATATATTTAGTTTTGTTAGACGCTGCCAAACTGCCTTCCAAAGTGGCTGCACCACTTTGCACTTCCATCAGCAACAGATGAGAGTTCTTGTTGCTCCCCTTCCTCTCCAGCAGTTAGTGTTGTCAGTGTTCCAGATATCAGCCATTCTAACAGGTGTGTTGTGGTATTCCATTGTTTCAAGTTCCATTTCCCTGATGCCATATGATGCAGAGCATCTTTTCATAGGTGTATTTTCCATCTGCATATCTTCTTTGGTAAGGTATCTGTTAAAGTCTTTGGCCCATTTTTTAATCAGGTTGTTTGTTTTCTTCTTGTTGTGTGTTAAGAGTTCTTTGTATATTCTGGATAACAGTCCTATATCAGATGTGTCTTTTGCAAATATTTTCTCCCAGCCTGTGGCTTGCTTTCTCCTTCTCCTGACACTGTCTTTTGTAGAGCTCAAAAATATTTTTAAAAGAATAAATACTACTGTTACTAACCCCACTTCCACTCTCCATTTTTTTCATTAAAAATAGCTTTGGAAAATAACTTTTTGATAACAATTTTCTGAGAATATTACCATATCCCCCCATTATATCAATAATATCTTCAAAAGCATTACTTCTGGAATACAAAAACTATAGATTTTAGAATACTTTATCAATTTATAAAAGCATGGCAGCTGAACTGAGTCCATTTAAATTTAGTATACTTATAACCACAAATGATAAAATGTATAGCTTTTAAAATTTATACACATTTAGCATATTCACTTAAACATTTTATCTGACCATGTAACACTTACACAATTATTCTTTAAATCGAAGTGCTTAAGAAAAGAAAGAAGATGTGTATTTTTAAACTTTTGCTTAGAAAGTTCTCTTTGCAAGTATATATGTGACTGTCTTCTAAAAACTAATTTTTACACCCAAGTATTTTACAATATATGGTGGAGGTGGGAAGGAGATGAGATGGGCTTTTGAATTGGCCTGAACTGGTCTTTTTATTCCTGAAAGAATGGAAAGGCATGGGCTCTGCCCAAACGCCATTAGAGCATGGAAAAGGAAGATCAGGCAGAGCATGGCTGAAGGCAGTGTCAGCTGAGAAAAAACCAAAAAATGCACACCGTGAGAGCTGTGACTTCAGTTTTATTGGGCAGCTTAATGAAGACTATAGCCCGGAAACAGCCTCTCGGATAGCTCTGAGGGACTTCTCCAAAGAGAAGGGTCGGGGGAGGTCAATGTACATGTGATTTTGGTGAAGCGGGTATGTGCAATCAAGCACACATCTCAGTAGAAGGTTGCCGCTGGGCTAAGCATATGTCTCCATTAATGATGTTAGTGCTTTTCTAGGTAAAAGAAAATGAAAGAACGTGGGTCCATAAAATTTTCTCCTGAAAATATCGAACTATCTGAAGGCCTGTTCTCCCAGTTCTTACCAAAGCATACAGTGCCTCATTCCTGATCTCCACGCTGAACTCCTTTCAGGGTGTATTAAAGGTCAGTGACTGCCACGGCTAGTGACTTCATTCTTGTAGAACTAGATGGTGAGCGACATTCTTTAGTTTGCCACAGTGACTGAGAAAAGATGAAGCCAGCTCATGTTGGCACCCCATCAAGTCCAGACTGTGGCACAGTCCAGTGGCACTGTGGGCTCACATTCAATCCTGCCTCTATAGAACAGTCTACCTGCCGGGGACTTATTGTATTACCCCCAGCCTGGTGCTTCTGAACAGGAAGCTTGGTTTTTTTGGAGTTGTGTTTGTTTACCCAATAATGTTATTGGATAATATGCCTGGTCTGTGAGGGTCTATTAAGGTAGTTAGGCTCAAAAAGAATCAAGAACTCTGATGGGGAAAAAAAAAAATGTCTGTGTAAAGCAGTGATTTTGAGTAAAAATGACAAGGGTTGAATTCTGGCTCCAACAGTGGAAACTTGGGCCAGTTAAATAATCTCCTAAAGAGAAATTAAAGAAACAATCCCATTTACCATCGCATCAAAGAGAATAAAATACCTAGGAATAAAGCTACCTAAGGAGACAAAAGACCTGTACTACAAAAACCATAAGATGCTGATGAAAGAAATCGAAGATTACACAAACAGATGGAAAGATATACCGTGTTCTTGGATTGGGAGACTCAATATTGTCAAAATGACTATACTACCCAAGGCAGTCTACAGATTCAATGCAATCCCTGTCAAACTACCAATGGTATTTTTCACAGAACCAGAATAAAAAATCTTAAAATTTATATGGAGACACAAAAGACCCTGAATAGCCAAAGCAATCTTGAGAAAGAAAAACATAGCTGTAGGAATCAGGCTCCCTGACTTCAGACTATACTACAAAGCTACAGTAATCAAAACAGTATGGTACTGGCACAAAAACAGAAATATAGGTCAATGGAACAGGATAGAAAGCCCAGATATGTGCCTATGGTCAATTAATTTACTACAAAGGAGGCAAGATTATACAATGGAGAAAAGACAAAGACAGTCTCTTCAATAAATGCTGCTGGGAAAACTGGACAGCTACATGTAAAACAAATGAAATTAGAACATTCTTTAACACTGTACACAAAAATAAACTCAAAATAGGTTAAAGACCTAAATGTAAGACCAGATACTATAAAACTCTTAGAGGAAAACATAGGCAGAGCACTCTTTGACATAAATCTCAGCAATATCTTTTCCGAGCCATCTCCTAGACTAATGGAAATAAAAACAAAAGTAAACAAATGGCAACTAATTAAACTCAAAAGCACAGCAAAGGAAACCATAAACAAAACAAAATGACAACCCACAGTATGGGACAAAATATTTGCAAACAATGTGACCGACAAGAGATTAATCTCCAAAATTTACAAACAGCTCATGTAGCTCAAAATCAAAAAAGCAAACAACCCAATCAAAAAATGGGCAGAAGACCTAAATAGACACTTCTCCAAAGAAGGCATATAGATGGCCAACAGGCACATGAAAAAATGCTCCACATTCCTAATTTTTAGAGAAATGCAAATCAAAATTGCAATGAGATATCACCTCACACCAGTCAGAATGGCCATCATCAAAAAATCTACAAAAAAATAAGTGCTGGAGAGGGTGTGGAGAAAAGGGAACACTCCTTCCCTGTTGATGGGAATGTAAATTGGTATAGCCACTATGGAGAACAACATGGAGGTTCCTTAAGAAACTAAAAATAGAGCTACCATATGATCCAACAATCCCACTCCGGGGCATATATTCTGAGAAAAACACAGTTTGAGAGGATACATGCACCCCAATGTTCGTTGCAGCACTGTTTACAATAACCAAGACATGGAAGCAACCTAAATGTCCAATCAACAGATAAATGGATAAAGGAGATGTGGTACATATATACAATGGAATATTACTCAGCCATTAAAAAGAATAAAACAATGCCATTTGCAGCAACATGGATGGACATAGAGATGATCATATAAGTAAGCCAGACAAAGACAAGTATCATATGATATTGCTTATATGTGGAATCTTAAAAAAAACTGATACAGATGAACTTATTTACAAAACAGAAACAGACTCACAGACTTGGAGAACGAACTTATGGTTACCAGGGGGAAGGGGGGAGTGAGAAGGGATGGATTGGGAGTTTGGGATTGACATGTACACACTGCTATATTTAAAATAGATAACCAACAAGGACCTACTGTATAGCACAGGGAACTCTACTCAGTACTCTGGAATAACCTAAATGGGAGAAGAATTTGAAAAAGAATAGATACATGTCCATGTATAACTGAATCACTTTGCTGTACACCTGAAACTAACAGAACATTATTAATCAAATATACTCCAATATAAAATTAAAAAAAAATTTTTAATTCACCCATTAAAAAAAAATCTCCTAAATTTCAGTTTCATCATCTGTGAAGTGAGAACAATACATATAATTGATATTATATTAGTAATATAATATTGTTATGAAGATTAGGTGAGCTGATATGCAGGAAGCTCTTGTCACAGTGCCTGACATATCGTAAGCACTCAGCAAATCTTGGCTCTTTTATTACCATAAATTTACTTTATTTTTACTTACATTGTATTGTAAACAATTCTGAAATAGATACCCGTATATATAATCCTTTGACCATAATTCTGATTATTTCTTTATGATAGCTTCCTCGAAGGAGAGTTACTAAGGTCCAAGTGTATGAACATATTGGATAACCCTGATTTTTAAAATTATCCAGAAAAGGCAAGTCTACAGCTTGTCTCATTCGACTACCCCCTTGAGCTCTGGAAATTAAATTCTTAGAGTAAACATTATTCGGTAGATTACAAACCTAACTAAGGTTTATGTAAAAATCTAGTGCTTTTTAAAATCTAGATTAAAAATCTTTTAAACCTAGTGATTTTTAATGCTAATGATAGGTCATTAGCAATAAAGAGAAAATAGAACAGAAATTTCCCTGTTTATAGTCAACTCCAATAGTCATAGAAGGGAGGGTGTGTTTAGGAGCCCATGCCCTGGCTTCTTATAATCGTGAACCACGCTCTCCCCTTGGCATTCCTTCCTAACACCTGCCACTTTAAATCCCCCACTTTGCATTGCCATTAAGCTTTTAGATTCCCTCCTTATCTTTGACCTTTTTATTTAAGGATATGACTTTTAGCTAACCTTTGGCCTGCAGGTCAGCAGTTAAGCTGTCCATTCTCCTGACCCCTTTCATCCTTTGGCCTTTTAAGGACAAAGCCTGTTGTGCGTAACTTATACATATTTGGGTCATCTCAAGCCATTCTTAGCTGGTGAAACCTCATCAGGCAGGTGCTGCAAGAGACTTGGTGAATGGATATTTTGAGAAACAAACTTTTAAGAAGAGCTTTAGGGATAGACACATACACACTACTATATATAAAATAAATAATTGATGAGGACCTACTGTATAGCACAGGAAACTCTACTCAATGCTCTGTAATGGCCCAGATGGGAAAAGAATCTAAAAAAGAGTGGATATATGTATACGTATAACTGATTCACTTTGCTGTACACCTGAAACTAACACAACATTGTAAATCAACTATACTCCAATAAAAATTAAAAAAAAAAAAAAAGAAGAGCTTTAGACTTGGGATTTCTCACGAAAATTCAGCCTGTTCAAGTTGCATTTCAGCGTCGTCTTTCAGGGGAGGCTAGAGGAGTATTCTTAATGGAGCTAGTCTCAGTATAGTTTTCTCATTTTAAAAGTGAGGTCACTGGCAGGGCTGTTGTGAAGACTCAATGTTATAAACTGTCACTGCCCTCAAGGAGATCTTAACTTGTTGCTGGGGACAGAATACGCACAAGATGTATATAACACAGGGGAGCGGAAGTAAGGGTCTTGAAGCATATAAGAGGATTCTACAAAAGGAGAAATTAGACTGAGTGGTGGAAATCTAGGAGGACTTCATGTAAGGTGGTGTTTAAGATGAGTCAAGCTTCCTGAAGGAGTGGTATTTAAGATCAGTCATGAAGGATTTTAGCAAGTGGAATTGAGTGCAAGCAGATGGACTCACAAGAGTAAAGTCAGAGGTATTAGAGTTTGGCCTGTTGGACCACCAAGTGAAGTGGTTTCATTAGCAGGTATAAAATATTTAGGCAATTGTGGAAAGTAAAGGGAATAGTACATTGAGCCAGGCTGCAGAGGGCTTGGTTTGCTGGGGTATGGCATCTGTCTCAGTCTGGTGGACAAGACACTAAAGCTTTGATAGCAGGGGACGACCTGACCATAGCTGTGATTTGAGAAGGACAGTTAGGAAGCTGTGTGAAAGATGAAGTGAAGGGAGGGACTAATTAGGGGATGCTAGATATTTTTTTTTAATAATAAATGTATTTATTTTTGGCTGTGTTGGGTCTTCATTGCTGTGCGTGGGCTTTCTCTAGTTGCAATGAGTGGGGGCTACTCTCCGTTGCAGTGTGCAGGCTTCTCACTGCCGTGGCTTCTCTTGTTGCGGTGCACAGGCTTCAGTAGTTGTGGCACGTGGACTCAGTAGTTGTGGCTCGCGGGCTCTAGAGCTCAGGCTCAGTAGTTGTGGTGCACGGGCTTAGCTGCTCCGCGGCATGTGGGATCTTCCCGGGCCAGGGCTCGAACCCGTGTCCCTTGCATTGGCAGGCAGATTCTTAACCACTGCACCACCAGGGAAGCCCTAGATTTTTTTTTTAGGCTCAAGATAACAGGGGGAGTAGGGTTCAAAGGATGGACAGAATGGGTGGATGTGCTTAGTAAATTTGTGAAATACTTTCTAAAAAAAAAAACAATTTCTTTTCTTAAATAATTTATTTTCAATAAGTTAATAGTTAAATAGCAATTTGGAATCAATGATTACAAACTCACAAAACACATCACCAAATAAAATCTTTGGTTGGTACCTCTAATCACATTCTACAAAGCACAATAATTCAATTTCAATTAAAAGGCATATGAAGATCACTGAACACTATTGAAAAGAGATGAGTCTAATAATGAGGTGCTTGGCCATTTTCAATCCTAAAATCCTTAGTGGCCGAACAGGGCTGTAGACAGGCTGGACGTGCTGGCTCAGAAGATCTCACACTATGTCCTGGGCTGCACTAACTGTCCATGTGACCTCTGGAAAGTTACTTCAAAACCCTCTGGACTGTTTTCTCCTCTGTAAAAGGAGGAGTAGAATTAGCCAATCTAATGATCTGTATAATAAATGGGCCTGTTTATACTTGGCTTCTGGAAGTTTCCAGTGGTGCCCATAGTGGAACAAACACTTGTTTTCAAGTAACAGAGTAGCATAAATGATATAATCTGTCTAAAGTTTTCTTTTGGGTGCAAATGGCCCATAAAGAGATGTACCATCAGTGAACTAGAATTCATTTGAACCATAAATTCTTACTACTGCAATCACCAAGCCGTAAGTACAGGACACCAAGGAAGGCTGTGGAGTGATTTTAGAATTAGCTTCCAGTCTCACAGATACCTTGGCAAGGTTTTGGTCCATATAACTACAATTCCTTTTGACAGTCACTTTAACCTAACACAACTTGATAGGCCAAAATCCAACTTGCAAAAGAAATCATTTAAGAGATGAATTACATTAAGTAATATTTTAAATGTTTATTCATTTATCGTAGGAATTTCCTATAGGGTTTCTTTTTTTTTTTTTTTTTTTTTTTTATAGGGTTTCTTTAAATAACTGTTCCCTCGTTTAGTTTAATGATACTCAATCTCCTCACGACTTTTTGGCGGTACTCGGTTACTTTTCAGTGGAAAGGCCTTCTGTGCACAACAGACATGGCCCCAGCAGCAGAGAAGTGCACTCATTCTGAGAAGAGCAGTAAAATCCCGTGTTCAGGCAAAGAGGTCTTCTCTGCCTTCCTCAGCAACATGAGGCTAATATAAAAATGCTGTCAAAAATCTTACTTTGAGTTAATGACAGATGAGAGAATAAGCAATATTACTCAATTGACAAACTGTCATCAAAGCTTTGAGATGTACTATCACCTGGTAGTTTGGGGACAAATTTAAGTCCACATAAGTTCATGAGAAAGAAATGCAAATTCAGGGGAAATCCCCTGGTCTCTGTGCTTATGTGTTTCCCAGGACTATTCTGGGTCTGTGGGGACATTTATTGAATGCAGTTTAAAGAAAGGACCTACATGGAAAATGCATTGTTTCTGATAAATGTGTTGTTCTACAAGAGTCAACGCTGTGTAGAGTTTAAAGACATTATGACCTTGCTATTTTGGGAGAATGAGATTTTGAGGGCATCTCATCCAGATTTCTTCTAAGCACCAAACCAAAGAGGCTCATTTCAGCCTTTCATAAATCAAATACCTTCTTTCTAGAGTGGCAGAAAATTTAAATTCCTCTACTGTGTATACATGATCTCAAATCCATCTATTTCCTACCTGTAGTTCAGACGGTTTTAAAACCAATGTACCACCAAGAACTCTGGGGAAATAAAATGTCCCATAGACAATCAAATGACATTATTTGTATTCTGGGCTCAACTATGGGATTCATTTTTGAATCTAAGCATCATCAGGGTGGCACAAGGGGGTGAGTTCTGCCAGATCCACGCTGTTTCACTCATTGTGGGTACCACCTCTCCCAGCGTAAGACTGAGCTAATGCTCCATAGCAGGGAAAACAAATCACATGTTCATTAATTCATTAGAGTCTGGTATTAACATTCCTACTGTCTACTCTAAATCTTTTGTTAAGCTCTCTATTAAATGGTAATATTTAGATTTTCATCATTATATTTGAATTTTACAGGTCTTAAGTCAGCAGAAACTCAGGCTAAATTAAAAGTTTTGATACCTGACATGGGAAACTAAGGTAGAAAACCTATTTTAGCTAGCTGGTTTTCATAAGAAAACTATGAACCCTCGTAAATTATCAAGTCCTTTCCTCTCACAGGTATAATCCACCATTTGGCTTTAGAGATAACATATACATACACAGCCCTATGCAAGTGACACTTCACATGTCCATAGAGATAAAGGATGCAGAGCTCTTCCACAGGTATCTGCTGCCTTCCTGTGGTCCTCACATGCCAGGAGGGTCTTTTCTTCACAGGTGTTCCTGCAAGTCTCCAGGTTGGTTTCTGCAAGGGCTATCTTTTCATTTGTCTTACATTGTTCACCCTTGATCAAATATGCCTCATTTTTCAAAACAAACTTTAAAATATGTTCGGAGGGAAGCATTTTCTACTCATCCATCTGAGATCCATTTTGAGAAAACTTTCTTATAACTGAAAACATACGGAGTAAAACAGTGATTTTCAAACCAGTTTTTAACCTAAGGGTCTTTTTTTTTTTTTTTTTTTTCAAACAACATCTTATGCAGAACCCAGATTTATAACATAGACAGAGACAGGCTGATCTGACTGAAGCCCTGGGGGTGGGGGGTGACAGACGCCCAAGCCACGTTCCTCATGGTCCCTTTCAGCATCCTGAAGCCGACCCTGAGCCACCTCCTATGAAGCTTAAATTCATGCCTCACAAATTATTCATCAGGTTGACTCTGGAACACGCAAAAGGCTGTCGATAAGCTAGTTACTTCTGAACCAGTGCTGCCTGGGGTGACGACAGCCAGAGCCCCACTATGGAATGTGGTGGCTCGGGCTGGATGATGGAACCTGGTAATCACCAAGGAGAGTCCTGTCCGGCAGGTGGGGTCCTTGGGGGAAGAGGCCCAGAATATTTCCTGGAGTAGCCACTCCCGTTTGCTGTAGGCTTTGCTCCCCCAAGACCTTCACCAGGAAGTTGATGTACCTCATCGCCAGGCGAAGCGTTTCGTTTTTGCTCAGCTTCTTGTCGGGAGGGTGAGTGGGGATGAGCTTCCTCAGCTTGGCAAAGGCACTGTTGACGTTCTGCTGCCTCCACCGCTCCCTGGTGTTTGTGAAGATCTTTCTGGTCATGTTGGAGCTCCTGAGACAAGAAAGAGAAAGGGCCCTGAGGGCCAATACCTTGTCAGAGGCCTGCTGGGTAGCACATGTCCTGCCAGGAACTTGAGATGTTAGTCTTCTCCACTCAGATCTTAGGAAATGCACTGCCTCACTTCCAGGTGCTTTGAATCTTCCTTTGACAAGGGAAGAAAACATGGCAGAAGAAAGGGCAGGATAAGAACACCTTCCTTCCGCGTTTCTCTCCCTGGGTGTTTTGAAGCCTCCAGTTAAAAGGTGGTTTTATCTTAATACCCCTATTACTACTTTTATAACCAACTCTTCCTAGTTGTTCAGAACCAGGCACAGTGTAGGATTGAGTACGTGTGTGAATAAAACATATATTTGCTAACAGAGAGTTGAATGTAGATTCTTTAAAAAGGGGGGTGCTGAGATCCTAGGTTTCATTAACGAGATAATATTTGGAGTGAAGAAGGTGACAGCACAACTCTCCTCTTAGCTGGCCGACCTCATCTGCAGGATTGGGCCCGCTGTGTAAGAGCTAAAATATCTAGACTGGACCACATTTAGAGGGGGGTGAACAGGGTGATGAAGAGCCTTGAAACCCGGCTGTGTGAGGAGCAGAAGCAGGGTTGTTTAGCGGGACAAAAGAAGAAAAGGGGCGGGGGTGGTGGTGGTGTGTATGATGATTTGGCGTGGATGCTGCGGAAGATACCCAGGCTTTCCAAGGTTGAATTTGGATGACCTTTCCAACCCTGGGAGAGGTGATTATTATCGCATATTGCCAATTCTTAATTGTGCCCTTTTTAACATTTAGAGGCATAGGCCGCTTTGTTCAGGTGGCTTGGATTAATCTACATTAATGGGAACCTTTATGACGCATCAGCAAACGAGCCACAGCCCAGCACCCAACGTTTGGTGCTCTTGGTTTATGGCTATCAGTTTGCCGCCTGCTCCAGTCTCAGCAACCTGGGCAGAGGGTCCCTTCCTGTGCCCACAAAGCGTAGTAAATATTCCTAACTCCACACCTTCACACATGCCATCTTCTGTCCCTTGAATTCCCTCCTCGCTGTCTTCTTGCCTATGTCTACACATTCTTTAAAGAGCAGATCCAATCCTCCTTTTCATTCCTATAAAGGCTTCCAGGCCATCCCAGAGCCCCCCATGCCCACAGCCACTGGTGGAAGACAAAGGCTATTAGGAGAATTAAATAAGTTAATATTTGTAAATCACTATAACAGTGCCTGACACATAGTAATGGCTATAAAAGTGTTGGGGAATAAATACACCAAAATAATAAATATATTTATAAATAAAAATGACTTGTGAGGTACTGAATATTCCTGGGGGGTGATATCTTGTTTTCCTGTAACCAAGCCTCTACTGTAACCTCTTGGCTTTTATTGCCTTTGCTGCTTTATTTTAACCCTTCCTGTAGACCTGTTCTGTTGCATGGGTTTGTGGACATGGTTGGACTGGGTACTGGTGCTCAAGGAGCTTATTGGATGGTCTGGTGGAGGAGGCAGCACATACATAAGCACTTAAAAATCACAGCAGAAGGTCCCACACACCAAGGGCCAAGTCCAGAGCTACACCTGCTGACTAGAGAAAGGTGTAAAAGAACCATGTCAAGACCAAAATGATTGGGTCAATGCCACTGAACTTTCCCCTAAGTTCTACCTTTTGTCTATTTCTTTTTTTGAATTTTATTTTATGTATGTTTTTATACAGCAGGTTCTTATTAGTTATCTGTTTTATACATATTAGTGGATATATGTCAATCCCAATCTCCTAGTTTTATTTGGGCTTTCCTGAGGACATGAGTTTGTCGGTAAACATCCCGAATATCTGAGAAAAGTTATATAAAGCGCCATGTAGAATGTCAGGCACTTGGTAGGTGCCGCTCAGAGTGCCAGTTTCCTTCTACACCTGTTGTTTGTGTTAACAGCCCACGTTGTAGGAAGGAGTTGGAGGGTTAAAAATTGGCACATGTGGTACAAAAGGGTGGGCTGTGACGCAGACCTGGGAAAATGGCAGTCAACCCAACAGGGAGCTCTAGGGCAAAGAGTGACTGTAGAGGAGACCCTGCTGGGCAGAAATCACCAGATCCTGGCAGCGCTGCCACGCTCACTCATAGGCCGGGGGCTGCCGGAAGAACGGAGGCCCCATCCTGAGGGCACTGCCACTGAAGGCTGTCAGCTAACTGCACTCCCTGCAGCTGAACTGCAAGTTTTTTCTTGAAGTGAGATCCAAGCAGTGCACCCCTGTGTGATCTCCGCGTGTACCCAATGCTGAGAACACTGCTCTACTCTCCAAACAGGAGTTCTGAGACCTAGCAAAACTATGTTTGAGAAGGAAGCAGTATCTAGGGGATTAAGAGGTACAAACTATTATGTATAAAATAAGCTACAAGGATATATGCCCCCCAGGACATTTCCCCATGCAGGTTCTTGATGCCTTTCCTGCTTCTGCCTGGGTTGGAGAGGCCAGTGCTGTGCTGAGAAGCCAGTGGTGAGCAGAATCATAGCGGCTCAAGTTCACCAGCTGGCCTTAGGCTCCCTCCATAAGCCACTTAACTCTATTTCCTCTCTCTGTGGAGACACTCCTAGTTGGACCCATGACAGTCACATGCGCTCTAAGCTTCACTATCAACACGTACTGACTCTACGTGCCAGACACTGTGCTCACTGCTGGACACTGAGGAGCCCACTGCCCTGGGACACAGAGAGGGAAGCACAGGGGCTATAGGAGCAGAGAAACAGCACCGAACTCAGGCATTCTAGGGGGCTTGCAAACTGAACGGGGTGATTCCCAAGGCCTCTTTCTATGCTGAAATGCCACAATGCCCTGCCCTTGCCTTTTATCTACCTAAGTTATTTCTAAATAACCTAGCCTTTGGATCTACAATGAAAATATGAGCTTTGTCAGACCTGTATCCAACTATACCTAAAATATGAAGGTTTGAACCTAAATCAAGGGGATTTTAAAAACTATTCAGTTTTGCTCACACCAAGGCTGGTTGCTTTGCAGCCAGGACTGTGGAAGCAAAGTCACTTTTAAGCTTCTCTTGTCAAAAGAGGCTTTAGCTCATTCACTAGTCCCATGGGGGGTCTTTTTCAAGCTGGGAAGAAAAGATTAGGCAGGATAAACTAACTGGTGTTCTCTTCTGAGAGGGCTCCATCCTATTGTGAGAAGCAGACAGAGGAAATGGGGAGAAGAGAAGGCTTCTGAAACGTAGCCTTGCCATCCCAGGATGTGCTTAATAATTACTTGTTGACTTATCCTCAAGTGTGATACTGTCCTTCTCCACAGGGGGAAATAGAAATCAGTGATTTAACAAGCTGGAAAAACTCAAAGTAGAGGTCACTGGAAAATTGCTAAGGACTTATTAAATCAAAGGAAAGTGGCATTTAGTGTTTTTCCTGTTGCAAGGACTGATGGCTGCTAATCTTGATTCAGAGTAATTTAAGAACTTAAAAAGTACCCCAGATGTCACAGAATCAGAGAACATCTGACAGATGTTGAAACAGGTGTGAAGTTTTTTTGTCCCAAGTCACACATCCCTGTGTGGCAGAGCCTGTGTCCCAAGCCTGAGTATTTATGCATCTATGTCACCACTGACTCCTGCTGAGTCAGGGTCCATAACCTTTTTTGTGCCATGGACCTTTTTGGCAGTCTGGGGAAGCCTAGGGACGGATTTCCTCTCAGAACAATGATTTCAAATACATGAAGGAAAAAGCCTTTGGTTCCCTTCTCAGAATAAGAGTTTTAAATGTATGAATTAAAATAGACACATAAAATAACCAATTATACTTCATAGGTATTAAAATAATTCTAAAAAGCAAGACAGTAATACCTGTGCTTCACTCAACACATTAAACAGATTTGTTACCATCATTTCTAAGTAGTGATACTTAAATGATTTGTTCAGAAGATCTGCAACATGAGTTGAAAGTATGATTTTTTTATTGGTGACAAAGTCATCAGCACGACTAGTGCCAAAGTAGTTTATTACTCACATTCATAAATAAAGGAAATGCTAAATTTAAAGGTCAGTAGACATAAAGATGTAATTTTTTCCCACCTAGATATATAGAACGCCTGAATTCTATCCATACAGCCGAGTGGGTGTGTGTCATAGGCCCCAGGCTAAGAACGCCTGGACAGGAGGAATGTCACAGTAAACTGAATAGGAATGTAGGTGTGTACAAACTTCTACTTATACTGTCACCACAGAAGGTAACAGGTTACTGGAGAAAAGAACAATTATGCCCCCAGAAAAGGTGCTGCTTTTTCGTGTGGGTGTTTCCTGGACACAGAGCCCAGGTCAGCTAGAAAGGTTGCAGCACAGAAGTACAGCTAACATTTCTATGGTGGCCTGTCCCAGGCATTCAGACTCACACTGCTCTTTTTTCATAAAACTTTAAATTTCTCTTTCTGGCCTTTGGTCCTGTGTATTTGTCTCCTTCATCTTTCTTTTAAAAGTAAGCGGAAACACCGTCCAGAAAGAGGGCAGTGAAGGGTGGTTTATACAATTTCGTTAGGGGAAGGTGCCTAACCTCCAACACTAGGCACAGCTTTGCCTTTTGAAGTTACTATAGAAATAACACATGATAACTTTAGAAAAAAAAATTCAAGCAGTACACAAGTGATAAAGCAAAAAATAAAAGACCATCCTTATCCATCTACCTATTCAAACTCATTTCCCAGCAGTAGCCAGTTTGGTGTGTGTATATATAATATATGTGTGTATGTATATATATATACATACACACATATATATATTTTATATAAAATATATGTATCCTTTAAAAATCAAAATACATACTATTATGCAATTACTTTTCTCAGTAGACAACTCTTCTAAATAAGTACATTTGCTATGAATGCGGGTCTTTGGGTGCGCTCCCGGCGCACTGGGAGCGCCACCTGTTCCAAAACGCACTCAACACCCGCGCCTCGCCGCCCACCCCGCCCAACCTGCTGCCCTTGACCGCTTCATTCCCGGCTTTTCCCTTTTTCTTTGTATAACTTTTGCTCCCCTTCGCAGGCAGCGCTTGCCTTGCGATGAAGTTCAGGCGTCCGGGAAAGCATCTCGGCTAAAGTTTCGCACCTGCCAGGTGTCCAGGAGTCGCTCATCCCGACGCAGAAGCTGCCTAAGCGGCCCTCGGAGACACATCAAGGGGTGCCCGGGCATCGGACACCAAGGCGCAGCAGCCCCGCCAACACGCGCTAGAGGACCCGCCAGGCTCCCCCGGAGCCGCACCACCGCCCCTGCTCCGCGAAAAGCCCCCAGGTTCTCTCACCGAGTCGCCTTGGTGGCTGCCACCAAGTCAACTCCACACCCCTGCCCTCCTCGGGGAGCTGCGCCGGAGACCCGCTGGCCCACCAGCCCCGGCAGTGCCCACGTCCCTCTCGGAGTCCACGCACCTCCTCTCCAAGATCCAGGAGCCCGCGCGCGCCGTAGTTGTCGCCCTCGCCTGGGCGCCGCGCCTCCGCTACCGCCTTTATAGGACACCGCCCTTTGTCTCGGGGACCCAGGGGGCCCCTTTCTGACCCGGACTCCGCAGGTCCCTCCCTCCCCCCTCCCCCCACGGCGCGCCCGCTTCCCAGGACCAGCCTCCCTGTGTTCTAGAAACGGAGCAGAGGCGGAAGGAAAACCGTGCTTTGCCTAAGGCTTGGGGACGGGAGGGGTCGTGCCACCTACCCGACCACGGCAAAGCCGGGCGTGTGACCTACCCACCCTCTTCCACGTCTACAAACCTCGGAAAGTCCATGCCACGCAGTTAACTCATCAGATGTCAATCATTTAAGGCCCAGTAAGTCTCCAACTGTAGTTCAAGAACCACTTGCTTCAGAATCATGGGTGAGGGGAGGCAGATCTCAATATCCACAACCCAGACCACCATATCAGGTTTTCTGGGGATGGGGTCCGAAATCTGCGTTTTTACTAAGTATCCCAGCAGATGAAGACGCACAAAGAAATTTAACAATCACTGCACTGGACAGATCCCCAGATTTATTCATCCCAGCTTCCAGAGTGCCCCGGGCACTTGGTATTTCAGGGCCTCCTCATTGGTCTTCCTGATTCTGTACTTTCCTCTTTCCGTCCATTCTCCAACATCACCCAGAATGATCCTATGAAAACCCAAGTCAGGTTCCTGTCACTTCTCACTCAGAGCCTTCCCCTGGCTCCCCATTTCACTCAGAGTTAAGTTGAAGTCTTAACAATGGCTCCCAGATTTTACCTGACCCCATGTGTTCCTTCTCTCCTTGGGGTGTACTCAGCTCTGGAACACTCCAGGCACCCTCCTGCCTCAGGGCCTTTGCACTGTCTGTTTCTACGGCCTGAAACACTCTTCCCCTTCAAGTTATCCAAACAGTTCCTTCCCTCACCTCCTTTCATTCATTCAGAAATTATTATTGAGTGTCTGCTATGGGCCAGTGCCTGTTATAGGCACTGGGGATACAACTTCAAACAAAACAGACACAAATTCTGCCCTCAAGGAGCTGACATTCTTCAGGTCTTTGCTCAAATGTCACCTTCTCCATGAGGGTTCTCTGACCACAGTATCTAAAATTGCACGTTCACACACACAGGACTCTCCATCCTCCTGCCCTGCTTTATTCTTCTCCTTAGCACTCACCCCCATTTAGTAATATTTTACCCATTTATCTTGTCTGTCTCCTCCTCAAACCCAGTGAACAGGCATTCTTCAAATGTTGGTTGATGAATGAATGGGTAAGTAACAAAATTCTAGGCATCACACTCTCTGAAGGTACCAGCATAGGATTTGGCACAATAAACTCACAAATGCATTAAAGCTTAGTGGATAAGAGCAAAGGACTCTGGATTTGCATTACCCAGGTTGAAATCCCTGATGTACCCATTTATGTGACCCTAGGTAAATCATGTAACTTCTCCCTACCTCAATTTCCTCATCTGTAAAATTTAGCACTGTACCCAGTACACAGTCAGACTACTATAAATTTTACTGTGGTAAATTGTATTATTGTTACAACTACTGGCTCCCTTCCTTGTGAGAGGATTACATAGCCCCTCCCATTGTCATGTGACTGGCAATGCCTCCCTGTAGGTGAAGGGAGAGCAATTCCTCACTCCCTTCCAGGCTTGGCCATGTGACTTGCATCAGCCAATGGAATGTGAGCAAACTTGACGTGGTGGTGATAGAACAGAAGCTCTAACAGCCAAATGTAAGATAGATAGCTAGTGGGAAGCAGCCACAGCCGCATAGCACAGGGAGATCAGCTCAGTGCTTTGTGACCACCTAGAGGGGTGGGATAGGGAGGGTGGGAGGGAGGGAGATGCAAGAGGGAGGGGATATGGGGATATATGTATACATAGAGCTGATTCACTTTGTTATACAGCAGAAACTAATACAACATTGTAAAGCAATTATACTCCAATAAAGATGTTTAAAAAAAAAGAGTGATTGAGGGTTGGGCTTCGTCGTGAGAAAGTAATGTTTGGGGTTGCTTTCTCAGCCTGGAAGCCATAAAGCAAACCCATAGCCAACCACAGCCTTCACATCACATGAGTGAGGAATAAATCTTTGCTGTTGTAAGCCACTGAGATTTGGGGGTTGTTTGTCCTCCTCCTCAAAAAAAAAATGCATACAGTTCTTATTATAAGTAAAAAAGTTGTTGCATAAACTGCTAGTTCTCAGAGGGCAGGAAAGTGAAGAAAATTCTGTATCTGCCTTTAAGGAGTTCACAGTCTTTGGGAGGAAGAGGACATGACAAAAATGACTAAATACAAGACAGACAGTCCTGAGTGCCAGAGAGTATGAAATTGGAGTTAAGGAGGCAAAGATTCTAGCTGGAGGATCAGCAATTGCTCGTGGGAGGGATGCCATTTAAACTAGGCCTTGAGGCAGGGCTGCCTCTGACATATGTGGGGCTCAGGACAAGCGTACAAATGGAGACTCCTGACCTATCCACATTCCCATTCTTTTCCCACCCCCTTCTCTGTGAAGGGTCTTGTGTACATGACGTGGAATCCCAGCCCACACGGACCTAAGGAAGAGCCCTGTGAAGGTTCTGAAAATAGACTCAGGGCCACTTGAGCAGAAATGCAGGGGTTCTGGATATACAGAGTGTGGTATAAATTCAGGGGTCCCTGATACCCTGGGTGTGGTCTAGAATGTGGGAAATGGGCACCTGGTGGGCATTGGAGGAGGACCAGAGCAGGTCCATCTAAAGCACAGAATCCAAGGCAAGGGTCCCCGATCACCTGGGTGCAAAAGTGGGAAATGCTGGATAGGAACTACACACGTATGAGTGAAGGAGAGGGCAGTCCATATGAAGGCCACTGTGTGCCTTGAACATTGGAGTGATATGTTTTGATTTACAGTTACAAGCCTCATTCTGGTGGCAGTCAGCGGATGGATTAGAGGGTGGGTTGGAGAGAATGAATGGGTCAATTATGCATAGGCACAAAAGGGGCCTTTGGGAACATACTCTAATATTTGCAGTGTGCAGCCCTGATTTGTCCTTTCTGCCATCTGTCTCTGTGTGCCACTGAGGGGAACTGCTGCCTCATGGTGCCTCATGGTACCCAGGTCTCCCACCCGACCTGTTGTACCTCAATCCTGATAGAGGGCATGTTGGAATTCAAACCAAGGACCTACATTACCCTTCCTCTCGGCCAAAAGCCTGCGAGGTAATATATTCTTAATGGCACGTTCTACAGTTGTAAAAATGAAGTGTAGCAACTAGGAAGCAAGACTGGAAATGTGTGAGGCTAAGGTAAGCAACAGTAAGTGTAAAATAGGACCTGTGTACAAGTGGACGAGGACTGAGAGACAGGACGAGGGAAAAGATGAGGACTGTGGAGAAGGGAGCACAGATGTGTTGGCACAGTGCAACCAGGGTCGACATTTGTTTTCTTCTCTGAAGTTTCTTCCATGTTATTGTTGGTTTTGAAATGGGGGAAACCGTCTTGGTGCAGCATTCCACTAGCAGTGATGCTTCAGCGTGATGGGCCCTCTCCCATCCTGGTCTCCCATCCTGGTCTCCCAGTGTGGAGAGTTTAGGGGCGAGGTCTTGCAGGGGAAGGGGTTGAAGTAGGAATTTACATAATCCGATTATTGGGGGATTAGATTTGGGCAGCTAAACGCCTCTGTGTGCTTGAGCTAAAACCCTTACTATTCATGGCTCTCACCGCCCCCTGGAGAGACTGCACCTGCGGGCTCCTGGGGAGGGACGAGAGGGTTGGGGAGAGAAGAGCAGGTCCCTAGGAGGGCTGGGGCATTGTCAGCCTCTCTGGTTCTGCTGTCTTAATTGATCTGTCTGGATTAGCCTGTGAATGCTGGATCTCTAGTCCTGTGTGCTGGGGCTGTTAGCTTCAGAAAAGACGAACCTGAGGTTTTCAGAAGGGACTCCTGTGAGCCCAGGTGGTTGTGGACCAAAGTCATTTTGGCTGGAGGTCAAGTGTCAGCTCCATCCAGTCTTAAAACTCCCTTCTTCCCCGCTCATTCTCAACCCCCTTCCCAATCCCCAATTCTGCATATCCAGGCCCCAAAGCATCCATCTATTTCTCCATTTATCCAGTCATACATTCAGCCCCCCTGCCATCCATCTATTGTTAAGCTTCCATCAATTTATTCATCACATGAATTAGCTGGTTCTTGATAGTTAATAAAATTTACTAGTAAATCCTAGATAGATTTTGTTCCTTCAAGTGTGCTACCTTGCAAGTCAATTTTGGTATTTTGACATATGAACTTTGACATTTTCACATCCATTAATAAAGTGTTATATACAGTTATTCAGAGTGAGACAGGCTGGGACCTGGGCCCCTTTGCTGCAGTGCTGCAATGCTTGCACCTGGGCACACCTCTCCTCCAGCAGCAAAATACAAAGAAACTGTCTGGGACTAAAAATAACTGTGCATGCGCAGTTGGGACAAATTCTGGACAAAAGATACAAAGAGACCAAAAAACCCAACTGCCACTTTTGAAGAGCCTGGAGCAAAAGCAGGGTACTGCCCATGCCCTCTGCACACTAATATGTATAAAATAGATAACTAATGAGAACCTGCTGTATAGCACAGGGAACTCCACTTTGCTGTACAGTAGAAACTAACAACCATACCCCAATAAAAAATAAATAAATTTTAAAAATAATAAAAAAAAATAAAGAAAACCCCACCACCTAAGGGGTGGGCAAAGCACCTAAGCCACCCCAGCCACCCCTCCGGCGAGACCCCTGGACACACCCCTGCCCTCGCCCCATATAAGGAACAAGCTCACCGCCCCCTCAGGGAGCAAGCAAACAAAGGAACCTGTGGTTTGTTCTCACTCCCCACTGCTGCAACAGGGGCCCCAATAAAGCCTTGCCTGAATTCCTTCTATGGCCTCTAGTCAATTTTCATTGATTGGGGAAGGCCAAGAATGCTGGTCGGTAACAAATGCTTTCAAAAATATCTCTGGGGCTTCCCTGGTGGCGCAGTGGTTGAGAGTCCGCCTGCCGATGCAGGGGACACGGGTTCGTGCCCCGGTCCGGGAGGATCCCATGTGCTGCGGAGCAGCTGGGCCCGTGAGCCATGGCCACTGGGCGTGTGCATCCGGAGCCTGTGCTCCGCAACGGGAGAGGCCACAACAGTGAGAGGCTCACATACCGCAAAAAAAAAAAAAAAAAAATCTCTGTATTTACATTATCAACTTTCTCATTCCTCATGTTATGTGTCTAGGACTTCTCTCTCCTTTATTAGCTTTGCAGAGCTGTTCATTTTATTTTTCTCTTAAAAAACTACCTCTGTGGTTCACCATTTTTCTGATTTTCTAATGTATTAATTTCTACTATATCTTTATTTATTTTTTTGACTTTCTAGGTTTCATCTTTTTTAATTGAGGTAACTGGTTTATAACACTATGTAAGTTTCCTGTGTACAACATTCTATTTCAACTTCTGTACACACTACAGCGTGCTTACCACCGAAAGTTTAGTTTCCATCGTCACCATAGAGTTGACCCCCTTTTAGCCATATCGCCCCCTCCCCTTCCCCTCTGGTAACCACTATTCCATTTTCTTCATCTAAGTTTTAGTTTTTGCTTGTTTAATATTTCACATATGAGTGAAATCATACTGTATTTGTCTTTCTCTGTCTGACTTATTTCACTTTCTACCATACCTTTATTAAATCTGCTTTTTCATTTGCCTATGTTTATTTTGTTCTTTCTCCATCTCCCATTCTTAGATTGTTTATTAATTTTCATTCTTTCTTGTTTAATAAGAAAAGCATTTCAGGCTATGAATTTTCTTCTGATATACCTTTGGTGTCATCCTTCACTTCCATGTGCAGTATCTTTGCCATTAGCCTCTAACATCTGTTGTTTATTTTTTCTTTTTGAAACTTTAAAAAAATTTCCTTATCGTTGTATTTTTTGGTAACCATGTGCTATTAACTTCTAATTTTATTGCAGTGTAGTCAAAGGTATGCTCCATATTGTTTTTGCCTTGGAATATTTATAAAGAGTTTCTCTAGGTAAAACTTCTATAAATCATCTGTAGGTAATAGAAAAGGAGATACATCTTTTGTTTGAAAAATAAAAAAATTTTTATATACATCCATTAAATTGATCCTCTATATTCATGGGAGTTTGGGTCTATTTGATCTGTTAGAGAGAGTTATGTGAAAATCTCCCTCTACTGTTTAGTGTCTGTTCCTTCCTTTTGGTTTTTCCAAGAGTGTTTGCTTTAAATATTTATATCTTGAGATACAATGCATTTTGCACATAAAGACTCCTGGAAGTTTTATTGACTTAAGAGAATTGTGCCCTGTGTCAACAAAATGATCTTCTTTGCCTTGCTTCTTCTCATGAATTCCATTTTGTTTTGTGATATTACAACTGCTGTTTATAACTTTGCTTTTTCCAAATAAAACTGTGCCAATTCTTTGACAACTAAATTTGTCAGTATGTGGGTGTTACTTTTGGTCATAGGTTTTATCTTTCTGTGATATTTTATTTGGGAAATTTAAACTCCTTTGAATCCTCTGGTTTTTTTTTTTTGTTTGTTTGTTTTTTTGTGGTACGCGGGCCACTCACTGTTGTGGCCTCTCCCGTTGTGGAGCACAGGCTCTGGACGCGCAGGCTCAGCGGCCATGACTCACGGGCCCAGCTGCTCCGTGGCATGTGGGATCTTCCCGGACCGGGGCACGAACCCGTGTCCCCTGCATCGGCAGGCGGACTCTCAACCACTGCGCCACCAGGGAAGCCCTCCTCTTTTTTAAAAGCGCCCCCATCTCCATTTTGAATTCTTTAAAGCAAGTCTCATTCTAGTTTACTTGCTTTTGATGAATGAATGCAAGACAGCACTGACTCATTTCTCCAAACAGCTGCCTTCAGCTTGCCCTGCTTTCCGTCAGAAGTCACATAGCTTGTTTCTGTGAAATGAACGCTTCTAAGGCCATGGAAGGAGTTTCTGGTGATTGCTTAATTTGTTTTTTAAGGAGATGAGAAGAACATTCTGGCTGCTGTATGGAGGGGGCCAAGAAATGATATGGGGAGACTAGGAAGCTGTGACAGGAATACAGACGAGAGAGGATGATGGCTTGACCTAGGGGGTGGCATCGAGCACCAACTCTGGGCCACACACTGAATTCTCTACCGCTATTATGTAGCACTAAGTACTAGGTGTCACACTAGGCATTTCACCCAATTTTCTCATTTAATATGAGAAATTATATATTTTCATTATAAAGTTACATAACAAGGTGTTATCCTAGACAAAATACCACTCCCCCACAATTTAGCTCCCAAATAAATTGAGTATTTACCTAAATTCTAAAATGTATGCCCAAAGAAACAAGCTTTCAAATACAGCTGACTGTTTCACTAGCAATTTTTACACAAACATCTTTTCAGAGCCAGCAGGGGCTATAAATTCTCGTGGACGTTAATGTCACTCCATTCACAGGACTCACAGGGCAAACTGATTAGCTAACCTCCTCTTCCCGCCTCCCCTACTCTAACCTCCCCTGAATGAAAAAAATAACAGAACAAGTAGCTGCTCTATGATGAAAGCGGGTGATGTGGGAAACCAGGGTACGTGGAAGGAAGAAATACACTGATGTGGCCCACATCTTTACCCGAGCATTGGGAGGGATGAGAGCTTTGATCTTCTCTCCTAAGGAAAGAGAGATCTGGCTGTTTCATCATCATTTGGGGACTTCCCTGAGGTCATTCCCTAGTCATGACAGAAAAGTAAAGCTGCTAGAATCTTTAGACCAGAGTCCCTGAGGCACACAGGTTTTGTGGCCCTGGACACACTCATAGATAGGAACAACAAAGGAAAAAAATTATACCGATTTACGAGGAAGCACACCTGCTGTCCACTGGGTTTTTCCCCCCTGCAGCACACTGTGACTTTCAGTGACAAAAGAGGAGAAACAATATTACTCTGTAAATAAGTTATCCTTACTTGGAAGCTTGCCACAGCCTGTTACCAAACATCCTCCATCTACGAAGGAGTGAACGAACGTTGAGTCTCAGGGATGGTCCTCAACTGGATCCACATGTAAGGAGCCCTGTTTGAATAAAGAAGGTGGAGGTGAGGAGAGTGATCCAACCACAATCCGGAATCAGATTTGCAAAGGTTCCCTGTACTGTTCTTCATCTGCCCCGTTGATGCCCTTTCTTCCTGTCTCCCCTCTTCTGTCTGCTAACCCAGTGCCTTGCCTGGGATAAGCACAATGATGAGGCTACTGGTTTGCATTTAAGTAGAGGAATTTGTTAATTGGTCTAGAGGCTCACTGCTGCATTGTAACTTTCTCAAACTGGCCAGTTATTTAAGAAATAAAACGCTGGTCAAATTGCAAAAAAAAATTACTCTTCTGAGCCTGTTTTCTATAAACTGGGAGTAATAAATACTCATTGATATGCTGTGGACTAAGTGGGAAAAGGTACTGAGAAATACCAAATGGAAAGCAGCTTTGTATAGAAGCTGAGAGGCCTTTCATTAGGCTTTGGAGGCAGACTGGTGTTTGAATTCCTGCTCTGACACCAGCTGCCATCCTGGGCAGGTTACTTAACTTCTCCCAGTCTCAATTTTCTCAGCTGTAAACTGGAAATAATATCAACTTCATGGATTATTGTAAAGACTCAGTGCACTAATGTACATGAAGTTAGTGACTAGGAGTAAATGCTTTAAAACAGTGGTAATAGGCATCTAATAAAGTCATAGTTGCTCAATAAATAATCATTTTATTACCAGAAAACTCTACCCAAAAACTAGATGGGGAATATGAACACATGCCTCTAATTTTCTCCAAAGGGTACTTTGATATTTTTCTTTCATTTGTCCAACTCAGTATCCTGGCTCTCACCTCTCTCCTTCCAGTTGCTTTGGGTCCTGTGCTACTAAGAAGCATTTATTTCCTTCCACTAATTGAAGCCAACATCCCAGGGCTGGATGGATTAAGGAGATGTCAGAGAGGAGGGAAAGAAAAGCTTCCCTTGAGCATCAGGCTCTCTCTTCCAGTTAATTTTCACTCTCCAGTTCCCCAGACCCAGTACCCCTTGGTAACTGCCCCCCACCACACACACACATTTCTCCACCAAGACACCTGGTGTTGAGGCCAGGCGGGTATTTCTGTCCAGAGCAAATGTTGACCGTCGCAGCAAAAACCAGGACATGTAACTGCCTCAAGTGAGTGGGCTTTTCTTCCCTTAGTTACCAAGTAGCGGGATGCACAGCCCTGGGTGTGCCCAGCTGCTGACACTCTCAAGACCAGGCTGGCTTGGCCTCAACTTTGTAGGCCTGGAGTTGTGAGTGCTTCTATTTCCAGCCAATAAACTGAAGTGCAGTGGGAAAGCAAGGGTGGTGAGGGTGGGCAGAGCCAGGTACTGGAGAAAAGAAAGGGGTGGGGTGCGACTCCCCTCTTCCACTTTACATTCTCTGCTCTTTGTATAAGAGACATGATTCATCAGCGGGTCCCCTAGATGAGGATTTAGATGCTCTGTGGGCAGCAGATACAAGTGCAGCCTTCTTGCAGAAAGTAAATTCATTGAATACTCCCCATAAAGTCAATAATGTCAGGCTTATCAGCTGTCCTCATTCCCCATGCAGCCCCGGGGGACCAGGACTTGAAATAAAGGCCACAGCTCCAGGGGCTGGAGAGTGAAGGTGCAGAATTGGGCTGGGGAGGGTCTTCTGTCTTCCTGGGCTGAGTTTTAGGCAGGTGGGGGGAAATCTGCCAGGCCTGAGCTGCCCAGAGCCCTCAGCTTCCCAGACTGACAAATCCCAAACCAAACACATATACTGAGGGGATGAGGGAGGCACTCCCTGACCCCTCAAATCCAGCAGATGTTTTCAGGAGGCTCCCCTGGGGCATCTTAGGAAGATTAAAGGCTGTTACTTTAAATCTAACCAATAAAAAACCTTCAGAGGAAACCCTGACTTCTCACCACAGTTCTCACCTCTGTTTTTCATAACACAGATACTTCTGCACTACCCAAGAGCACATCCATCTCTTCTAGCTGGTGGAGATTTGGTTTCTTTGCAAATTGTCTGAAACAAGTGGGTTTATCAGCTGAGGTTTCAGACCCGATTTTGAGATTTATGCTGTAGCTGAAGCAGACTGTTTAACAAGATATACCTGTGCTTGGCTCCCCTCCATTCACCACCCCTATGATCCCAGCAGATGGGGTCCCAAACTTTCCTGGGGGGATAGGAGGTAGGGTGGAGAGAGTGATGTCAGTTGTTAGCAAAGCTGTGCTTCTAGTACAACTAGAATACCTCTTCTTCACCCTTTGGATACCAGAGTCTTCAGAGGTGAACAGACAATAGGGAAATGAGGACCAGGTTAAGACACTGAATTGAACACCTCTACTGGGCCCATCTCCTCTCCTGGCTTCAGTTCCCCCAGATCCCAGAGCTAGGCCTTGTGGTGTCCCCACAGGGACAGCCCATCCTGTCCTGGCTTCTGACTGAAGCAGCAGGTGTAGAAATAGCTCCAGCCTCTTCCCCACAGCTCTCACATTGCCTGCACTGTGGTGCCCAGGCCTAATGCTGACTTCCCCAGAGCCTAGGACCTCACTACCGACTCTCCTGCCCCAATTCATCTAACTGAGCCTTGGCCCTCAAATGCCTGTTCTAATTCCTGAAGCCCCCTGGATAAGACCCTACCCTGGTCCCAGCGTGCTTTTCTGAGGCCAGCAGCACTGATCTTGAGCCCCACTTCCCAGAGCAACACCAAGTGCCCCTCAGCCTCAAGCACTTCCTGCCCCTGGACTCCCTGTGTCCGTGCCTGGAACTGGCTGGGAATTCCTAGGATTGACCTTACCTGAGTCACCTGAGTGGCTTACGACCACCTGGCTAAGTCTCTGTCTTCTGTCCTGCAACTGTATGGATCCCAGGGTTTTGGGGATGAGTCTGTGTGAACCTAAATTTCCCCAAATCCCTACTCCACCCTTGAAAGAGCTTCATGAATGTTTGTTGTGTCAATGCATGAACCTCGGCCCTTAGCACTGTGGCTGTGAGTAGTAATCTAGTCAGAAGTGTTTATTGAAGGCATCATGCTCTGATTCAAATAAACCTTCTCCATTTTCTCTCACCTGTATGTTACAGCACGATATTTACTGCCCCCACAGTCTGCTCCTTGCCCACCTTTCTATTTGTATTTTTTACTACTTATCCATATATAGACAGATGGTCTTTTTCACTGCTCCATAAAGCCCATTCTGGAACTGTACTGATTCCTTCTCTTCAAGAATACTTTCTTCCCTTTCTTCATTTATTCAAATTTTCTGTTCATTAAGTCTTAGGATCCAGCTGAACTTCACTGTCCCTCTCCCTGTCCTCCTTCCCGGAGCTTTTTGTAGCCTCAGACACCTTCTACAAAGTGTGGGATCTTTGGTTCCCCTACCTAAGCCTGGTCTTTGAAATTCAATTCTTTTAAGTGTTATGTTGTTTGTTTGTTTTTTGTGATACGCGGGCCTCTCACTGTTGTGGCCTCTCCCGTTGCCGAGCACGGGCTCCAGACGCGCAGGCTCAGTGGCCATGGCTCACGGGCCCAGCCCGTCCGCAGCATGTGGGATCTTACCGGACCGGGGCCCGAACCTGTGTCCCTTGCATCGGCAAGCAGACTGTCAACCACTGCGCCACCAGGGAAGCCCCTATTGTTTTTTTAACATCTTTATTGGAGTATAATTACTTTACAATGGTGTGTTATTTTCTGCTTTATAAAAAAATGAATCAGCTATATATATACACATGTCCCCCATCTCCTCCCTTCCACCCTCCTTTCCCACCCCTCTAGGTGGTAACAAACCACCAAGCTGATCTCCCTGTGCTATGTGGCTGCTTCCCACTAGGTATCTCTTTTAGGTTTGGTAGTGTATATATGTCCACGCCACTCTCTCACTTTGTCCCAGCTTACCCTTCCCCCTCCCCGTATCCTCAATTCCATTCTCTACTACATTATGATGGGCACTTAGGTTGTTTCCATCTCCGGGCTATTGTAAATAGAGCTGCAATGAACATTGTGGTACATGACTCTTTTTGAATTATGGTTTACTCAGGATTTATGCCCAGTAGTGGGATTGCTGGGTCATATGGTAGTTCTACTTCTAGTTTTTTAAGGAACCTCCATACTGTATTCCACAGTGGCTATATCAATATACATTCCCCGCAACAGTGCAAGAGGGTTCCCTTTTCTCCACACCCTTTCCAGCATTTATTGTTTATAGATTTTTTGATGTGTGCCATTCTGACTGGTGTGAGATGATATCTCATTGTAGTTTTGATTTGCATTTCTCTAATGATTAATGATGTTGAGCATTCTTTCATGTGTTTGTTGGCAATCTGTATATCTTCTTTGGAGAAATGTCTATTTAGGTCTTTGGCCCATTTTTGGATTGGGTTGTTTGTTTTTTTGTTATTGAGCTGCATGAGCTGCTTGTAAATGTTGAAGATTAATCCTTTGTCAGTTGCTTCATTTGCAAATATTTTTTCCCATTCTGAGGATTGTCTTTTCATCTGGTTTATGGTTTCCTTTGCAGTGCAAAAGCTTTTAAGTTTCATTAGGTCCCAGTTGTTTATTTTTGTTTTTATTTCCACTTCTCTAGGAGGTGGGTCAAAACGGATCTTGCTGTGATTTATGTCATAGAGTGTTCTGCCTATGTTTTCTTCTAAGAGTTTGATAGTGTCTGGCCTTACATTTAGGTCTTTAATCCATTTTGAGTTTATTTTTGTGTATGGTGTTAGGGAGTGTTCTAATTTCATTCTTTTACATGTAGCTGTCCAGTTTTCCCAGCACCACTTTGAAGAGGCTGTCTTTTCTCCACTGTATATTCTTGCCTCCTTTATCAAAGATAAGGTGACCATATGTGCGTGGGTTTATCTCTGAGCTTTCTATCCTGTTCCACTGATCTATATTTCTGTTTTTGTGTCAGTACCATACTGTCTTGATTACTGTAGCTTTGTAGTATACTCTGAAGTCAGGGAGCCTGATTTCTCGAACTCCGTTTTTCTTTTTCAAGACTGCTTTGGCTATTTGGGGTCGTTTGTGTTTCCATACAAATTGTGAAAATATTTGTTCTAGCTCTGTAAAAAATGACAGTGGTAATTTGATAGGGATTGCATCGAATATGTAGATTGCTTTGGGTAGTAGAGTCATTTTCACAATGTGGATTCTTCCAATCCAATAATATGGTATATCTCTCCATCTGTTTGTATCATCTTTAATTTCTTTCATCAGTGTCTTATAGTTTTCTGCATACAGGACTTTGTCTCCTTAGGTAGGTTTATTCCTAGATATTTTATTCTTTCTGTTGCAATGGTAAATGGAGTGTTTTCTTAATTTCACTTTCACTTTCAGATTTTTCATCATTAGTGTATAAGAATGCAAGAGATTTCTGTGCATTAATTTTGTATCCTGCTACTTTACCAAATTCATTGATTACTGTGTATAAGAATGCAAGAGATTTCTGTGCATTAATTTTGTATCCTGCTACTTTACCAAATTCATTGATTACTGTTAGTAGTTTTCTGGTAGCATCTTTAGGATTCTGTGTGTATAGTATCATGTCATCTGCAAACAGTGACAACTTTACTTCTTCTTTTCCAATTTGGATTCCTTTTATTTCTTTTTCTTCTCTGACTGCTGTGGCTAAAACTTCCAAAACTATGTTGAATAATAGTGGTGAGAGTGGGAAACCTTGTCTTGTTCCTGATCTTAGTGGAAATGGTTTCAGTTTTTCACCATTGAGAATGATGTTGGCTGCGGGTTTATCATATATGGCCTTTATTATATTGAGGTAAGTTCCCCTATGCCTACTTTCTGGAGCATTTTTATCATAAATGGGTGTTGAATTTTGTCAAAAGCTTTCTCTGCATCTATTGAGATGATCATATAGTTTTTCTCCTTCAATTTGTTAATATGGTTTATCACACTGATTGATTTGCATATATTGGAGAGTCTTTGCATTCCTGGGATAAACCCCACTTGATCATAGTGTATGATCCTTTTAATGTGCTGTTGGATTCTGTTTGCTAGTATTTTGGTGAGGATTTTTGCATTGGTGTTCATCAGTGATATTGGCCTATAGTTTTCTTTCTTTGTGACGTGTTTGTCTGGTTTTGGTATCAGGGTGATAGTGTCCTCATAGAATGAGTTTGGGAGTGTTCCTCTCTCTGCTATATTTTGGAAGAGTTTGAGAAGGATAGGTGTTAGCTCTTCTCTAAATGTTTGATAGAATTCACCTGTGAAGCCATCTGGTACTGGGCTTGTATAGTCATTTTCACAATATTGATTCTTCCAATCCAATAATATGGTATATCTCTCCATCTGTTTGTATCATCTTTAATTTCTTTCATCAGTGTCTTATAGTTTTCTGCATACAGGACTTTGTCTCCTTAGGTAGGTTTATTCCTAGATATTTTATTCTTTCTGTTGCAATGGTAAATGGAGTGTTTTCTTAATTTCACTTTCACTTTCAGATTTTTCATCATTAGTGTATAAGAATGCAAGAGATTTCTGTGCATTAATTTTGTATCCTGCTACTTTACCAAATTCATTGATTACTGTTAGTAGTTTTCTGGTAGCATCTTTAGGATTCTGTGTGTATAGTATCATGTCATCTGCAAACAGTGACAACTTTACTTCTTCTTTTCC